>NC_066526.1:13944982-13959982 GCF_024679095.1 Eriocheir sinensis
CTTACATCCTTGCATATCCTTGTGTACCATTGAGTAATATTTTCTTGGGCATTGCAACCCCACTTAAACTTGAAATCAGTGACAGGATATATGGTCTGATGAGTGGTTGTGTGTGTGTGCATGCTTTACTGTTACTACTGAGCCCTTGGATGTGTTGCCTTCTGTTTTGTTCCCTAAGTTTTCCTGTTCAGATCTTGTATGAGCTAAGTTTGATCTTGTATTGCTGATCATGCTGGGCAAGAAGCTGGGCCCCCCCCCCCCCCCTTTTTTTTTTTTTTTTACAAGTTACAGGATTAATTACTGTAGATGGAATGGCTTATTAATGTGTCCTGTGTCCTTTTTCTCTGTGTTCATCTGCTGCAAAGTATTTTCATGTGTTCTTAATTTTCGTGTGTTCTAAGAACATCCTTGTATTGCAGATTGCGCCGGCCAAGAAGCTATGGGGCGTTGAGGAAGGGAAGCCAGACAACAAAGGAATCTTCAACATAGGCGAAGCTTCATGGCGTGAGGCTGCTTGGAGCACAGGAGCCCCCCATGCTGCTGGACCTCACCGTTAGTTGCTCTTTTAATAACGCACATTCACTCGCTCACTTAGTCACCCAGTCGTGCACCTCACCCAAGTGCTTCCATGTTTTCTTATATTGTGTCACAGTGACTTACTACAATGCTCCTGCATAATGTTTAGTTGAGGTCATCATTACAGGATTATTTTGCGCTGTGTTGACATTTATGTTTTGTTTCAAGTCTTGAGAACCTTAACCCGGTAGCTGCAGGGATCGTGTTTCTTAAAGGCTCCTCTAAGCGAATTAATGAGAAAAAAAACCACACGCAAATCATTATATGATATAGTCATAGTATATCAATGTATTTGTGATCAGTTTCAAGCCAAAAATTTGGCCCGTCACTGGAACACAGTAAAGCCACAAATTTGGCCCGTCACTGCTATCAGGTTAACGGGGAGTACAGATATATGTATGTCAACTGTTAGCTGCCATGACCAGTTTTAGGTAGGCACAAGCTACTCAAGCAACTGCTTGGAGCCCTGTAGTCCGTAGAGGCCTGACAGTATTTTCAGTGTTGAAAAATTATGGAGCGATTAGAACAAGTGGAGTGTATTCCTGCAGTTGCATGATTTTTATGTAAGTGTACAAGCATGTGTGTATGTGTGCACTGTGCACACATATTTCTCCTTAACTATGGGGGACACAACCCTGCAGAGCATATAAAAAAACTCTTGAGCTATGGATCTCGTGAAAATTAGTGCCAGAGTAATAGTAACGAGAATAATAATGCAAAAAAAGTGCACCTGATAACCAAAGATGGGGAAACAAATGATCAAACCCTGTCCATGAAGTAGGATCTATTGATGCTTGCATACACTTGGTATTCTGTCATACTTTTATATTGATAGTAACAAGTTATGTAGCAATGGCAGAATTGTGCTATAGCTCATAAAATGTGGGAGTAGTTGCAGTATAGCTAAAGTGATAACCTGTTGAAAGTGTTAGATCTCTAGGTTTCAAATAACCATGCTAAGCATATATTTTGAAGGCTCTTCTGGCTCTTTTGCCGCAGCCACCCCGTGGATGGAAGTTCCCGTGAGGGAGCAGGGCATCTGAGATATAGATAGATAGATCTTGTGTCACTGTTAACACCCCTGTGATGCAGTGGTTAGCATGCCTTGGCAAGTATCAGTGGGCCCTGGTTTGAATCCTGGCCTGCCAGTCAATGTGCAACTCACCCAATTGTTCATCCTCCCTTTTGGGCTGGTCAGTAAATGGGTACCTGGGGAAACCTGGGGAAGGTAAACTGTGGTAACCTGGATGTCATACTGGCCCTGTGTCCTGGGGTAATGGATTCGTACCCACCACAGGCTCAAGGGCCAGTGTGACAGGTGACACTGCAGCCACGCACAGCTGTTGTGTACAGATTCCCTCATTTTTACCTTATCTTACCTTGAGACCAGGTTGTTGCCAAAAATAGTGGAAGAAAAGCTGCTGGAATATGCTCCCTGAGTGTTGCTCATTTCACAATTATTATTAACGTGTTGCAATAGGTGTGCCTTCGTGGTATAGTGGTTAGCATGCCTAGGCCCAGGTTTGATCCTGATGTGGGCAGTTGGCACAGTTCATCCTACCTTTCCAGCTGGTTAACAAATGGGTACTTACGAAAGGTAAACTGTGGTAACCTGGATGTCATAATTATTTGCCCTGTGTCCTGGAGGAATGGATTCTTGCCCACTAATTCACAACTATAGTGTATGCCCCAACTTATTAATAGGTAGAGCAAAAAGAGTATGAACACTAGGAGTTTAAAAGTGTGTCACTGACACACCTAAGAGAAGTTCAGAACTAATTCCTACAGTTATCAAACTCATATTTCAATCTCACACAAGCTCCTCTTCATGTGTATTTTGTTATTGAAATATCTGCTGTAATTTCACCATCAGCATTCAACAACCCTTTGTTACTGTACATTCCAAATAGTGACACACCCTATGTAAGTGTTGTGTCTGAATGGCTGCCTGTCAAAGAGTGATGTCACATGACAGTTCATTATGCCCATACTTTGCCCACTGTTCATGAGAAATGATCTGATCAGTTACTATGTGAAAGAGGTAACAGTAAACTACTGTGTAGCTTTGAATACGTCCAGTGTGTGTATACACTTCTGAGTCATTCTCAGGTCAGTGCACATTGCTCATGTTTTGAGGACCAGTAATAATAATAATAATAATAATAGTAATAATAGTAATAATAATAATAATAATAATGATAAGAATAAGAATACAAGGGCAGATATTGTCACTTTAAGGAAGTCAAGCAGGCTGGTCACTGAACAGTTCCCAGGCCTTCACAAAGTTTGTTGCATTATTAAGTACAGTGGCTGTTTATTGTGTGGCTGGCAGGGTAAAACAGTGCTGCTTGCAGGTTCACACATTGTACATAACAGGCATAATGTTAATGTGTATCATCAATGGGTACTAAGCTGTGCCTTGGGGTATATTTTGTTGAGATTGATATCTCAGAAACATTGGGTCTTGACATTCTTGTTGTCTAACAGGCAGTTAAAATTTAGTATATCCTTGATATACTCATTCTTCTGCTATTTTCTCTTATGTAGTAGTAGACATAGCTGGGCGTTATCGCGATACTTTATCGCTGATAACAAAATCGGGTTATCGGCCATCCGGTACTTATTTAAATATATATCGGTATCTTCGTTACTTTTGTAACCAAACTAGCGATAATCGCTACTTTTTTCCGCCTCAGAAAAAAAAACGTTGTCTCCTTACTGCGCATGCGTGGCCCGGTGTTGTATGAAAAAACTTCGGGGTATGAAATGTCTTCGGTGATGAGATTTCATACTTAGATCATGAAAATTAAAACATTAGGTTATTTTTTTATGCTACTCAAAAATCAATATATCATAGAGGAAAATCATTTAACTTTGCCCCAAAAATTATTATCCACTGCTTCAAATTTGATACTCCATATTCGTTTGTGACCATGCCATGATACTGAAGGCACCCGGTGTTGTGTTATTTGGTGTCCCATCGTCAAAAGCTGGCGCTTTTGTTTACAAACACTGGTCTCTCGTGAACTGCACATGCTCAGACCATTAAGTGTAGACCTGTACAGTCTCACAATGCTTTTTTTAACACATTAAGAGTTGCTGGAAAGCTGAATCAAACATACAGTACCACCATCCTCGCTGTTTCTAGAACGACGCGCACTCTGTACATATAAATACAACTCGTACAGAGTGTCGTTCTAAAAACAGCGAGGATGATGGTAGTGGTACTATATGTCTGATTCAGCCTTCCAGCAACTCTTAATTACGGTTTAAAAGCTTTGTGAGACTGTACAGGTCTACGCTTGCTGGTCTGAGCATGCACCGTTCACGAGAGACCAGTGTTTGTAAACAATTTTTGACAGTGGGGACGCCAAATAACACAACACCAGTTTAGGCATTTCTAGTATTACCATCCATAGGCACGTGTCAACGTGTGGTTTTAAGGTTTTGTAAGTTTCCTAAAATACAGATAATGAAAATTTGAATTCATCAATGTTGTTCTATCTGAAATATCAATATAGTATCGTTTTCGCCTATCGGACTTATCGCTAGCTAGTATCAGAATTGTGGATTTATATCGGGTATCGGTTATCGGTTATCGCCTTTATTTGTGTCTCTAGCTAACGAATATCGGTTATCGCCGTTAAGGTTTTTCATTATCAGTTATCGGTTATCGGGAATAAGGTTTTATGTTATCGTGCCCAGCTATGGTAGTAAAAGTAACAGTAGTAGCAGCAGTAGCAGAAGCAGCAACAGTACACTCTAAAAACCTAACACCACTTCCCATCTATAATTTTATTTAGCTTCTTCTTGGCAGTGTATCATATTGGCACTCACCAAATGACTGGCAAGTTTATTCCACATTCCACTCATCCACCATTCTTTTCATAAGCAAGTTCTTGTATGTATCTTGACTAAATCTGAGTGTCAAATTTAATCTATTTTTACAAGTCCTAACATGATCCTTATTGTCTTTCACACATGCTTTAGTTGCATTGTCACTTACCTCACAGAGAAAATTAACACTCATCTTTCAGTCTTCCTTAAACCATGGTAAGTTGGTTCATCTCCATCCCATCTCATGTGTACTTTATTTGCCCCTCTCTCATTTCTTCCTCTTCTCTCCTGTTATCTTCCCACCACCATCCCACCCACTTCCCTCCCTCCCTTTATCTCTATGGCAACAATAGGTCCTTAGACATCTCAAGAATACTTGAGACAGCACCAGCTCTGCTAGGACAAGTGTTAGGGAGAGTCTTGTACCCCATCGCCTCACAGACATACACATATGCACAGACACATAGTGGTGTTCCACTATATAAGTGAGGAAATGATGGAGTTGATTGTTGGTGGTTTGACCCAGATTGTAATATGTAACAGTGGTGTGCTCTCCTCACAGAAAACTAATATCGGGGAAATAGAAGAAATTAAAAAAATAGCAAATAAAATGGTGCCAAGCTTTAGACATGACAAATGAGGAGAGATTGGAAAGATTGGGTTTGCCAGCCTTGGAAGAGAGAAGAGAAAGAGGAGACCTGATTGAGTGTATAGGGTGGTGGTGACAGGGATGACTGGTTTATGTTGGACACTAGGAATAGAAGAGGTTACAGTAAGAAGTTGAGGGAGGCAAGTAGTCTGAGGGATATCAAGAAACAGCTTCCCCATAGATTCATTAACCCGGTAGCAGCGGGGATCATGATTCTGAATGGTCCCTCTAAGCGAGAAAAATGAGAAAAAATCACCCCTCACACAAACCATTTCATAATATATATCAAAGCATTTATGATCAGTTTATGTATCATCTATTTTGGGGGGTTAAAATCATGGCACAAATTTGGCCCGTCGCTGCTACATGGTAAAGCAACAAATTTGGCCCGTTGCTGCTACCGGGTTAATATCTGGAATGACCTTGAAAAGGTGATAGTTCAAGCCCAAAATATTAATTAATTTAAAGCTAAACTTGATAAACTGAGATTTGAAGACAGAACCCTATGACTGTAACTCACTTCCTGTGAATCACAGCTAGAGAAATACAGCCAAGTAAATACTGAGCCTGGCTTCCAGACAGGTCCACAACAGCTCCTGAAGATACCTAGCCCATCAAAGTAAACTGGGTTTGAGTAGTCTCCATATCTGTTTAAGAATTTATATACAGCATTTACTTATTTCAGGCCTAAGCAGGGATATTCTAGCTCTGTTGTCTTGAAAAGATCCATTTAGTTCAAAAAATTTTTTAGACGTTGGCAGGATGCGAGGTTGGTAAGAGTGTAATGGTGGAATGAAAAACTGGTATGGGTTTATTAGCAAACTTGATGGCTTTAGTGTGGATGGTCACATGATGAAGATCATGCAGGCAAAGCATATCTTAGAGTTGGAAGAACAGCTGGAATGGTCAAAATATGAATGGATAGAAATGGTGATGAAACTATGGTGATGTTGAGGCACTGAAGGAAGGCTGTGGAACAACAACAATAGGAAAATCAGGAGTCTAAGATGAAATCATAAGATTGAAAAAGGAAAATGCAGATTAAAAAATAAGGTACATGAGTCTTGAAAACTAAGTCAGTCAGTGACTCCTCTTTTGAAAACGTAGAGATGATGTTTTGCTGTGGTGATCTGATCTGATGGATTATTGGTTCTTAGGAGATGTCATGTGTTGCGAGACTGTGATCACAGGAGCTGCCATTCATGGACTGAGTGGTCTCATGATATCTAATATTATTGTGCATCTTTGTGTATGTGCACCAACTTAGTACCTAATTCTGTACTTGTTCCACAGATCATGGTGTAGGGCAGAGCCATGGGCTGGGCATGGCGGGGGTGGGCCAGAGGGGGCCGGCCCGTCCCCCACAGTTCACTGGTGGTGACTCGGTGCTCTCGCCGCGCGCCACTGACCACGCGGGAGTGGGTCTCAAGATGGTGGAGTATGTGTTGGCTTCATCGCCAACCGGCAAAGATCTTGACACCAGAATGGCGAACCTCAACCTTAGAGTAAGTGTCATCACCATCATCAGGTTGTGTATATTCGCTGTAGTGTCCACCCCTCTCTGTTTCTTTCATTTTCTTGTCTCTATTTGATATTGGTCAACTTCATCCTGCTCTGGCAAAGGTTCTTATTTAATCTCTACTCTTTCTCTTGTCTTTTGTTAATGTGCTCCATTCTGCTTTGGCAAAGGCTCTAATGTCATATTTCCACCTCATTCTCTGTCTGGCTTTTGTGTACTTCATCCTGCTCTGGCAAAGGTTCTTATTTCATCTCTACCTGATTCCCTGTCTGCCCTGACTTCTACAATTCTTGGGTTGCCACTCTGTTATGGTTGTTCAACTGGTGATAGTTTGGTGCAGGACCTGCCCAACTCCACCCCCTATTCTTTCTTGTATTCCTATGTAACTTAACTATGTCTCTCCCACCCATGACTTACCCTTCCATATACAGTCTGCGTCCCGACCACTCTCTGTCCTGATGTGTCACTCTCACGAATGTGCTTCATCTCACCCCACAGCACCCTCTTCCTCTTCTCCAAGTTTTCTGTTCCTTAGAACAATACCCTCCTCTCCTCTTCCTCCTCATTTATCAGGGGCTTTTTCAGCTTTTTTTTTCTTTCTGTTTTCTGTGCAGCAGTCGCTGAGCAGTTCTAGCGCGCGCAGACGACGCCACGGATGCTGGGAGATGCTGTTTCTTTGTTTTTTCTTGCAGAGGTGTCGTTACAGTCAATCCTCTCTTTAGCAGGAAAGTATAAGAGGTGTATTGGACCAGAAGGCCATTAGTGACAAAAAAAAAAAAAAAAAAAAAAAATGATGGCCTAAAGTTATCTTTTGTTACTCATAAGCCAATAAAATTAATGAAGTTTACTCTTCTACAGTATTTCTACCATACTTGCAGGACTAGAGTGACTCATGTAATAAATTCAGCACAGGACAGAGAAATGTATGGGAAAAAGAATGGTACAGTTAGCTCCATTTTCTGTGAGGTGTCACTTACGACCTTCTGGTCCTAGATGCTTCATTGTACTTTAACTATCTCATCTACTTTCCCTCTGTGAACACGACCATGTCAAAAGCTACAGTTTCCACTCCATAAATTTTAATGTAACAGAGAGGAGTCTAAGGAATTTCAATTTACTTTTTTTTTTTTTTTTTTTTTTTTGTGTGTGTGTGTGTGTGTGTGTGTGTGTGTGTGTGTGTGTGTGTGTGGAGACAGTTGTTGGTGCCAAACAAAAATTAAAATTAAGAAATAGTGCCCACAAAAGATAAACACTTGCTTAATATTTGAGTGTTGAAGTCTGAGGCCCAGGCTGTGATCAAATCTTGGCTGCAGATCCATAGACAGGCTGTGAATTTAGGCAGTGAAGCACTACACCATGGGGAGGCACAGAAGAACAGGGACTCCATGAGTTATTGACTAGTTACCCTGCTTCCTGAGGAGCTGTTTGGTGTTGGGATTCTCTGTATTTTAAAAGGGTGTCAGGGTTGGAATAGAAGATTTCTCTAGCAAAGAATAATTGCAACAAATACTACCTTGTAGGTCATGGGGGTGCATGAGCTACAAGGGCACCAATGAACAGTGGCAGTAAACTAACTAATAAAGCTACTCTTTTGGGATCATGAATGCTGTGTAAGTACAATGAACCATGTCCAACTTCCTTCTCTTCCTGCAGCAGAACGGTGGTGCAGAGAGTGGCAAAGACAAGAAGGACAAAGCTCCCTCACCATTCGACCCAACGAAGAAGGATGTGGAGAACGGCGGTGGCAGCGGCGCCCCGCAGGCCAACGGCATAGTACAGAACGGACTGGACGACGACAAGACTTTTAAGTGAGTGGCTTTATTTTACTTATGAATGAACAAATGAAAGTGAATGAGTTTTTTTTTTTTATTTATTTATTTATTTATTTTATTTTTTGTCAGAGAATGAACAGGCCAAGGCCTAAACAAGAGCACCACTGATACAGTTCTCCCTCAATTAGAGATAGGGAAGCATTCTTGAAAACCCAATTTTAATGAGAAATATCATGTAGTAAGACTTGTACAGTGTGGAATTTATAAAGATATATTCGTGGACCTAACTGAACCCCACATATACACATGAACAAACTGTTTTAGCGAGTCAGGCGGTGCTCTCACCAACACTCAAGAACAACAGCAAACATAAAGAAACATGCAGATGGTTCCACTATTTTCCATTTCCCCATGGTGTTTTTTTTTTTAGTTTTGTGTTTTATTAGGTGTGCTGAGGCATAAGTGTTACATTCAATTAATTGATTTTACTTTCTGCCATTTACTGCCTCTGTAAAATAAGTTGCAAACTGGTCTGTCTCCTTTGCATGGTAACAAATCAGTGCAAACAAATGAAAGACAAGTTAACCAAAATAAATAAAATAATTGAAATATGTCATCCTGCAAGGGAGAACATTGAAGTGGAAGCACTAGCTTGTCTGTTAATGTTTGTTGTTATTTTTGGAGTGTGAGTGAGACTGTTCAGAGTGATTGAAATATTGTATACCGAGGCACTGCATAGTGTGGGAGACCTTTTCCTTTATGAAAGTCAATTTTTAAGGGAATTTGTGGCCAGGTAGAGAGCATGTGCATGTGCAGGACTACCTCTTTTTAGGTGGGTCAAAGTATTCCACTTTATATCACATTATACCCTTGGGGTGAGGTTGACTTTTGCACAAGTATGTTTGGAAGGAAGAAATATAGACCAAGAAATTAAGGTTTGTCCAAAGCTTAGCAGTTAAAGGGATGAAAGAGTGTGAGTGGCCTGCAGGGTGCTGCATGGGTTCTGGCACAAGGACGTGGATGATAGTTGCCTTCCTTCCACCACTGTGTTGTCCTGGGCTCTATATCTCTTATCTTTTTTCTCTTTCTCTTTACCTCTCTCCTTCCTTGATATTGCCAAATCGTTGGTTTGTCCTGGGTTAAGTATGTTAATAATATGTTCCTTCCCTCCACCCTGAACAGTACTAAAGTCTTGGGTACTCTCTCTTTGTCTGCCGTCAGTTCTCGTTGTTCCACCCTCCAAAAGAACTGGATTAAGAGTCGTGAGGGCCCTGGGGCTCAACATTTTGTGGAGGCTCCTATAAGGTAGAGCACCAATGAGGTTTCTAAGATCAGTATTCACTCTGTCTTGTTGGAGTGCCTGTTGTGTGAGGGGACTCAGGGCCATAACCTGTAGCAGCCCCCCTGAAATGTGGCCCTGATCATTATCACTTGTTGAAGGAAGGAATCAAAATATTTCCAAGATTGCAAGGGTTTTGACAGACCTCTGATGATTGTGAAATAACAGTTATTTACTATGAATATTTTACACTCCCCTGGTCCCTCAGAAAGCTATGTAGTTCTGTGGTAGTGTCTGTGGATGAAGGATTATACATGGCAAATGTTTCTGTTCTGCCTGTCAAGTTTGTTCATCAACAATGTCATCACAGGGCAATACATTTACATTTTCTCATTACGGTGTGAGCCACAACCATTGTACATTCATGTTAGTGTCTGGCAGGATCATTGACACAGTGTGGTCTCAAGCAGCACCAGAGTTTGGGTGATACATGAGCTTGTGGTATTTGAATTAATATTTATTGATACATGCAACCCATCATGCTATTTGATTTATTCTCCTGTAATGTGGTTGTCATTGGAAGGAATGGAGAGAAAACTGCCTGGTATTTTAACTTGGAGACAGGAACCGAGTGTCATGTATTAGGGAACAACCAGAGGTTGAAGAATTTTTTTTGACAAAAAAGAATAAGAAATGGACATGGGCTGGTTATTTCATGCATAGAGGTGATAACAGATGGACAGCCAAAGTCACTGGCAACAGGTCAGGCAAAGGATAAGGTGTAGAAAGAACAATAGAGCACTTGTCAGAGCAGGATGAAGTACACTTAACATCAGACCAAGAGAGGTGGAGAACATTGTGACAGACCTTTGTCCTGCAGTGGACTAGTAATGACTGTAAATGACAATAATAAATTTTAGTAATTTTGTCTGTTGCTTAGGCTGTTTGAGACTGCTTACACTTTTTGGTAATTTTTTGGTTAAATATTTTGTGAATTGCTCTCTTCTAGGCTACACTGAACTACTAGAGGTACAACATTAATTGGTACAACACAGTGTTGGTCACAGAGTATAGTTCATGATAAGCAAGCCTTGCTGTGAACCAGACTGAGGCAGTCAACGGGTGTAATGATGTTGACATGTTCTTTTTAGTTAGGGAGACAGGTTGAGTGCTAAGCTATTAATGCACTTGTGCTCCTCCATTGGTAACCCATCATTTTCCCTCATCTCAAGGAAAATGAAATTTGTGTTCTCTTGGCTTATGCTTTACTAAGAAGCAATGCACGTACATTTTCTTATGATTAGGGAGACAAACCAAAGGCTAAACAAAAGATGAGAAAAGATTCCTGGATCTTGCTGTTCCCAATAAGTAAAACAAAAGAAATCACCATAGCAGATGATCTAATGTGGTGCCAGAAGTGCAAGACATTATTACACTCTACTTCTCTCTGAAAATGTTGATTGTACTAGAGGCCTGACAAGGATAGGACCCAGGTATTAAGTTTGCCAGGATGTGCCAACAATTATAATCACACCCCTTTGCTGACCAGTAGTAGCCATGCCATGTTGCTTCAGCAGTAGTGAGCCTAGCATGTTGTTTTGACAGTACCAGTAACCTTGACCTGTGTCTCTGAAACCTGGGCTTGGAATGAATCGTAAGAAGCAAGGGTATGTGCTTTAGGAATTAGTTACTTGAGTAAAATGTGTCTGATAAAGAGCTGTACAGATGTAGTGTGGATGTGAGAGTAAGAAATGTACCATATTGCCCCTTGAGTTACATTTTTAACCATTCCGTCTCTCTTCACCGTTCAGCCGCACGCCAGGCAGCCGGCAGGGCTCACCGTCAGAGGAGGACCTCAACAAGAATGGCATGGTGGCGGGTGTGGGTGTGGGTGTGGGGGTGAAGGAGCCAGAGCTGGTAGGCGGCGGCGTTGTGATGGGAGGCCCAGCACCCGTCCTAAGCAACCTCGACCACCCGGGTTTTGAAGGTGTTGGTGGAGGAGCTGTGGGTGGCATGGGGGGCCCTGCTGGCATGCTGGACCCTAGCATGGGCATGGGTGGTGCTGGGGGTCCATTTTCATCACCTGCCGGTGCAGACTATAACAGCATGGCCGCCAGCATCCCAATGGACTCTCCAACGCCTTTACTGCCAGCGGGACATGGCGGACCACAACCACAGAACTTCACTGACACACAGGTAAGTTGTGTCCTTCTTTGTGCTGGTGGCCCTTTCTATGTGCAGGGTTGGTTATCAGAGACACCTTCATACAATAATTCTGCAGGTTCTTACTAAAAGAGTGGAAACTGTGTCTGATAGTGTTGAAAATTAAAAATTTTCCAAGGCCAAGTATAGCACACTGTCTTACCTGATGTAGAATATTGAATGTGGTAGGTGAAATGCAGTAGTAAGGAAATAATCACAGCTATGTGTATATGTACAAAAATCATATATAAACAAAATGAAATAAGGCATAAAATCAATCTTGTATAAAGTAGAAATAATATGCAGTTAACAAGTGGGTGAGATCAATGGCCAGTCCACACACCTGGTGACCAGGTAAAGCAGATGTGTGCTTTGGTAGGTTTGGATAAGGACAAATTTCTCCACAATTTTGTCCAGACTTTCTGCGTCTGGAAAATTCAGGGAATTCTATGTAAAAAATCAGCCAGTAGTTGCTGCTTCTCCTTACTGTGCCCTATTTCCTTAATAACCTTGATGTGTCCAATGTAGCAATGGTGGTGCCTCCCTGGGGTGGTGGTTGGTATGGTGCTGCATAGGAAGCAGTATTTAATTTTTTTTTGCATTTTGGAAAATGAGTCTGATGGAAACCAAATCTGCCTATATTAAGGGCCACCTGCACCATTGTTCTGTTATCATCATTATTATTGTCACGCAAGCTGTGACCATGCTGACGCAACTGTTTTGTCACCTTCATTATCATCATCATATCTGTCACCCAAGGGGCTGATTCATCAAACCATTTGCAAGACCTCTCAGTGGTAAGTCTTCTTGTAACTCCATCCACTGCGAATGCTCCTTGTGTTTGGGCGGAGCTGATGTCGGTGAATGAGGTGACAGCCAGAACATTACTTCATTCATCGCCATCAGAGCCAAATAAAGATCAAGAGCATTCATAGCAGATGGAGTTGCTGGAAGACTTACCAACAAGAGGTTTCATAAATGGTTTGATTAATCTAGTCCCATGTGTTTTTATTATTTTTTTTTTTTTATGTGCAGGTATATTTTAATTTTTTTCATCATGTGACTATCATCGGCAAGGTAAGGCCCACGTGACTAATGTGAGGAGTGTATTTAAAGAGGAGTCCAGTGACTGGGACTTGTATCATAAGTTGCCTCTTATGTCGGTGAAATACAAACCCAACTCTTACTTCGTCTGTTATTTCATGCGTCATCTAGTCAAAGGGAAAATGTTCAGTCCGTAGTTCATGTGTGGTAACCTGTAGGTGGCATGGCCTATATCACACTTCTTATCAATGCAATTTTATTTTCTTCCATCTAATTGAAGCAAGAACATGCAATGCGTGGTGTGTGCTTGGTAACCTGTAGGTAGCACCATAATCTTAGACTTGGGAAGCATTGGACTTGGTTAAGGTTTTGACTACTTGCCACGTTTGCTCAATATTCTCTCAAGGCTGCAAGGACAGGGAGGGAGGCAAGTGGAGCCAAGTGGTTCTGATGGGTTTTCAATAAAAGCCTGTATTAAGCAACTGTTTGTAGTGAAACTTTGTGGTGAAACTCCTTTGAACTGGTTTAAGCATTCATTACATTTATATTCCATTCTCTGTTTGGTATATACGTGCCCAACAGTGCATACTTTTACTACTTCTATCAAATTTTTGGCTATTATAACTTGAAAATGGTCAAATCATGTGGTGTTCTTCCAGTTCAATAATTTTCTTTACCAATATTCATCACTATTGACTTGAGTTTGCTGTTCTTCAAAGTAGGAAGAAAACAAGTGGAATACTTGTCAGGGCTGTACAGTAATGTGTCCAGCAGTGAGATGCAGGAAGTTATGAAGTATGTAACCACTATTTAAGAAGCCATAATGTTTAACAAGTTTCAGTGTAGCACAGTAATACATCTTGACGCTTGCAGTTGACTCAAGGAAAATTACTGGTTGAGACTTGGGGACAGGTATTCAGGAAGCTTGATATTGAATAGAACTTAGGACTGGCAGTTTAAGAGTAAATAATTCAAGCTGGAATTTGGGGGTTAACCTGGCACCAGCGACTGGCCAAATTTGTGGCTTTACCGTGTACCAGCGATGGGCCAAATTTTTGCCATGATATAAACCCCCAAAAATAGATGATGCATAAACTGATCACAAATGCATTGATATATATTATGAAATGTTTTGCATGAGTGATGATTTTTTCTCATTATTCTCACTTAGAGGGGCCTTTAAGAAACATGATCCCTGCAGCTACCGGTTTAAATACTTGTGAAGCTTAATACAGAATGCTGTTTATGAACCTGATAGTTTAAGGTGGAATAATACAGGCAGGAATATTGGGTTAGGTATTCAGGGAGGTTAATTGATTCAGAATACCATTTATGAACAAGGCAGCTTAAGGGAAATAATACAGACTTGAAGCTTAGTATTTTGGAAGCTTAAAACCATTTGTGAACCAGACAACTTAAGGTGGGATGTGGTAACAGACTTGAAGTTAGATATTTGGGCAACTTCATCAACATTGCTTGATTGTCGTACTCAGCCTTGTGTGCTTACCGATTTCCAACCCACAAACTGTCTTCACCCCAATAACCGGCTTTATTTTATTTATTTTATTTATTTTTTTTACAACAAAGGAGACAGCTCAAGGGCACTTTTTAAAAAAAGGAAACAATAATAAAAAAAGCCTGCTCCTCGCTGCTCCTAAAAAAAAAAGAATCAAAAGAGGTGGCCGAAAGAGAGGTCAATTTCGGGAGGAGAGCAGAGCTATCGTTAAAATGGTTAATTATTAGTGTTTTGTGGCAATAGTTATAGGTCAGAAACTGGTAAATACGAGGCTCTGAGTATGATAATCTGGTAACGGTGAACTTAATACCGTTTCTATACCTAACAACATAGGGCAAAATAAGATAGACTTAACTCTGATATTCAGGAAGCTCAAAACAATTTCTAAACTTGATAATTTAAGGTTAAGTAACACACTCAAACTTACATTCGGGAAGCTTAAAACCATTTCTTAACCTGACATCTTACGTTGGACTAAAACAGATTAAAACTTAGGTATTTGGGAAGCTTAAAACCATTTCTTAACCTGACATCTTGTGGTGGACTAAAACAGATTCAAACTTAGGTATTCAGGAAGCTTAAAACCATTTCTTAACCTGACATCTT
>NC_066526.1:13964982-13977482 GCF_024679095.1 Eriocheir sinensis
ATCATACCCCTCCACACGTACCCTAACTAACCGTACCATCATACCCCTCCACACGTACCCTAACTAACCGTACCATACCCTTCCACACGTACCCTAACTAACCGTACCATACCCTTCCACACGTACCCTAACTAAACGTACCATACCCTTCCACACGTACCCTAACTAACCGTACCATCATACCCCTCCACACGTACCCTAACTAACCGTACCATACCCTTTCACACGTACCCTAACTAAACGTACCATACCCTTCCACACGTACCCTAACTAACCGTACCATACCCTTCCACACGTACCCTAACTAACCGTACCATACCCTTCCACACGTACCCTAACTAACCGTACCATCATACCCCTCCACACGTACCCTAACTAACCGTACCATACCCTTTCACACGTACCCTAACTAAACGCACCATACCCTTCCACACGTACCCTAACTAACCGTACCATACCCTTCGACACGTACCCTAACTAACCGTACCATACCCTTCGACACGTACCCTAACTAACCGTACCATACCCTTCCACACGTACCCTAACTAACCGTACCATACCCTTCCACACGTACCCAAACTAACCGTACCACCATACCCTTCCACACGTACCCTAACTAACCGTACCATACCCTTCCACACGTACCCTAACTAACCGTACCATACCCTTCCACACGTACCCTAACTAACCGTACCATGCCCTTCCACACGTACCCTAACTAACCGTACCATACCCGTCCACACGTACCCTAACTAACCGTACCATACCCTTCCACACGTACCCTAACTAACCGTACCATACCCTTCCACACGTACCCTAACTAACCGTACCACACCCTTCCACACGTCCCTAACTAACCGTACCATACCCGTCCACACGTACCCTAACTAACCGTACCATGCCCTTCCACACGTACCCTAACTAACCGTACCATACCCTTCCACACGTACCCTAACTAACCGTACCATACCCTTCCACACGTACCCTAACTAACCGTACCATACCCGTCCACACGTACCCTAACTAACCGTACCATACCCTTCCACACGTACCCTAACTAACCGTACCATACCCGTCCACACGTACCCTAACTAACCGTACCATACCCTTCCACACGTACCCTAACTAACCGTACCATACCCTTCCACACGTACCCTGACTTACCCCTCCCACATGAACCTGAATAACGCAGGAGGGTAGGCACTAATAAGAAACACAAACAAGGTACATTTTTTTTAATCCTTCGTACCCTAAGACCATTATCTCTCATTACCTTGATGGAAGTGGATGTCAACTGCTTCTCGGGTGACTGTACCAGGTTTTATGTACCTCGTTAAACAGAGGGTACAACAAGGTACTCAGGTTTCTTTCCCTCCTTCACTCCCTCAGATCATTACCATTGTCATTAGCTTCGTGGATATGGGCGTTCTCTGTTTCTTGGGTGGCTGTACCGTGTTACCTGTACCGCATTGAACATAAGGTACATACACAAGGTATATGTGTTTATTTCCCTCCTCCTTCCCTTCAGATCATTACCATTGTCGTTAGTAGCTGTGTTGAAAGTGGTGTTGTGTTTTCTGGGTGGCTGTACCATGCCACGTGTACCTCATTAACAGAAGGTACACTGTATTCCAGGTTCACTTGGATTAACCTTACTCTTTTAGGTGTGGATGAAGTGTGTGCATCCTAGTATATATTTCTTCCTTCCCAGTCCGTATCGAGCGCACTGTATTGTCAGTCCGTTCCATCGGCTGAAAAAAAAAGTGCTTACACTAAATCAACATCGTTCTCATAATCGTTCTTTTAGGTTTTCTTGTCATTGATATGTGTTGTGTAATTATATTTCTTTCTCACAGCCGTCTCAAGCACACGGTATGCTAGTTAGTCCGTCGTCACGGCTGATAAAAAGGGTTCAATATATCAATATCATCATCCCACTCCTTCGTTTAGGCTTCGTTACAACACGATTTCATGCCATGCTATTTTAAAATGCCAGCACCCTCCTTATAATCGTTCGTTGATGACAGACATTTTCCTTCAGTGGGTGAATAATGCAGGCAAATTTACGACAGAAGCCCGTTCCCCCTTTTTAGGGGGTAAATCCTTCACCACCACTATTTTGTCAGTTTTAACTAATTGCTCATTAGAGAAAAATATCGATGGAGTACAAGGGTTCATGGTGTCTCAATAAGCAGGCCAGAGGTAAAGGAAGGGTGCTGGTGCCAGAGGATGATCATTGTTTAAACAGAGTCCTTGTCAGTTTTAATTAATTGATCGTTGGAGAGAAGAAAATAACGAGGAAGCGACTCTTCACGGTGTCACAATAACAGGCCCGAGGTAAAGGAAGGGTGCTGCTGCCCGAGGGTGATCATTGTTTAGAGTCGTTGGTTCCGATCACCGCATGGCCTAGAAATGCTCGTTGGAACACCCGTTAACATTGTACCTACGTTGCTTGATTGTACTCAGCACCTTATATTTTCCAATTTCCGACCCATAAACTGTCTCCTATACTCCAATAACTACATTTATTTATAGTTATCGTTGAAAGGTTTAATTATTAGTGTCTCTTTGCTATAGTTAAATGTCAAAAAAACGGTAAATACAAGGGTTGATACGATAATCTGGCATCACTGCATTGTACCCATGAACGCCATTGACCCGGTGTGATTGTGTCGCTCCACTTACACATTAACGGAATTCCATAGATGCTAAGGGTGGTATTCTCAGACGCTCCCTCCTCTCACAACAAACATTTCCAAATGCCACAAAGGTTATCAGAAAGGTTCCGATGAGTGTTTTTTCACGTTCATGGTACAGGAGCTTTGTCATATTACCACCAGGGTCATAAATCTACCAATGGAAATACCCACAACTCCTACGAAAGCCTTATCAAATGTGGGTGAGTGAGCCCTGAAACGTTTAAGAATACGGCCCTCAGGTGCGTGTATGGCTACAAACACTCCTTTGCCCTTTGGATAAGCTCAGTTCAACATCCTATTTACACTTTTTCCTAATCTCCCATCAGTCCTGTGTATTTGCATCTTGTCAAACGTCTTTTCCTTAGAATATATTCCCTTGATTCATGGTTCGTGTGTAGTTTCAGACACTACTAATTATAAATTCATAAAGTTCGTAAATATCGTTTCAGAGTTCGTGTTTAGCTACTTTCACTACCATTTATAAAGTCATAGATTCAAAGTCCATATAAACAGTTTCAGACATATCGTCCTTCAGAACCCGATAGAGGTGAGGTGATTCGCATAGACTTCCGAACACCAATCTTAAGGGTATTCGATCCGTCGTCGAGGCACTGAAGGCGCCTTGGAACCTCTCTGAAAGGCAGGAAGGAGGTTTCAGTCTTTACTCTTGAATAATTGAAAACTTTATTCACGGTAATTGTGGGATTTTGTGTATCTTTTGGTGAATGAGTGGCGGCCGATGCGAAAATGAGATTCTTTTGTTGTGCGCGGGGAGAGAGAGAGAGAGAGAGAGAGAGAGAGAGAGAGAGAGAGAGAGAGAGAGAGAGATAGAGAGAGAGAGAGGGGCGATCTGAGAAAGCAACCACTCTCTCTCTCTCTCTCTCTCTCTCTCTCTCTCTCTCTGTCTGCAGTAAAGTTTGTGATTTGTGTTTATATTTGTTAATCAGAGTAACTGGAGAGAGAGAGAGAGAGAGAGAGAGAGAGAGAGAGAGAGAGAGAGAGAGAGAGAGAGAGAGAGAGAGAGAGAGAGAGAGAGAGAGAGAGAGAGAGAGAGAGAGAGAGAGAGAGACCCGGAGGCACTAGAGTGAGGGGAGAGAAGAGGAGGAGGAGGGAGGGAGGGAGAGAACAAGGAGGTTCTTCAAGCCACTACAGAGAAACCCTTGACTCCTCCTCCTCCTCCTCCTCCACTCTCCCTCTTGCCTACCTCACTCCCTCCAGGCATCTTTGGAGAGATATGCCCCGCCCTGCTCTCCCCCTCCTCCTCCTCCTCCTCCTTCACCTGCACCTTAGTTTCAACCTTCTTCTTTTCTTTCTCTCTCCTCCTCCTTCTCATCTTCGTTCTCCTCGTCCTCCTCTTCCACCTCTTCCTGACCTATTGGTAAGGTTGGATACTGTTCGATAATTATCTTGCTCGTACGGTAATGGCTGCGTGTGTGTGTGTGTGTGTGTGTGTGTGTGTGTGTGTGTGTGTGTGTGTGTGTAAGGGATGTACGGTAATGCGTTTGAAATGGCCGATAATTTGACCTTTGCCATAATATCGTTCTCTCACGAAGACGTTTTAAGGGTTGAGTGTTAAAAGGGGACTTGAGCAGGTTATGACGTACACAGCCGGAGTAACAGAGCGCCGACCTGATTAATGAGGCCAGAATACAGAAAACTAGGAGACATGATATTAAAGTTTTTGTGGAGGCAGGATGGAGTACACACGCATCAAATGGAGAACCAGGTGGAGATGAAATTGGCCTTTGTGGAAGCAGGGTCGAGTACACTAACATCAAACGGAAAACCAGGTGGAGAGATGAAATTAGAACCTTTGTGGATGCAGGATGGAGTACACTGACATCAAACGGAAAACCAGGTGGAGAGATGAAATTAGAACCTTTGTGGATGCAGGATGGAGTACACTGACATCAAACGGAAAACCAGGTGGAGAGATGAAATTAGAACCTTTGTGGAAGTAAGATTGAGGACAGTGACATCAAACGGAAAACCAGGTGGAGAGATGAAATTAGAACCTTTGTGGAGGCAGGATGGAGTACACTGACATCAAACGGAGAACCAGGTGGAGAGATGAAATTAGAACCTGGTGCTAGTACTCTATCCTGCTCCAGTAAAGGTTCTGATTTAATCTCTACCTGGTGTTCTGTCTGGTAAAAGTGCTCTATCCTGCTCTGGTAAAGGTTCCAATTTCACTCTATACCTGGTCCTCTGTCTGGTATTGTACTCTTTCCGGTAAAGGCTCTAATTTCACTCTACCTGGTTTGCTGTCTAATATTAGTGTACTTCGTCCTGCTCCGGTAAAGGTTCTAATATCATCTCCACCTGGTGTCCTGTCTGATATTAGTGCTCTATCCTGCTCCGGTAAAGGTTCTAATTTCATCTGTACCTGGTCCTCTGTCAGGTGTTAGTGTTCTTCATCCTGCTCCGGTAAAGGTTCTAATTTCATCTCTACCTGGTCCTCTGTCAGGTGTTAGTGTTCTTCATCCTGCTCCGGTAAAGGTTCTAATTTCATCTCTACCTGGTCCTCTGTCAGGTGTTAGTGTTCTTCATCCTGCTCCGGTAAAGGTTCTAATTTCATCTCTACCTGGTCCTCTGTCTGGTGCTAGTGTTCTTCATCCTGCTCCGGTAAAGTTTCTAATTTCACTCCACCTGGTCCTCTGTCTGGTGCTAGTGTTCTTCATCCTGCTCAGGCAAAAACTGTAATTAATCCCTTCTCTCCACCTGGTCCTCTGTGTCCCTTAACTTTTTTTTACGATGCCTGGGTCGCCTCCGTTATTCTGGTTGTGTCTGTTATCAGTTTGGCGGGTGGTATTGCACGTCTTTCCCGGTAATAACTGTCATCGTATTTTCCTCTTCTTAGGGTCGCGGCGGAATGCTATTAACTCTTAGGCCAGAGTTAAGAATCATTGGCGTGACCTGACCGACCGCCTTGCCTGTCATTGCACGATCCAGGAAACTTTGGTCGCCTGCTCTTTCATTCCTCCTTCCTTCTCCCACTCCTCCTCCTCCTCCTCCTCCGTCCATCATCTCGTTCTCTACTTCTTTCTTCCTTCTCATCTTCACCATTCTATCTATCACCTTTATCTCCTCCTCCTCTTTCCTCCTCCTCCTTCACTACCTCTATCTCGATCCTTTCCTTCCTTGAGTTACTTGCGTAAGAGGAGGAGGAAGAGGAGGAGAAGGAGGAGGAGTCTGCTTTGGAGGAGGTAGTGGAGGAGAACTGACTAGCCGTCGTCACGCTCTTACAGTCTTCCTCCTCCTCCTCCTCCTCCTCCTCCTCCTCCTACGACCTCTCTCTACGGCAACAACAACATCAGCGATTCTCTGTCAACCAGTGTATAATGTATTGCGTGCAGTCACACACACACACACACACACACACACACACACACATCAACGATTTAGTTTTTGCCTCAAGTTAAATTATTAGTTTATAAACGATGTAAATTCCCTGAGAAAAAAATATATCCATGCTGCTAGAAATACCTCTCTCTCTCTCTCTCTCTCTCTCTCTCTCTCTCTCTCTCTCTCTCTCTCTCTCTCTCTCTCTCTCTCTCTCTCTCTCTCTCTCTCTCTCTCTCTCTCTCTCTCTCTCTCTCTCTCTCTCTCTCTCTCTCTCTCTCGCTCGCTCGCTCGCTCATGGATTCTCACATGGATTTTGAATAGCCACGAAGAACCCTGAGAGAGAGAGAGAGAGAGAGAGAGAGAGAGAGAGCGAGAGAGAGAGAGGAGAGTTTTTCTTGTTTTATGTTTTATCGGTCTCGTGCGCCGACGACTCGATGAAATAGATCCGTGTCAGGTTATCTCTCTCTCTCTCTCTCTCTCTCTCTCTCTCTCTCTCTCTCTCTGTCCTTTGCGTGCATCCTTTAAATTTTGTATGTTTTTCTCTTTTTTTTTTCGATTCATTTTTTTCCCCTTGATGTCTGTTTGGCGTGATGTATACGATTGATATTATTATTATTATTATTATTATTATTATTATTATTATTATTATTATTATTATTATTGCTGCTGTTGTTGTATTGATATTGTATTTTTTTATCCGTTGGTGGTGACTCGAGGAGGAGGAGGAGGAGGAGGAGGAGGAGGAAAGTATGAAGAAGTTGAAGAAAGGAAGAAGTGGAGGAGGAAGAGGTGGAGGAGGAGATGACATGGGTTGAAGAGAGGAGGAGGAGGAGGAGGTGAATAAGAACAACAACAACATCAACAAAGAGGAGGAAGAGGAGGAGGTTTAGGTGACACATGAGTTAGGGGAGAGACAAGAAGAGGCGAATAAGGAAGAAAAGAAAGAGGAGGAGGAGGAGGAGGAGGAGGAGGAGGAGGTGACATAAGAGTTAGGGGCGATAGTGCTAAGTTAGGAATGTATTGAGTTACCCTATTGACGACTTGAATGGTGGTAGTGGTAGTAGTAGTAGTAGTGGTAGTGGTAGTGGTGGTAGGTGCGATGGAGCCATGGAGGTGGTGTTGGTATTTTGTAGTTCTTGTAGTAGTGGTAGTAGTAGCAGTAGTAGTAGTAGTAGTAGTAGTAGTAGTAGTAGTAGTAGTGGTAGTGGTGGTGGTGGTAGGTGCGATGGAGCCATGGAGGTGGTGTTGGTATTTTGTAGTTCTTGTAGTAGTGGTAGTAGTAGTAGTAGTAGTAGTAGTAGTAGTAGTAGTAGTCATGGTGGTGGTTTGGACCCGTTTAATATATTGGCGTTGCACTCAGTCAATTGCATTAATATTAAGTCAATTAGAGAGAGAGAGAGAGAGAGAGAGAGAGAGAGAGAGAGAGAGAGAGAGAGAGAGAGAGAGTCATTATATAAGCAACGTATATAGTCGATCAGTTAGTTAGTCAGTCAGCCACTTAGTCAACCAACCAATCAACCAGCCAGCTACTTAGTTCGTCAGCCAGCCAGTCAGCCAAGTAACCATTCAGTCAGTCAGTAAGTCAGTCAGACGGTCAGCATATTTACAAACCATTACGTCAGCTATTTCAGGGTTCTGACCTTACAGTCTGTCAGTCTGTCCGTCAATCAATCTGTCAGTCTGCCAGTCAATCATACAGACGGGCGGCCAGCCAGTCACTAGGCCAGCCACTCTGCTAGTCCGTCCCTTCTATATGACTACTACTACTACTACTACTACTACTACTACTACTACTACTACTACTACTACTACTAACCACCACTATTACTATTACCACTACTGCTGTTATCACTACTATTACTGCTACTATTTTTCTGCTGCAACTACTACTACTACTACTACTACTACTACTACTACTACTACTACTACTACTAACCACCACTATTACTATTACCACTACTTCTGCTATCACTACTATTACTGCTACTATTTTTCTACTACTACTACTACTACTACTACTACTACTACTACTACTACTACTACTACTAACCACCACTATTACTATTACCACTACTTCTGTTATCACTACTATTACTGCTACTGTTTTTCTGCTGCAACTACTACTACTACTACTACTACCACTTCTACTACTACTACTACTACTACTACCACCACCAGTATCATGACCACCACCACCACCATATCAATACCGCGCGGAGGTTATCCTCAACACCTTCGATTAAATGAGTCAATTTTTCTATACTTATTGTGGCTCGTGTTTTTCTTCCGCCTTCCAGAGTTCACGCCGGATTATTTTTCTTGTTATTTATTATTGTTATTGTTATTATTCTCTCTCTCTCTCTCTCTCTCTCTCTCTCTCTCTCTCTCTCTCCTTCCCAAATCGTTCATGAAAAGATTTTTGTTTATTCATTTAAATTTTTCATGATTCACTTTTTTCATCAACAGTCAGCGTCTTCCTTTTTACATCCTCCCCTCCTCCTCCTCCTCCTCCTCCTCCTCCTCCTTGAAAAGACTGGAGGGTACTTACTTCTATATACCCAGGTCACCTCTCATCTTTCCTCCTCCTCCTCCTCTTCCTCGTTTTCTTCCCTCCTTCATTTTCATCTTCTTTCTCTTCCTCTTATTTCCTTTCATTCATCCATTTATCTTATTTCCTTTTATTCCTTTTATTTTATTCCTTTTACTTGTTCCTATTCCATTTATTCCTTTTATATTATTTTTTTTTCTTCTTTTATTCATCCACCCAAGTCATCGTTTTCACTTCTACTCTTCTACCTTTATTTATCTTCTTTTCCTCCCTTTCTCCTCTTCGTCAACATTTCTCCTTCCTTCCTTCATCATATATTCCTCTCTTACCCCTCCTCCTCCTCCACCACCTTTGCTGCTCTCCTTCCAAATCTCTTCTTTTTCTCTCTTATTTTTGTTCTCCCGTTCTTCTGTTCTCTCGTCCCTCCTCCTCTGATTACTTTCATCCTCCTCTTTAGTCTATTCTCCTTCGTCCTCTTCCTTCCTTCCTTCCTTCCTTCCATGACTTGTATCTCTATTTACTTTCCTCCTCATCCTCATCCTCCATGTACTACTACTACTACTACTACTACTACTACTACTACTACTACTACTACTACTACTACTACTACTATAACTACTACTACTACTATTACTACTACTACTACTAATGATAATAGTAATAATAATAATAATTGAAATAGTGAATTGATTGCTTTTTGTTCTGATAAAAAAAATGTCGTATTAAAATCAATTTTGTTGTTGTCGAGTCCGAAAATAACAATAAATATAATTAGTTGATATAATTATTAGTGTTGCGTCTGTGTGTGTGTGTGTGAGAGAGAGAGAGAGAGAGAGAGAGAGAGAGAGAGAGAGAGAGAGAGAGAGAGAGTGTGTGTGTGTGTGTGTGTGTGTGTGTGTGTTATAGTGTGTTTACCCTTTGCTCACTTTAAAATGCACACGCAAGAGGCTAGAGGACACACACACACACACACACACACACACACACACACACACACACACACACACACACACACACACACACACACACTCATTAACATGTGATGCACCGCGATCTTTTTTTTTTCTCCATCTAGCTTAAAGGTGATCCTACTTCCCTCCCTCCCTCCCCCCCTCTCTTCCTCCCTCCCTCTCCCTCCTCCCTCCCTCCCTTTCTCCTCTCCCTACCCTCTGCTCCTCCATTCACTTACTTTCTTTCCTCCTTCCTCTCTTTTACTTTCTATTCCCAAGCTTTCTTTTCGTCTCTCTCTCTCTCTCTCTCTCTCTCTCTCTCTCTCTCTCTCTCTCTCTCTCTCTCTCTCTCTCTCTCTCTCCCCTCCATTCACTTAATCTCCCTTACTTTCTTTCAATTCCTTCTCTCCTTTCCTCCTTCCTTCCTTCCTTTTTCCTCTCTTCCTCCATTCCTTCCTACCATTACCTCCTCATTACCTCCACCTCCTCCTCCCTCCCTCCTTTCCCCATTTTCCTCCATTCCCAAACTCCTTTCCTCCCATTTTTTCCTCCTTATGCCTCCCTCCTTTTTCCTTCTTCCCTCTTTCTTTCCTTTCATGGTTAGTGAAAAAAGGAGGAAGAGGAGGAGGCTGATAAAGATAGTGAAGGATAAAAAGAAAATGGAAATAGTGAAAGCAGAAAGAGGAGGAGGAGAGGAGGAGGAAGAGGAGAAGTGGTTGGTTAGTGGAAAACTCTAGGTGAGGGTCCTCGTGTCTTCCTCTTGTCTACGACCTCCTCTTCCTCCCAATCCTCCTCCTCCTCCAGCAACTCTTCCTCTTCCTCCTCTTCCTCTTTTCTGCATGTCCATTGCCTCTCCTCCCCTCCTTCATTCCTAATCTTCCTTCCTTCCTCTTAAAATTATGCCTCCTCTTAAATCCCTCCCTCTCTTTCTCTTCTTAAATCCCTCCCTCTCCTCCTCTTCCTAAATCCCTCCCTCTCCTCTTCTTTTACTTTCCCTCCTCTTCCTCCTCCACCACCGCCACTTCCTCCTCCTCCTCCTCCACTTCTCTCCCTTCTCATAATTCCCTCCCTTTCCTCCTCCTCCTCCTCCTCCTCCTCCTCCTCCTCCAAGCAGTTGTCTTCGTGTTCTTCCTTCGCTTTGAAAACAAGACTGAATAAAACTTTTGAGTCTTCATGTAATTATTTTTTTCTCTTATTTATATTTTTAACTTTTTCGTAAACTTATATATTTTTCTTTTGACCGAAATGTTTAAAAGAGAAAAAAAATAACTGCATAATTATTTTCTTTTGCTCATGTACACAGATACTTTGAGAGAGAGAGAGAGAGAGAGAGAGAGAGAGAGAGAGAGAGAGAGAGAGAGAGAGAGAGAGAGAGAGAGAGAGAGAGAGAGAGAGAGAGAGAGAGAGAGAACACACACGGGGAGAGAGAGAGAGAGAGAGAGAGAGAGAGAGAGAGAGAGAGAGAGAGAGAGAGAGAGCAAAATTAAGTCAAGGAAGGTATAAAAATGCCTCATTAGCATTTATTAAGCATTTTTGTTATGGTGTGTGTGGAGGAAGAGGAGGAGGGGGAGAAAGAGGAGGAGGAGGAGGATTAGCGTTGTAGAAGGTAATAATTAAATTTCTATTACAGAGGTGATAATAGAGAGAGAGAGAGAGAGAGAGAGAGAGAGAGAGAGAGAGAGAGAGAGAGAGAGAGAGAGAGAGAGAGAGAGAGAGAGAGAGAGAGAGAGAGAGAGAGAGAGAGATCCAAACAGGAGTAGAAAGAAAGCAGGCATTTCCGTAAAAAGAGAGAAAGAGAAAAGTAGAGCAATATAAAAAACTTGAGAGCGAGAGAGAGAGAGAGAGAGAGAGAGAGAACCAAAGCAGACACTGATGCAAAAACTGACCCTGGATAGAAAGTCTGGTTAGGTTGCAATAAGTAGGTAACGCACACACACACACACACACACACACACACACACACACACACATGGAAAGCTACTCGAGCAAATAAAGTCATAAGAAAAAAAGTAATATTAAACAGGATGAGAAGGAATAGGAGGAGGAGGAGAAAGGGAGTGAGGGAGAGGAAGAGGAAGAAGGGAGGGAGGGAGAGGAAGGAAAAATGGATGGAGAGAATGTGTGTTTTGACGGAGGATAAAACAAAATCAATTATAGAGGAGGAGGAGGAGGAGGAGGAGGAGGAGGAGGAAAGAAATCGAATGAACGACGAGGAAAGAAAAAAATAATAAACCTTAATGAGAGAGAGAGAGAGAGAGAGAGAGAGAGAGAGAGAGAGAGAGAGAGAGAGAGAGAGAGAGAGAGAGAGAGAGAGAGAGAGAGAGGGTTGACCATTAATCACCACAAAACGCACCTCACTTCCTCCTCTCTTCCTCCTCCTCCTCCTCCTCCTCCTCCCTTCACTGAACAAAATAAATCCAATAACTAATGACTTTTCGGACGTCTGACATACCCCTCTCTCTCTCTCTCTCTCTCTCTCTCTCTCTCTCTCTCTCTCTCTCTCTCTCTCTCTCTCTCTCTCTCTCTCTCTCTCTCTCTCCTCTCTCTCTCTCTCTCTCTCTCTCTCTCTCTCTCTCTCTCTCTCTCTCTCTCTCTCTCTCTCTCTCTCTCTCTCTCTCTCTCTCTCTCTCTCTCTCTCTCGTTTTTCCCCCAGTGTATCAACCTTTCGTTTTTATTTATTTTTTGTGCCTTTTTTTTGGAGCTTAAAAGGTTATGAGTGTAATTTTTTTCTGCATAAAAAGTCTAATATTTCTTTTTACCATCACGCGGGTTTGGAACTTATGATGGTTTATTCGTGTGTGTGTGTGTGTGTGTGTCACGTATGATTTAAACTTTTAATTACTTCTTCATTCCCATCACAAAACAAGGGTCCTATCATTTTCTTTGGGAGCAGGGTAAATAACACTCGCAAAAGAACTCCGTGGAGGGGGAAGGAGGATGAATCAACGGGGAAAGAAA
>NC_066526.1:13984982-13989982 GCF_024679095.1 Eriocheir sinensis
CTGCCATGAGCCCCTTCCGACCCGAGGAGCTGAAAACAATCCCCTCTTTCTGGGATTCATATAAAGACTTACTATTTTGACTTGTAATGACCTAAAAATCCCAGTTCGTGTTAATTTTCATCCTGCCATGAGCCCCTTCCGACCTGAGGAGCTGAAAACAATCCCCTCTTTCTGGGATTCATATAAACTTACTATTTTGACTTGTAATGACTATTTTGTCTCGTAATGACCCCTAAAATCCCTGTTTGTATTCATCTTCATTCTGCCATTAGCCCCTTCCGACCTGAGGATCTGAACGCTAACCCTCCTTTCTTGGATCATATAAAGACCTCCTATTTTGACTTGTAATGACCTAAAAAATCCCTGTTCGTTTTCATCTTCATCCTGCTTTGAGCCCCTTCCGACCTGAGGATCTGAACACTAACCCTTCATTGTGGGATTCTTATAAAGACTTCCTATATCGATTTCTAATGATCTAAAATAATCCCTTATAAATGCTTCTATGCGTATTCATTATCATTCCTTTGTATCATCCTGCTGTGAGATATCTGACGTGGTTATCCAAACACTAAGACTCGCACCTCCTATCTGGGGTTCCTGTAAAGACTTCATTCGTATTTATATTTATAATGATCTAAAATAACCCTTAAACATTCCTATTAGTATTCATCATCATTATCAGCTGTTACGTCATCCTGCTATGAGACTTTCGACATAGGTAGTGATATGAATACTTAAACTTGCACTCTCTCTGGGAATCCTTAAAAGACTTCAATCCTTTATAGACTTGTAATGGTCTAAAATAATTCTTACTCCTACTTGTATTCATCATCACCATCTGCTCTTGTACCATCTAATTATTAAATGGATAAGTCTCTCCCAGTCTCTCCTTCAAACGTTTTCATAAGCTCGTTTCCAGCCTCGAGGTAAACGTTCTCTTCACATGATTCATCGTACCATCTGGTGAACGGCCTTCCCCTGGGTCCTGTTATGTTAGATATTTTCCTGTCTGTGTCACTCTTGTCCTCCTTCCCTGGTTCTCGTGTTGTCAAGTTATTTCCGTCTGTCAGTCACACTTGTTCTCTTCCTCTGGTTTTCACTTTATCAGTTGTTTCCGGTCTGTCTGTCAGTCTTTCTCTCCCTGTTGTCATCTTCCTTTGGGTCCTCTTGCATCATTCCCCGGTTTGTCTGTCTCTTTTCCTCCCTGTTGTTATCTTTCATTGGGTCCTGTTACATCATTTCCCGGTTTGTCTGTCTCTTTTCCTCCCTGTTGTTATCTTTCATTGGGTCCTGTTACATCATTTCCCGGTTTGTCTCTGTCTTTTCCTCCCTGTTGTCCTCTTTCGTTGGGTCCTGTTACATCATTTCCCAGTTTGTCTGTCTTTTCCTCCCTGTTGTCCTCTTTCGTTGGGTCCTGTTACATTATTTCCCAGTTTGTCTGTCAGTCTGTCCCTCCCTGTTGTACTCTTCCGTTGGTTCCTGTTATATTTCCCACTGTCACATTTGGTCCATTTGTTGTCCTCTCCTACGCAGTTTTCCGTCCTGACCATTGCCATTTCTTGATATTAACACCTTTATTATCATGTCTTCAGTACTCCTCTACACTAACTTGAGGCTGTTGAATCCGGTCTTCCACAGAGATTTATGGAGTAGACTTAAAAATTGTCCTTCCAGCCAGCCCTAGGCACAACACCTTCCGGGGTACACCTGAAGCTCGATTACCTAAAAAAAAAAGGGGGGGGGGGATTTCTTTCTGGTGCTGACTTTTGAACTTTATTTGAACTTGTATTTGTCTAAAGAATCAAATTTTGGTCTTATTCGAACTTGCACTTGCTCTACACGCTTAGAAAGGTGGAATCTGATCTTACATATCGAGGAGTGTTATGCAGACCGCTTGTATCCCTCCTCCCTATGTGAACTTGTATAAAGAATCCAGCGCTATCTGAACACTCTTGAACTTGCCTCTCTTCGGTAGCGGAATCGGATCTTACGTATTACCCAGAATTGTGTCGGGTGGATGTTCCTTTTTGTTAGATATGCGTTCCACTACCATCAGAGCCCTTCTTGGCATTCCCTGTGTGAGGCCTTACCAAATCCTACTTCTAAAGACTGATATAAGCCACTGGGTACTCCTTTGAATAGTGTCTGATCCTAATACGAGAGAGAGAGAGAGAGAGAGAGAGAGAGAGAGAGAGAGATTCATATACGGTGATATAAAGCCCGTACGTTGGAATAGCCCCCCCCCCCCCCCCGTGTGTGTGTGTGTGTGTGTGTGTGTGTGTGTGTGTGTGTGTGTGTGTGTGTGACCCCTGTGATCATGTGCACCAAAAAGTCCCGTAATGCTGGAGGCGAAGTGGGTCGCGACTCAACTACACCGCTACACACACACACACACACACACACACACACACACACACACACGCACTGTCTGTCTTCCTGTGTCTGTCTGTCTGTCTCATCTCTATATAAAACGAATCCTAGCAAGACGAATAACACACACACACACACACACACACACACACACACACACACACACTGTCTGTCTTCCTGTGTCTGTCTGTAATCTCTATATAAAACGAATCCTAGCAAGACGAACACTTCTCCAGTATCTTCTTTCCTTCTTCTTTTTCCTCTTCATCTTCATCATTATCATCTTCCTTTCATTATCATCATCATCATTAAGCGTTTCACATTATTACATTATAAATATTTAATACGCACTTGAATTCACTTTTAATTGTATCACTTGAATGCTTTGTGGAGGACGGACGGGGAGGAGAGAGAGAGAGAGAGAGAGAGAGAGAGAGAGAGAGAGAGAGAGAGAGAGAGAGAGAGAGAGGCGCGCGGGGGTGGGGGTGGGAGATATTGTGTTTGTGTGAGTTAATGAGGAGGACGTGGGAGGGTGGAAAGGGAGAAGCTTTTGAAAATTTTGACCACCCTGTCTTACGTTTTGCTTCTTAATTGCTGCTACCACAACCACCACCACCACCACCACCACCACTACTACTACTACTACTACTACTACTACTACTACTACTACTACTACTATCACCACCACTACTACTACTACTATCACCACCACTACTACTACTACCTACTACTACTACTACTATCACCACCACTACTACTACTACTACTACTACTATTGCTACTTACTACTACTACTACTACGACTACTACTACTACGACTACTACTAAAACTACTACTACTATTGCTACTTACTACTACTACTACTACTACTACTACTACTACTACTACTACTACTACTACTACTACTACTACTACGACTACTACTAAAACTACTACTACTACACTGGTCTATATCCCGACGTAGTGCGTTCTTATTTCACACGGGCACTAAGGTCAATGATACGGATATGAACACAGAGGTCACGCGCAGCACTAGTGTATTCTCTACTACTACTACTACCAGCTCTACCATCTTCCACCACCACCACCACCACCACTAGAGTTGCATCCGTCTTGCATTCTTTTCTCTCTCTCTCTCTCTCTCTCTCTCTCTCTCTCTCTCTCTCTCCTTCCTTCCTCCCACCTGAATCCTATTTGTGCCTCACTAATTACTTTCTTTGAGCGCGAGAGAGAGAGAGAGAGAGAGAGAGAGAGAGAGAGAGAGAGAGAGAGAGAGAGAGAGAGAGTATAACACCTGATCTGTTTGTGTGCGTTTTTTTTGTGCGAGTTCCTTTCTTACCATCATATTCTCTCTCTCTCTCTCTCTCTCTCTCTCTCTCTCTCTCTCTCTCTCTCTCTCTCTCTCTCTCTCAAGGTCCTTTTGTTCATCACCTATTATGCTCACCCAAACAATCACACATACATAACACACACACACACACACACACACACACACACACACACACACACACACACAGACACACACAGACACACACACACAGACACGGGATACATATGAGCCAGGGATAGCAACACAGGATCCATATTTATGACGCATAATGCCATAGGTATAATGCGCACACTAAGATATCAAGTGGAGAGAGAGAGAGAGAGAGAGAGAGAGAGAGAGAGAGAGAGAGAGAGCAGCAATAAAAAGCCACTACTACCACTACTACTACCACCACTACCATTTCTACTACTACTACTACTACTACTACTACTACTACTGTTATTTCTGTTGTTGATGGTGCTAAATTGAATCTTGAAAAAAAAAGTGAGGAGGAGGAGGAGGAGGAAGAATAAAGTGAGGAGGAGGAGGAAGACGAGGAGGAGGAGGAGGAAGAATAAAGTGAGGAGGAGGAGGAAGACGAGGAGGAGGAGGAGGAGGAGCATCGTCTCTTGGGTGTGTGATCGTGTCGGATGTTTTGAAGGTGTGGTTATGATGGTGGCGGTGCAGTGGTGTTGATGGTGGTGGTGGTGGTGGTGAGTTCAATGCGTGGGGATGTGATGGAGATAGAAGTGGTGGACCGGTGGTGCTGATGGTGATGATGGTGGTGGTGGTGGTGGACTCCTGATTCGGGCCTCCAGTTCGTGATCGTGGTGGTGATAGGCAGAGAGAGAGAGAGAGAGAGAGAGAGAGAGAGAGAGAGAGAGAGAGAGAGAGAGCATTATGTTTGGTTGGCTGGTTTAAATGGAACGAAAAAATGCACCAATCATTTTGACCGGAAGGGTGGTGACCAAGTGGTGGTGGTGGGTGGAGGCACTCATGGTGATGGTGGTAAAATGTGGTGTTATAAGTAGGTAGGTAGTCCGTCTGTTTTGGTGGTGGTGGTGGAGGTAGTAAGTCTGACTGTTTTGGTGGTGATGCTGGTGGTGGCGGTGGTGGTAGGAAGTCTTGACTGTTTTGGTGGTTATGCTGGTGGTGGTGGTGGTGGTAAAATGTGGTGTTGTAAGTAGTTAGGTAGTCGACTATTTTGGTGGTGATGCTGATGGTAGTGATGGTGGTGGTGGTAGTAGTGGTGGTATTTCTAATGATGATGGTTGTGATGTTCTATTTTTAGGAATGACAAGAATGAGATGAGAATGATGA
>NC_066526.1:13994982-13999982 GCF_024679095.1 Eriocheir sinensis
GGGAGGAAAGAGGGTGATGAAGGTGTGGAGAGGTGGGAGAGAGAGAGAGAGAGAGAGAGAGAGAGAGAGAGAGAGAGAGAGAGAGAGAGAGAGAGAGAGAAAAACCGGCCCCACTCACCACCCCCTACGAGATCCCCCTACCCACCCACCCACACACACACCCACACACACACACACACACACATACATGATGAAACAGAATGATGAGAAAATTAAATTAAAATAACGAGGAGTAGGAGGAGGAAAAAGAAAGAAGAAAATGTTAATATAAGAAGATGGTGACAAGGAGGAGGAGGAGGAGGAGGAGGAGGAGGAGGAGGAAGATGAAGAGAAAAGAGACACGTTCACAGGACCGCAGGACAACACAAGAGGAGGAGGTGGAGGTCGTGCTCTAAGGCCTGTGCAGGTCTCATTAGCAGTCCACTCGAGGTTAGGAAGGACACGAGTGTCTTCCTGAAGCACGTCTTCCTCCTCCTCCTCCTCCTCCTCCTAACTTTGGTGTCCCTTGCTCTCTCTTCCACCCCCCACTCACTCACTCACTCACTAACTAACTCACTCACTCACTCATTCACTCATACACGTCCTCCTCCTTTTCGTCCTCCTCTTCCTCTATTCCTTCGTTCCTTCCTTCTTCCCTTCCTCGGTGTTATACTGGGCCAACTTTCCTTCCTTCCTCATCCCCCCTTTCTCCTCTTTCTCCTCCTCCTCATCATCATCATCACTGCTTTCTCCTCATGCTTCCATGCTTCAAGAGAAAGGGTGGCAAGCGCCCTAGGCCTCCTCCTCCTCCTCCTCCTCCTCCTCCTCCTTCTCCTCCTCCTCCTCTTCCTCTTTTTCCTCTGTTCTCGTTATGAGCCTCCTCCTCTTCCTCTTCCCCCTTCTCTTCCTCTCCTGTTCTCGTTATAAGCCTCCTCCTCTTCCTCTTCCCCCTTCTCTTCCTCTCCTGTTCTCGTTATAAGCCTCCTCCTCTTTGTTGCCTGCTCTTCTATGCTTCCTCTCCCCTCTCTATCCTCCTCCTCTTATTTTCCTCTCGCCCTCTTTATTATTTCCTTCTTCCTTTTTCCTTATCTTCCTTTCTTCCTTCCCTCCTCGTATCATCTTTTCTCTTTCTCTTATTTTCCTTTCATTTTCTTCTCCTCTTCCCATTTATTAACCTTCCTTCCTTCATTGATTCATTTCTTCATTCTCTCATTCATTCTCATCCACTCATTAACGGTCATTCAGTCTCATTCAAGTTTTTTTTGGAGGCTAGTCTCTCTCTCTCTCTCTCTCTCTCTCTCTCTCTCTCTCTCTCTCTCTCTCTCTCTCTCTCTCTCTCTCTCTCTCTCTCTCTCTCTCTCATCGTTACGGTCTTCTCTCTTCCCTTTTCGTTTCTTTTTCATCTCCTTTCTTTCTTCCCTCTTTTCCTTCCTCCTCCTCTTCCTCCTTCTCCGTTTCCCCTTCATTCCTCCCTTCCTTCCTTCCTTTTCTCTCTCCTATCTCCCTTCTTTGACATTACGCTCTCCCCCTGTGATCTTATTTCTCCTCCTCCTCCTCCTCCTCCTCCTTCCTCAAAACACACACACGGTTCGCTGCATGGTCCACACACACGCTAGTTTGGGTGTCCTGTGTGTGTGTGTGTGTGTGTGTGTGTGTGTGTGTGTGTGTGTGTGTGTGTGTGTGTGTGTGTGCCGCCGTATTATCGCCGTAATTGTCTAGGAAATGGCGGGGTTTTGTGTGTGTGTGTGTGTGTGTGTGTGTGTGTGTGTGCGCGCGTGCGTCAAGATATATGATTAGGTGCACTTATATTCATTCCCTTGTAATAATAATAATAATAATAATAATAATAATAATAATAATAATAATAATAATATGAAGTTCAATAATTATACTCTAGTTCTTATCTGCTTTGTGATAATTTTGGTACCAGCAGAGAGGCGCGTGGTGATGGTGGTAGTAGTGGTGGTGAGTCGTGTTGATAATTGTAGCAGTGGTAGGCGATTGTTGTGACTGGTTGTGGTTGTATTGATAGTGGTTGTGGCAGTGGTATGGTGGTAGTGGTAGGGATAGTAGTAGTAGTGGTGGAAGTGATTGTGGTTGTGTCGGTGGTGGTGTTGGTGGTTGTGTTGGTGGTGGTGGTCGTTTCATGGTAGCCTGCGTGGTGATGGGAGAAATAATTGTGGTTGTGTTTATAGTGGTCATGGCAGCGGTGGTCGTCTCTGTGTTAGTGGTGGTGGTGGTCGTTTCATGGTAGCCTGCGTGGTGATAGGAGAAATAATTGTGGTTGTGTTTATAGTGGTCATGGCAGCGGTGGTCGTGTCGGTGGTGGTGGTGGTGGTGGTGATACAAGACATAACGGGCAGGATTAATGGTGACGTTGATCAGTTTGGTGTAATCGCGGACACGAGGCGCCGATTTAATAAAGGAAATGTTGATGGATTGCTAAACGGCTTCGGAATGGTGACTGGAGACGGAGGGATGGATGGAATGAAGGAGGGACGAGGGAGAGAAGGAAGGAATGAGGGCTGGTGGGAAGGTTCGGATGGCATAATAACAAGGTTGGAATTCCTGTTATTGGGTTCAAGTTCTATGCGTTGCGGCTTGATTAAGATAAAGAAGAAGTGGGTTAGTATCAGAGTGGCTTTTAACAGCAGTAATATCCATGTGGGGTTGTTAGTAAATGAGTTATGTTCAGGCTCGTAACAGTGGGGTCAGGTTCCATAAGCCCCATACATCATAAAGATCTGGCAGTGAAGGAGCAGGTTTAGACTCGTAACTGTGGGTGCAAGTTCCATACATTAGGGTTCAACATACAGACAAGAATTGGTTTGATGAACGGCTGAGGGAAGGAGAGGAAAGTTCAGGAAGGAAGGAAAGGAAGAAAATTAAATGAAAGTAAGAAAAAAGAGGAAAGGAAAATGAAGGATATGAAAGGAAGATACGAAGGAAAGGAAAGGAATGGGACGAGAAGGAAGAAGGTTAAGAAAAGAAGGAAAGAAAAAAATTATACGAAAGTAAGAAAAAGAGGAAAGGAAAAGGAAGATAGTAAAGGAAAGGGATGGGAGAGGAAGGTTTAGGAAAACAGGAAACAAGGAAACCAAAGAAAGTAGGGAAGAAAAAGGAAGCAAATAAAAGGAAGGGATGAAGAGAAAACAGGATAAAACAGAGAAAGGAAGGAGAGAATTGATATTAGTGTCCTTAATTACGAATCATTCATAACGTTGATGAATACATATTTGATTTTACCTTTTTTTCCTCCTCCGTGGGTGACAAATACACATTGGAGCGATGTGGCCCAAACTGTTACTATATTATGATCATTACTCGTCAGCCGCAGCAACTAACGAGGTGTAGGGAGCTGAGTGGCGGGCGAGTGGCACTGGGTTGAGGTGAGTGCCAGTACGATAGGCACCTTGGAGGAGCGTTAAAGAGATGAATAGAATGGATAGGTGGTGTTAATTTTAGGCTACTACTACTACTACTACTACTACTACTACTACTACTACTACTACTACCATTATTGCCAATACGATAAACACCTTGATGAAATGTTTAGAAAGATGGATAGATAGGTAGTGTTAGTTTTATGTGAGCTACTACTACTACTACTACTACTACTACTACTACTACTACTACTACTACTACTACTCTCGCCTAAGATGACTTACTGGCCTCTTGCAGACTCCTAATATTCCTATCACCCTGGTCTTCAATATATCTCTGAATAGCAGGAGGAGGAGGAGGAGGAGGAGGATGAAAAGGAGAAGGAGGATGAGGAGGAGGAGGAGGATGAAAAGGACAAGGAGGAGGAAGAGGAGGAAAGAGTTATTCCGCCATTTTCCTCCACTCCTCTCTCCTTTTTCCTCCTCTTTCCCTCCCTCCTTCTCTCCCTCCCTCCATGCTCATATTTTTCTGGCCAAGCTTCCCTCCCTACATATTTTCCCTTCCTCCTCCTCCTCCTCCTGGTGCTCCGGTTCCTGCTCCTCTTCCTCCTCCTCTTCCTCCTCCTCCTCTTGCTTGGGAATAAATTTACTCAATGTCGTAAACTTGATGTGGTTGGTCACTATGCAACAATGTTTGAGGAGGGATATTTTCTCTCCCCCCCCCCCCTTCCTCTCCTCCTCCTCCTCCTCCTCCTCCGCATCTCAGCTTCATCTTTCCTTCTGGCTTCCCTTTCTTTCCTTTACTTTCTCTCTAATTTTCCTCCCTCCATACTTTCTTTCCTTTACTTTCTCTACGTTTTTCCCATCAACGTTTTCCCTATCCATTCTTTCTTTCATTTACTTTTTCTACGTTTTTGCTATCAACGTTTTTCCTATCCATTCTTTCCTTCGTTTACTTTCTCAACGTTTTTCCTATCCATTCTTTCTTTCCTTTCCCTCTTTCTTCCTCCCTCCCTCTGTTCCTTCCTTCCTTCCTTCCTTCCTTCCTTCCTTCCTTCCTTCCTTCCCTCCCTCTCTCAACCATCTCATATCTCTCCTTACTTCCCCCAAATACTTCTCCCTCATTTTTTTCCTTCAAGAATTTTGCAGAGAGAGAGAGAGAGAGAGAGAGAGAGAGAGAGAGAGAGAGAGAGAGAGAGAGAGAACCGATGAAAGCCAATTACAAAAGATCGTAGGACAAGACATTCTCTCTCTCTCTCTCTCTCTCTCTCTCTCTCTCTCTCTCAGTCGTTTCACAAAATTAAACTTGGAATATAAAAACGAAAAATCACTATAGAACACACACACACACACACACACACACACACACACACACACACACACACACACACACACAATAAAATTCACAATATCGTCGCCGTAATGGAAGTTCTAAAATATTTTATTGCTTCTAAGATGAAAATGATTCCGTGAGTGTGTGTATGTGTGTTTGTTTGGTTGTTCGTGTGTGTGTGTGTGTGTGTGTGTGTGTGTGTGTGTGTGTGTGTGTGTGTGTGTGTGTGTCCGCACGTGGGTTTATCTCTGTTATCACTTGAGTACGACGCATCAGCAACGAGTTTATCTTGAAAATGTTGATAG
>NC_066526.1:14002482-14007482 GCF_024679095.1 Eriocheir sinensis
GAGGAGGAGGAGGGGTTGCGAAGTTACAGGTCGGGGAGGGGTGGAGGTAGTGGACGGACTGGGAGCCTGCCTAGCCTAGCCGGAGGAGGAGTACTTGGGGTCGGAGACTGAGGAGGAGGAGGACGGGGAGGAGGAGGAGGTGGAGGAGGAGTTGACCGGTCTCACATGGCACCCTCCTCGCCCCAGTCGCTCTCAGTTGGTTGCCTGACCCCAGTGTGTGTGGATATACGCGCGGTCCTACCTTCAACCTGCCTCTCGCGCTCCATTCCGTTAGTTAATCCACCCTTACCTGCCTGCTACCGTGCCGTCCTCCGCCGCCTCACGCCACCGCCAGTTCGTTTACTCAAGCCCTGGCTCCTGAAAAGCGTCGTGCATGTGGCTCGGTGGATGCGTCTGGAGTGGCCGCACGTACTGAGAGAGAAAGAAGACAGCGCGATGTTTTCCGTCCTGTGTGTCTCGTCATATCTTGTTCCGCGGACAATTACGCTTCTGCAGTTTCGCTCACAGCATGAAAGGCCACAGAAATGTCTCGTGTAGTGTCTGGTGTTTTACAGAGAAGAGCTGTCTGAATACAACTGCCAGCACCTCCATGGACGGGACATCCACGTCTGCCACTGAGTGCCTGCATGCCTGCTGGTGTCTGATCCGAGGCAAACGTATTTTCATCGTGTATGAAAGTCGTGCACAGTGGATGATTGTACTCGTTGATTTTTCTTCATCTTGGGTGATGACGTAGACGTGTGGTCAGTGAACTGCGAACACACTAATATCAGACGGATGAGTGGATAGCGTTGGGAAAGGCCTTTGTCCTGCGGTGGCCCGTGATGGCTGAGGTTGATAAGAGAAGCGGACAAAGTAGAGCATGCAATGCAATGAGGTTGTGTAGTATTCGGTGCCCGGCAGTTACAGCGACAAACAAGTGGAGTGGTCTCGTTATGGCGCTGACAAAGACCTCCTGTAGGAGTGTAGAGTGGAGGAGGCCCGGCATCTAGGGGACTGTTGTGTGTCATAACCCCGCCCCGCCGCTGTGTGTGTGTGTACCCCCCTGTGTGCCTGCGTGCCTCCCCTCCCCACCCCCACCCCTCCCTCGCCGGTACAGCCCAGGAACGAAGGAAAAAATGGAGAACTCAAATCGCCCTGGAAATATATATTATTGTTAAGAAAAAAATGAAGGAAATAATTAATGTTTGGTCTTCTCTTTTAGGAGGGAATGTATATTTTGTGTCTTTGCCTCGGGGGAGAAAGAGTGAAATTTTAATGTGCAAGAAATGTTTGTCTGGTTATTATTTTTATTATGTAGACATTTTAACTACCGTGATTTTTTTTTCCGCATAGTTTTGTTGGGGTTAGTGTGTGTGTGTGTGTGTGTGTGTGTGTGTGTGTGTGTGTGTGTGTGTGTGGTTAGGGTGGGTGAGGATAAAGGGGTCGGGGGGTCGGGGCGTGTTGATGTGTTTGTTTGTTTATCTCTTTTTGTTGTTGTTGTGATTGTGGTGGTGTTTTATTTTTTGTGTTAAAATGTAGTCGTGTGTGTGTGTGTGTGTGTGTGTGTGTGTGTGTGTGTGTGTGTGTGGAATGGAGCTTTGATGTCAACCAGAGAGAGAGAGAGAGAGAGAGAGAGAGAGAGAGAGAGAGAGAGAGAGAGAGAGAGTACCCTGAACCAAGATACGTGGTAATAGTTTTCACACACACACACACACACACACAGCGTCTCCGAGCCATTTTTTCACCCCGCCTCACTCTTCCTCACCCTGCCTCGTCTCACCCTGCCCCATGACCTTACTTCACCCTGCCTCACTGCTCCCCCCTCCACATTTCACCCTGCCTCACTGCCCTTCCCTCACCCTGCCGCTCCACCGAATATCCTTCCTCCCTTTCTTTCCTTCCTCATTCCTTCCTTCCTTTCTAACGTTTATTCCTTCTTCCCTCCATTCTCCCTTCTTATCTCCATTATTCCTTCTTTCTTTCCTCCTTTAATCTTTCTTTCCTCCGCCATTTCGCCACTCCCTCTTTCCTTCCTTTCTTACATCGGCTTACTTCTTTCTTTCTCTCTTATCTCCGTTATTTCTTTTTCCCTCCCTCCCTCCGCCATTCCTTCATTCCTTCCTTCTTTCTGGTATCCCTTCCATCCTTCATGTATGCACTCCCTCATCTTTCATTCCTTTCCTTCTTCAAGTTTCCTCTTTCATTCACTCATTCCCTCCTTTCTTCATTCTTACATCGCTTCCTTTTCTCCTTTCCTTCCCTCCTTCCTTCCTTCGTCACCTCCCTCTCCCTCATTACCAGGAGTGGAGGAGAGAGCAAGCAGTGAGCGGCCTACTCTCTCTCCCTCACTCTCCCGGCGTAACAAATGACCTTCTCACAGAAAGCATAACTCACACGCTCTCAGGAAATATTTAAAACAAATACGACATAATTCTCCTGCGAGGAAGCCAGAGAGAGAGAGAGAGAGAGAGAGAGAGAGAGAGAGAGAGAGAGAGAGAGAGATGGGTGTTGTCCCCACCATATCACCTGCACCGGAAGAGACCACCACCATCACCACCACCACCCACTTCCCGCCACCACCACCACAGCGACCACCACCCACTTCCCATTACCACCACCACCACCAAAAACAACAACAACAACAACAACATCATATCCACTGCCCCACTTATCCCTACACACACACACACACACACACACACACACACACACACATACACTCACACACACACACACACAGCCAATAATATTATCACTCGATTCCCACGGCATTGAATCACTACCACCATCAACACCACCACCACCTCCTCCTCCTCCTCCTCCTCCTCCTACTACTACTACTACTATAACCATTCACCACCATTACCACCACCACACCAATATCACCACCACCACCATCACCACCGCTATGTGTCCAAGTGACTAAAAACAACACCCACAGACCTTTCTCTCTCTCTCTCTCTCTCTCTCTCTCTCTCTCTCTCTCTCTCTCGCACATAGACAGACAGCAAACTGTAGGCAGGAGAGAGCCAAAGAGAGATCCGGGAGAGAGAGAGAGAGAGAGAGAGAGAGAGAGAGAGAGAGAGAGAGAGAGAGAGAGAGAGAGTATACCCTTGATTTCTGAGACACCCAAAATTTGTTACATCTTGCTTTAAAGTAACGTTGTGAAGGAGGAGGAGGAGGGGGAAGAAGAGGAAGAGGAGGAAAGGAAGTAATGTTAGAAGAGGAAGAAGTGAAGGAGGAGGAGGAAAAATCATGATAATAAAAAAGAAAAACAAGATCGTGTTAAAAGAGGAGGAAAAGGGAAGAAGTAGTAATGGTGTAGGCAGAGGAGGAGGAGGAGGAGGAGGAGGAGGAGGAGGAGAAAGAAGAAGAGGAAGAGGAGGAGTGATGTCTTTCGAAACAAGGTTATTCACAGCCATTTTAGGGTAGTGAAGATGGTGGTGGTGGTGGTGGTTAAGATGATGGTGGTGGTGGTGGTGGTGAAGATGATGGTGGTGGTGGTGGTGGTGGTGATGGAGTTATGCTTGTGAAGATAGTGGTGGTGGTGGTGGTTGTGGTGGAGGTGAAGATGATGGTTGTGGAGTTATGCTTGTGAAGATAGTGGTGTTGGTGGTGATGTAAGTGGAGGAGGTGGTGGTAATGGTGGTTGTGGTGGAGGTTGTGGTGGTGGTGGTAGTGGTGTTAGGTGACAGACAAGCCTTGCTCACCTAGACTTGTTCTCTCTCTCTCTCTCTCTCTCTCTCTCTCTCTCTCTCTCTCTCTCTCTCTCTCTCTCTCCACTTAGACCATATCTCCATTCCTCCCACTCTTTCCTACCCTCTCTACCTTCACTTAGCTTCCCCCCCCCGTCTCTCTCTCTCTCTCTCTCTCTCTCTCTCTCTCTCTCTCTCTCTCTCTCTCTCTCTCTCTCTCTCGCGACAATCTTCTTGAGCGTCAGTCAGACATTGGCCACACACACACACACACACACACACACACACTGAGTAGGGAGGTGACAGGGAGAGAGACGAGGTAAGGGAGGGGAAGGGAGAGAAAAAAAAGTTGTGGGAGGGAGGTTGGAGAGAGAGGGAAAGGAAGGCTAGGGAGGGAAGGAGAGATTGAAGAGTCTACCTGAAGGCAAGTCAGAGAGAGAGAGAGAGAGAGAGAGAGAGAGAGAGAGAGAGAGAGAGAGAGAGCCCCACTCCTCTCCAAAAAGGTAAATAGCGTTTTTATTATTTTGTTTATTATTACCTCAAGCCGCGTAGGTAAGAGGGCATTGTTTGCTGTTTAACGTATGATTTAATACAAACAAACACATACAAAATCTCAGCATATTTTAACCTCATAAGGACGAAAGTTGTTGATGTTTTTTCCTTAGTGTGCGTCAATATATCCACAGTAGAGGTCGACAAGGTGGGGCGGGGATGGGTAATAGGTTGTGGTAGGATGTGAACAATCAATCAAAACAATTTTCTTTTGTGTACGCCTGTGGCGGGCGGATGGATAATAGGTTGTGGTAGGATGTGAACAATCAATCTAAACAATCCTAGCGTATTTTATCCTCGAAAGGACGAAAGTTTGTGATGTTTTTTTCCTTTGTGTGCGCCTATATATCCACAGTGGAGGGGGACAAGGCGGGGCGGGGATGGATAATAGGTTGTGGTAGGATGTAAAGAAACAAGCAAAACAATCCTAGCGTATTTTATCCACCGAAGGACTAAAGTTTTTGATGTTTTCCTTTGTGTTCGCCAATATATCCACAGTTTAGGGCGACAAGGCGGGGCGGGGATGGATAATAGGTCGTGGTAGGATGTAAAGAAACAAGCAAAACAATCCTAGCGTATTTTATCCACCGAAGGACTAAAGTTTTTGATGTTTTCCTTTGTGTACGCCAATATATCCACAGTTTAGGGCGACAAGGCGGGGCGGGGATGGATAATAGGTTGTGGTAGGATGTAAAGAAACAAGCAAAACAATCCTAGCGTATTTTATCCACCGAAGGACTAAAGTTTTTGATGTTTTCCTTTGTGTTCGCC
>NC_066526.1:14012482-14144982 GCF_024679095.1 Eriocheir sinensis
GATGCTTGTGAGGCTCTGCAAATCAAGATCATGGCAGCACTGAGAGCAAAGGGTTCAAGTAAATATATTCAGATAAGAGATACAGGAAAGAACTAGTTTACTGAGCGGCTTTGACCAGGGCGTTGCATATAAGGTTCTTCTAGTAAAAGATCATGGCAGGGCTCTTATCTGATATAACAAAGGGTTCAAGTTAGATATGTTCAGATGAAGATACAGGTAAGAACTGGTTTATTAATATATTGGCATAACCAGGGCGTTGCTTACAAGGTTTTGCTAATAAAAAAATAGGGTGCAGTGGGTTTTTGATCGATCGAGATATCAAAAAGACACAGGCAAGAACCGATTCACCAACAGAATGACTTTAATTAACAAGGGTGTTGATAATGAGGTTCTAGCATCAAAGTATCAAGGCAGGACGCGCAGCAGTGGATTTAAGTTGTACTCAGGCTTAATATACATGAGCGGGAAGTGGTGCATGAGTGGAGCGGGATTTGTCAGCCTTGTTGTGAGTGACAGTACGATAAACGCCGCTAAGAAAATGTTGGATCAGTCCTCTGGTTAAGTGTGATAATATTAGCCATTGTTTGGGCGTTTGATACACAGTGCTACTCCATTATCAGTCCCTTGTTGTCACTATCAGTTAACTCCTGCCACAAGTCTAGCGGGCACCCAAACCTTTGTTGTGGCCCTTGTTTGTGTGATTTGCCGAGGCTGTGTGGCTGACTGGCAGGCTGGAAATGACTGACTATGTCCTTGATTGTCGATGGATGTATGGCTGACTGTGTGGTTGTATAGCTCTTTGACTGCACCCGAGTAACTGGCTGGCACACAGACAGATTGGTTGTATATCTGACTATTACTGATTTTCTGGCTGACTGTGTGGTTGTATGTCTGACTGGATAGCTGGGTGAGTGATTGTATTATTGTATGGCCAGTTGACTGCAGACCTGACTGGATATTTGGGTGACTGATGGGCTGACTGACTGTATGATTCTATGGCCAATTGACTGCATACCTGACTGACTAGCTGGGTGAATGTGTGTTTGTATGGCTAGTTGATAGCATACCTGACTGGATAGCTGAGTGATTGTATGGTTGTATGGCTAATTGACTGCACACCTGACTAACTACCTGGGTGATTGATTGGCTGGCTGGTTAACTGCACAAATGACTAACTTTATGACTGTGTGGCTGGTTAACTCTACACCTGACTAACTACCTGGGTGATTGATTGGCTGGCTGGTTAACTGCACAAATGACTAACTTTATGACTGTGTGGCTGATTAACTCTACACCTGACTGACTACCTGGGTGATTGATTGGCTGGCTGGTTAACTGCACAAATGACAAACTTTATGACTGTGTGGCTGGTTAACTCTACACCTGACTGACTACCTGGGTGATTGATTGGCTGGCTGGTTAACTGCACAAATGACTAACTTTATGACTGTGTGGCTGGTTAACTCTACACCTGACTGACTACCTGGGTGATTGATTGGCTGGCTGGTTAACTGCACAAATGACTAACTTTATGACTGTGGCTGGTTAACTCTACACCTGACTGACTACCTGGCGTGCTGACTGGTTGCCTGGGGAGTCTGTGTACCTGCCTGGCTGTTGTTGTCCTTATCCGTGGTACTTGTGGTGATAAATGAGATGTCAAAGCATACAGGACAAAAGCAGGCTGGGTGGCTGTATCTTGTCTTATCTGTGTGTGTGTGTGTGTGTGTGTGTGTGTGTGTGTGTGTGTGTGTGTGTGCTAATTCACTTAGATCTTAGAGGAAAAGTCAAAGTTAGATCCAGAAAAATAGAATACCTCTCTCTCTCTCTCTCTCTCTCTCTCTCTCTCTCTCTCTCTCTCTCTCTCTCTCTCTCTCTCACATACACGCATATGGCAGGAATAACTTAACAATAATTCAGAGAGAGAGAGAGAGAGAGAGAGAGAGAGAGATAGGGGGGGAATCTAATCCATTCCTTTCGTGTCACCTGGTGGGTTCACACACACACACACACACACACACACACAGTATTGGGACAGGTGTAGGTGCACATAAACTTACGTACACTGGCAGGAGATCTTGCTTCCCCACAGAGGAGCTCTCTCTCTCTCTCTCTCTCTCTCTCTCTCCTTTACAAATCAATGGATTATGGCTTCCTTTTATGGAGAGAGAGAGAGAGAGAGAGAGAGAGAGAGAGAGAGAGAGAGAGAGAGAGAGAGAGAGAGAGAGAGAGAGAGAGAGAGATGAAGAAAAATAAGTCTGAAGTATTGGTCAGGAAAGTATCATAACACGGCCTTCATTGAGCGGCGAGCACTGGGCCGCAAACCAAGGCGTGTGAGCACAGCCCCGCCAGCCAGCCTAACTTACGGCCCAGAGCTAGTCAACACACAATAATTCTCCGCGTAACTATAGGACAACAACGCGTGCCCGGCCATGAAGGTTGTGAGCAATGGTCAGTAGTATCCCTGCATTACCCAGCCATTTCTGGGTTGCCACTCTATTGCTCTGGTTGTTTGTCTGTCACTCGTTCTACGCATGACCAAGTCCACCGTACCTGGATGTCCATCTGTTGTCAGTTTTACGCATGGTGTAACCTGACCAAGTCCATTACTTAATTCTTAATCGTTGTTAGAATATTTTCAAGCTATGTCTGTTCCCTAATATTCACTTCCTGCCTTTCCCCTTGACTTTAATATGACAAAGGAGGCAACTCTAGGGGAAAAAAAAAAGTTCTTCAGTAGCGCTGCTCAAGCAAACAGAAATCTCTGAGGTGTTTTCATACTTCCCTCTTTGAAAAAGCATTAAAATCGTAGGAAGTACAAATACAGACAAAGGACGCTGGTCAAGAGATCACCAGCGTAAGGGATAAACGAATGATATTCGTTAACTCTTGCATAAGGGATGTGGACAGCATAGGGGTGGGATAGATCTGTATAAAACGTCTTGTGCAACGAGGCCGCAAGAGTGGCAGAAGCATGCAGTAGTAAGTTTAGGACTCCAGCGGTCATGAATATATCGATAAAAAATAGAGGCAATATTGCAGCAAAAATTTGCGCGCGCACACACACACACACACACACACACACACACACACACAACCTTAGTGCAACAATAACTACCCACATCAGCAATCTCTCTCTCTCTCTCTCTCTCTCTCTCTCTCTCTCTCTCTCTCTCTCTCTCTCGAGCAAGTTCCCCTAAGGTGCAGCAGTGAAGGGAAACTTGTTAATGTGTTTTAGTGGGCACTCCTCAGGGAGGAGAGAGAGAGAGAGAGAGAGAGAGAGAGAGAGAGAGAGAGAGAGAGAGAGAGAGAGAGAAAGAGAAGGAGAGAGAGAAGGGGGAGGAGGAGAGAGAGAGAGAGAGAGAGAGAGAGAGAGAGAGAGAGAGAGAGAGAGAGAGAGAGAGAGAGAGAGAGAGAGAGAGAGAGAGAGAGAGAGAGAGAGAGAATACTTAATGTGTAGATTCACTTACTCTAGTTAAGGGGTTGCAGTCAGTAGCTAATTTATCAATATTGCTTTTACATTGTCAACAACACACACACACACACACACACACACACACACACACACACACCAGCCGTAGGTATCCATAGATTGGCGTATGAGTCAAGCACGTGATCAGACTTTGGGTGCGTAACACACACACACACACACACACACACACACACACACACACACACACACACACACACACGTCATCTTCATTGTTATTTCATCCCTGTATGTGACAATTATTCAAGTCAGCCCCACCCCCACAGACAGAGGCGCCCGCGCACACACACACACACACACACACACACACACACGCACACACACACGCACACACACACACACACACACACACACACACACACACACACACACACGACAACCTGTACATACAGAAGATCTAACTTCCATATCGAGAATACACTTTGTACATTTTTATATCCGCATGCAATTTCTCTCTCTCTCTCTCTCTCTCTCTCTCTCTCTCTCTGATGAAATGTATTTAAAGAGAATTTGGAATGGAGAGAGAGAGAGAGAGAGAGAGAGAGAGAGAGAGAGAGAGAGAGAGAGAGAGAGAGAGAGAGAGAGAGAGAGAGAGAGAGAGAGAGAGAGAGAGACTAGGTGCCAATACAAAAGAATCCTTCAGCCATATTAAGACACAATCTCATGACTCTGCCTTCCCCCCTGTGCCTCGTCTTGCCTTGCCAATGTGTCTGAGCTGCCCAACTATCATCATCAGCAGCAGCAGCACCAGCACACCGAGACATCGAGTTCACTGCATCACAAAGGCCTTTCCTAATTTTCTCCACCTCTATTTTTGTCCTGGTCCTGCAACTCCTCTAATTTAATCTTCACCCGGTCCTCTGTCTGCCCTGACTTCTACAATTCTCGGGTTGCCGCTCTGTTGCTCTGGTTGTGCTTCTGGCCTTAGGTTATGCACGATGTGACCGACCTGCCCATGCCCTGTTTTTACTCTTAATCGTCTGTAACATATCGCCCACCTCCGTCTGCTGCTTAATTCATGATGCTGGCTCACCTCCTTTCTCTTCATATCATACCCAGCACTTTATTCCTCTTCGTCCACTTCTTAGCTCTCTCTCAATATTTTTCGAGGTCGGTGTGTTGTGCATCCCAAACCACAACAAATAACAGTGGTAGTGTTCTTTGTGTATCTTTTATGCGTGAGTAAAATAATTATGACCCTACCGAAAAAAAACTTCATTCATGGCACAAACAAACTTGCGTCATTGCTCTCGCTCGTGAAATACCAAATCTAACCAGTGTGTGAAAGCTGCCACACACCCACCACAAACAGTCAATGGTGGAGGAGATTGTGGAATGAGGGAAGGGGGACGAGGAGGAAGGAGTGGGAATGAGAGAGAGAGAGAGAGAGAGAGAGAGAGAGAGAGAGAGAGAGAGAGAGAGAGAGAGAGAGAGAGAGAGAGAGAGAGAGAGAGAGAGAGAGAGAGAGAGAGAGAGAGAGAAATTGAGGAAGAGAATCAAGGAAGAGAGACCGGAGGAGAAAGTTGGTGGAAGAGGATGGCGCGAGGAGGAGGAGGAAGGGGGGGGTGGAGGTAGGAGGAGGAGGAGGCACGAGGAGGTTAGGAGGAAGATGAGATGAAAGAAGATGAGGATGAGGAGGAGGAAGAAGAGAATGTGGTGGTAATGGTGGTTGATGTGGTGGCAGATGAAATAAAAAGTGGCAGGTGGTGATGGCGGTGGTGATATCTTGTTCCTTATGGGGCTGGTGGAGGTAGTGGAGGTGGAGGTGGTGGTGGTGGAAGAGGAGGAAAGATCATTGGTTAAAAGGAAATCAATGAACGAAAGAAAGAAATAAGATCAAGCAAGATAATCAGACGAGAGAGAGAGAGAGAGAGAGAGAGAGAGAGAGAGAGAGAGAGAGAGAGAGAGCGAGGCCGCCGGAGGTCGGGGGTGGGGGGGAGAGGGAATTCAGTCCTCCGTCCCTCTCCCACTTTAGTATTCCTGGTCAGTCGGTCCAAATTGATCCTCCTCCGAGTGGAATTCTCGCTGCATGACCTAAACATGAAGGACTTCCACCTATTTCTTCCCTGCCACATTCATTATCTCTCTCTCTCTCTCTCTCTCTCAAATGTATCCGGCATAGTCTTTGATAAATGTTTGAGAGAGAGAGAGAGAGAGAGAGAGAGAGAGAGAGAGAGAGAGAGAGAGAGAGAGAGAGAGAGAGAGAGAGAGAGAGAGAATTTGATGTAGTTTTAGCGTAGTAAGTATTGTCTCCTTCGTTAAAGAAAGAGAGAAAGGGATGCTGGTTCTCTGGACCAATTGAATTTGCACCTCCTATTAGAGAGAGAGAGAGAGAGAGAGAGAGAGAGAGAGAGAGAGAGAGAGAGAGAGAGAGAGAGAGAGAGACCACACGCCATCGCATACAAGGTTTGACTTTATTGAAGAGTGAAGGAAAACAGGAAGATTTGATGAATAGAGAGATTAAAAAGGGAGGGAGGAAGGAAAGGAATATTGTAGGAAGGAAGGAAGGTAGTGTGGAGGAGGAGGAGGACGTAGGCGTTGGCACATTAAGAATTTTAGACCCTATTACAAAAGTCGTAAAGGTGTGAGATGAGACCCTTTCCCTTACCATGTTCCTTCGGCTTCGCGGGGTGTTCTCTCCGCGTGGCGTGTGACACTTACTATATAAAGGAAAACAAGGACAAGAGAGGGAAAGAGAAGTGAGACGCATCAGTGCTTGTACGAGTGTTTTGCAAGTTCACGAGTTAGATTCAAAGTGAAGCGATATTTAAGCAACAACTCCGACGCCAAGTCATACTGTTCGGTCTCGGTGAATCTCAATATACAGTCGACAGCTATACCTACCCAAATCTCACCTAACCTTACCTTGCCTTACCTTACCCCCTACCCAAATCTCACCTAACCCTACCTTACCTTACCTTACCCCCTACCCAAATCTCACTTAACCTTACCTTACCTTACCCCCTACCCAAATATCACCTAACCTTACCTTACTTTACCCCCTACCCAAATCTCACCTAACCTTACCTTGCCTTACCTTACCTACCTTACCCCCTTCTCAAATCTCACCTACCTTACCCCCTACCCAAATCTCACCTAACCCTTCCTTACCTTACCTTACCTACCTTACCCCCTACCCAAATCACACCTAACCTTACCTTGCCTTACCTTACCCCCTACCCAAATCTCACCTAACCATACCTTGCCTTACCTTACCCCCTACCCAAATCTCACGTAACATTACCTTGCCTTACCTTACCCCCTACCCAAATCTCACCTAACCATTCCTTGCCTTACCTTACCCCCTACCCAAATCTCACCTAACCCTACCTTGCCTTACCTTACCTACCTTACCCCGTACCCAAATCTCACCTAACCCTACCTTGCCTTACCTTGCCTTACCTTACCTTACCTTACCTACCTTACCCTTGTCAAGTCTTACGGAGTGATGTTATTATGGATGTGACGAGAAAAGGCGCTGGCGAAGTTATACCTACCCTTGCCTTACTTTACCTACATTACCCTCGACAGGCCTAACGGAGTGATGTTATTATGGATGTGAAGAGAAAACGGGAAGGCAATGTTGAAGTGAGATAAGATGACGCAGAGAAAGGTGTCGTGCCGGACCCTCGCCGCTCGAAAACCAAAACATAATGGCCCTCAGAAAGACTTATAAGTGCACGAAATAGTGAATAGTGAGAGAGTGAAGAAGAGGGAAAAAGTGTGTAGTGTTTGTGCGTGTGTGTGTTTGTGGTGAAGGCCCAATCAGCCTTTATCCGAAGGTGTGACGATGAAGCTAAAGGAGAAAAAGTACACCTTTCATCTGGACATCACCAAGTCTCTCATTGACTACGATGGCACCAAGCTAAAGAAGGTTTGTCTCTTGCCTCCCTGATCATCTGTTAACGAGTGGCTGCAGAATACTCGTCTACGGCAGTTTTCAATGTGCTTCACTTAGGTTTTCAGGCTCAACTTCCTTTTTTTTATGCAGTATAATATTAGGCTGAAGAGAAGTGTTGGAATTGCTGCCACAGTAAAATCCGTGGATGCTGCCGAGTCTTTTCCCACGCGTTTAATTTTTCAATGACGCATATTAGAACACGGACCCGGACCACCGATGAGCAGGACGAGGAGTTGAGGTGGACGTGTTTGTGGATGATGGGCGGAGCCTCGTGTGGTGTACAAATTTGTGGCAGATAGAAGAGAAGGGAAGGCTAATTTTATGGAAACTAAATAGAACAGACGTGCTTCCTTCCTCATAGGGTTGCTGGGCTGGTGGTGGGGGTGATAGTGATCATTTCCATCGCCTATGAACTTTTTATGAACAGTCTTTACAGGATAATGGCTACTTCCTACATGTCAGTTTTTTTAGTAAAAGTATGGTGCAAATAAACTAGGGAGAAAGTAAGACGAAGTGAATTATTTGGAATTCAGCAAAAGTAAAAAGACATTTTTTTAAATTTATTTATTTATTTTTTTTTATTTTTTTTTACTTGCATTTCGTTGTGAGGGAGAGCTTAGCATACAGTGACAGTACGAACGAAGACACTGAATGAAAAATTACGATGCAAGTTGGTTATATCATTTAAAGAAAGGTCCGGTGATGTGTTGCAAGGTTTGGTTTCCATTGCTGATTGTAAAGAGGCGAGGGAGTTCAAGTCGAGGGCTACGCGGGAACTTTTAGGCTAGGTGGAGGAGGGTCACCAAACGCACTGCACACCTACACGCCCAGCTCTCCCCGGGGGCCTGGCCTATACACGCTGAAAAATATATATATATAAATCTATGGAAGTTTAATTGGTTTATACCTGTTTATAAACGAACAGATTCTCTCTCTCTCTCTCTCTCTCTCTCTCTCCTTTTCACTTTTCCCTCTCCTCGCCAAGGTTACAGGAGGGGGGAAGAGACGAGCCTTAATTAAGTACTAAGGCTCACATATTTGTATATATATTTTAATTGTGTTGGGTCTATATGTTCAAGCAGTGTCATGTTTTTTCATCGGGAAATATGTCGTAGGAATGCAGAAACGTAACGCGTAATTTTACATAGTGTGTATATATATATATATATATATATATATATATATATATATATATATATATATATATATATATATATATATATATATATACTACTATTATAGTCTGTGTCACGAAAGCTGGCGGGATAATCCTTTAGGGGTGGACTCGCGGACTGGGCATCATTGCTTGGGTGACGGACGGTCTTTGCGCCGCTCATTGGCTGTTGTTGACAAGATGTTACCTGCGGCAAATACCGTTTGCCATGACACTGCTTACTATCTCTCGGTCACTGCTGCCTCTTAAATTAAATCAGCACTGTTGGTATCTAAATGTAGTTATTCTTGTAATCGCTTTTCTTTAAGGCTATCTATTACTCGCATATAATGGAAATACATGTCAAGATTAATGATAATACTATAGTACATGAATTACGCCATTGTTTGTTCTGACTACGTAACATCACCACACATTATAACTAACTCAGGACTAAAAATATACCAATAATTCTTCCAATAAAAGAATTGAACGGGTAACATTGTGTAGACTGTAGCCCAGCACTTTGTAGTAGTAGGAAGGGTAGGGAAAAAAAAGTAGCCTTAGCAGGCCTAAAAATATCAACAGCCTCAATCGCTGTATATTGTCCGTTTACGTGCAGTTCCGGCTCATTTTTGTTAGGAATATCGTTTCAAATTTGAAATATTTCAAAAGGCACATTAATCAATACAGATATTGCATTAGTTTATTTCCGTGCAATCTGTTACCTTGGCTCTAAAAGGGTTTGGGTAGGAATACAAAGTTATTTTAATGCACGTTAGAAAAAGTTAAGAATTGGCCAATGAGCGCACAGCAATGATACCACGTCCGCGAGTCCCTCCCTGAAGGATTATCCCAGCCAGCTTTCGTGTCACCGGCTATAGTGTAAAATGGCGACAACACCATGATAAGACTACTTATGCTCGATAGATAGCAACTGTACAATTTACTGTGCACGTATACTGTACACCAGCGTACATAAGTGCACAGTACCCCATTCAGTATGGCTTGGGAGTCTGGCGATATCGAAAAGGCTATATTAGTGTACTCGTTAAATCCACTTCGTTTGCGCTTCACAGTTATATGAATAAATTGCCTCCCTTAACTACTACATTGGTGACAGTATGATCACAATGACTAAGGAAAGTCCTTCCAAATCAAATCGGCATGTCCCCTGAGAAAGTCGACCTCCGTTATGGAAAGAACAAGTCTAGCATCCGAACGATTCTTGATGAGTAAGTACAATAGCTGTTTTTATTGTTGCGCCAGAAGCAGCGGAATGGTGTGTTTTAGTTCGTGATAGAGCGCCTTGAAGCTATGAAAATGACAAAGTATCGCGTGAAAAAGCGCGTAGCGATTATGAACACTTCTCAGAGAATCTTGAAGAGTGCGAGGAAAATATGATCGCCATAATAGCAAAGGTTGGATTTGACTTGTTATAAACTTAAGATTTATAAGTTTACCAGAGAAACGTCATCAACGTCAACAGCGATCACTGAAGGAAGCCAATACGTTCTATATATTTTTTTTAATTGTGACGAAATCGGCTTCTTCTGGAAGATGCCAGACTGCACGTGTATCAGGTTTATTATCAGCAGAAAATAAGCCAGCCAGCTGCACCGCACCGCGGAGCGATGAGCCTTCAAGAGCCTCCGCGTCGCGTGCCGGCCGGCAGCGGTCCATGAAAAGGTCCACCAACACAGCAGGACTGGGGATCACTGGACTTTGGTGCGCCATGAGCCCGTGACACGGCAACATCACCCTGCGCATGGGATATTCAAATGTTCGTTTTCGAGAGTTTAGATTTTATTTTATTGAGCCGGTTTGTCAAAACCTCAAATAAGGCAGGCCGACTGTGTGTGTGTGTGTGTGTGTGTGTGTGTGTGTGTGTGTGTGTGTGTGTGTGTGTAATTCACCATGGACTCGTAATCGCCAGCAGGTACCCTCCCGACATGAGCAAGTGCTCTTTATCGTCGATCTATGGGTACTGCCGGGACACCACACACCCCATCCCCCTTCAAGAGGGGACAGTAACCACAACTAGTCAGCTTAAAAAATCCGGCCTAAGCCGCCGCCCTGTCAGACCGTGAAGCCTGGTGGCAGCGCAGCGCTTTACCAGTTGCGCCACGGAGTGTGTGTGTGTGTGTGTATATATATATATATATATATATATATATATATATATATATATATATATATATATATATATATATATATATATATATATGTAAGCACACACACACACACACACACACACACACACACACACACACACTCTCCGTGGCGGGTGCTTGATTAGCACAGGCACAGTTAAATAAGTGAAATGTAATGAAAACAATTTATGGGAACAAGAATCTGGTGGCACATCCATTAAGTTACTTAACTATCAACGGTCCTCATTGTAACCTGAGGTTATCGTCATGTTTCACACTGTAATCATATTTTATCATCCTTTCATGAAGACATCTACATTTCATAACTGCTGTTCATCCATTCATCATTATAACTGGCATTGCTCTCCTCATCCCTCACCATCTTCAGTGTTGTCTGTGATATCACTTAAGACACTCATACTTCACAACATATCAAGTTTAATGTTTAAAAAGCCATCAGTTATGACGACTTGTACTTCAGCACTTCAGTACTTAATAAATTATATTTTCAGTTATACTCCTTGAGTAATATTTTGATGTAATAATAATTTAACTCAAGTACATAGCAGTATCTAGTACAGCTCTGCTCATGACTCTGCATTTACGAGTGTTTGTTTGTGTCTTTGCAGCAGCTCTTCAGAAATGCTCAGCAGCAGCAGCAGGGAGCAGGGCCCAACCCCCAGCAGATACAGCTTCTGGCACAACAACAGTACTTGGCGGCACAGGCGGCACAGCAGCAGGGTAAGCCCCCCCCCCATTATACAAGTATAAGGTATAATCCAAGCAGAGGGCAGGCATTTTGGAGGAGTATATTATAGAGGTGACAAAAGATCAACTGACTGATTTTACAAAATTTAAAGGATGAGCCCATTTCCTTCCTAGTGAACACTTCACTTTTTTTCTTTGACGTTCAAAGTGTGAATGAAACAAATTAGCGTTGAGGGCTACCCAGAGCCATCTGAGGGCAGAAAGACAGCTTCAGGTCATCTTGTCGGAAGTCGTCTGCACAATGATGCGTTCCATGAAGCTGTATTAGTCAAGTTTTGAATGCTCAAGAAATATGATGAGATATTTATGAAGCGTCTCAAGCCTTGTGTCTTCTTAATGTTCCTTATGTTTTCCTGACACTATCTTCAGTGTTCCTTTGATTTTCTCATTTCTGATCTTTCTTCTGCACTTTACTCACTGGCCTCGTTTCGGTCCCATACATCATTGATGGTATTACTCTTGTATATATATGTTTTATATGCATTTTTAATTTACGGACCACATACACCCTCAATATATTTTCCAGTCATTCCACCCTGACTGCTTTCTTGTGTTATCTCTTCATCCAAACTTCCATCCTCGAACCCAGGTGATTAACCCACAATCTGCCGTGAATCCCCTATCCACTCCAGTGCCGCCCAGTTTTCGATTTTCTTCAAATAACCCTAATGTGTTTGGGCACATCCAAAACCATGGAAAACAACCATAAAACAATTCACCAAGGCTGGGAAGGCTGAAAACTCAACCAACACTGGTTGAGTCTGGGGCGTGAAATGTTCTGGTAAAATCCCCAAGACTTATTCAACTTAGTGACTTCTCGTAATACGCGCACCCAGCATCTCCACACAAGACGTGGATTCAGTACGTTTCTTAGCCAGAAGGAGGTAATTAACTGTTGGCTTCTGTGGAGAATCTTACATTCCAAAGAGTCACTAATATTTTTAGTATTTTTCTTGTGCGAAATATTTAATAAACAACAGAATCAGAATATGAAAATATGTTCATATTTTGTTTCTGTTTGTGTTTCTCCGTGTCCTCCTATTTCTGGTTGTCCGTTTTGTTTACAAACCAAAAGGAAAATTGATACGAACACGTGCGGATCCGTGTACGCAGCTGGTCGGCTGTACATGGCTGGCCCCCCTGTGTTTTCAAGCACATGATGGCATATTGTTTTATTCTTTCATAGGAAAACATCAATGAATCCAGTATAGCACTCTGTTTTGAAATAGGTGAAGTGAAGGGCCAATAAATAGCCTTCAGGCTGTGATTCATTAGTAAATTTACAGGAAATAGCATCTTGTTATTTTAAAAAAACAAAATTGTCTTACCTGACCAGCTGCGTACATGGATCCGTGTTCATAGCAATCAGAATTTTGATTTGTAAACAAAATGGATGCCAAGAAATAGGAGGGCGCCTCCGTCATATTCCATCCCATCCTGAACTGCGCATCGCGGAACCCAGTTTTTACTATCACAGCATAACTAAGCGAATCATCTAAGTGCAAAGAAGTACCAAAGAGGACCTAGAAAGCAATGCAAAGTAGAACAGGTCACAAGAAGAAGAGTGATTGTTGATATCCTAGTTATTTACATACATACGTCATCATTTGCTTTTTTCAATCAGTCAATCAGTGGGGGCATACGCCGGGGTGTGTGATTTTGGCATGCTATACCTTTCTGGAAAGCTCAGGTCACCTGGTTTGTTTGAATTTTAAGGGTTTTAGAGCCAAATTACTAAACAGAAGCTAAACCCATATATAAAAGTTAGCAGTTAGCATTAGCTTCCACTAATTTCTGTATCAGTTTAGCGCTTTAGCATCAGCGAAACTAACTTTTTAGTTAGCCGTGCCCACCACTTCACATCACACACCCCATCCCTCTTGCTCAAGGGGGGACAGTAACCACTCCTAGTCAACGGAAAGAATCCAGCTTGAGCTTGACTGCCTTGTAGCGCAACGCTGTAACAGATTGAGCTACAGGAGCGCTGTGATATCTCCGCTACCTTCAGTGTTCCTCTGATTTTCTCATTTCTGATCTTTCTTCTGCACTTTCCTCACTGGCCTCTTTTTGGACCCATACATCATTGATGGTATTACCCTTGTATAGATATATGTTGTACATGTAGGTATTTTTAATTTACGGACTGCATACACCCTCAACGTTATATGTGTGTGTGTGTGTGTGTGTGTGTTTAGGTGGGCAAGTGGATGTGTATGTGTATTTGTATGATGGACAGAGTAGGACAAGTGACATGCTTAGCTGTCCAGTGTTTTGTTGGGCAGCTTACTGTCTTATGTCTGATTGGCAGTAATGGCATCAGGATATGGAGCCACATGACTTGGGATACACACACACACGGTGAGAAAGGAAACATGTTTTAACGACAAAAAATACACCTTTTCCATTGAAACAAATACTACACTGACGCAAGCAATGTGGCAATGCTGGGAAGAACAGTGAATTTAAGAATTTGGAAAGATTGTAAAGTAGAAGGGAAAATATGGAATAAAAAAAGCCAAACGAAGTTGTTGTGAGCATATTGCAAAAGAGATGGAAATTAGTGAGATTCACTGTGGAGAGAAATTGTTGTGTGATCATGTTCGGGAAGGCTGAGTGTGACCTGACATTAGTTGATTAGGGCAAAGGGAAAGATCAGCAAGATAGGCAGTGAAGGTTTGGCATGGGACCAGGACAGTGAGGAATTGCACAGAATGGGGGCCTAGAGGAAGAGTGAGTCCAGTTCCATGTGAGTTATATTTGCAACTAAAGCTTTAACTGATGAGGTTATTAAAGGTACATAGCTGACGAGGTTATTAAAGGTACATGGAGAAAAATTAACCTGAAGAATATAAATGCATCATGATAGGGAAATTTATAAATAAAGAGGAGAGTGAATAACTCATACTTTTGCAAGATAAGGCTGAGGGAAAGAACGGAGAGTGACCAGAAGAGGATTTGTTTTATTTTATTTTATATATATATATATATATATTTATATATATATATTTATATTTATTTATATATTTATATATATATATATATATATATATATATATATATATATATATATATATATATATATATATATATATATATATATATATATATTTTTTATTTTTTATACTGGAGTTAAATCAAAGTATGTTCTTATCTTTGTATTCATTCATACATACTGATAATATTTCTATGGTTTCTGATTCACAAAATTGAGTGAAATACTAGAGTAATAAACATTCACAATCTGTCACTCGTAAAACTGAAAGTAATAATGTGTAAGTTATACCTCCATGAAATAAATGTAAAGAGATAAATACAAAATCTTACAAAAGTCAGAATAAGTGGCATCACCTGCTTTGTGTAGTAAAGACATGCTTATTTAATGAATCTGATACCTGCAACATGGTGCGGGCTGCTGCCAGACGTACGAAAACATCACATGACTTAGCACGGGGATTTTGAATGTGAAATGCTAATGCAAAGAACATGCCTGTACATACATGGGATCTTGCCGGCTGCAAGTCTCATTCATGGAAGCAAGTAAACAGATAATCATGTACTGATAGGCTGAAGGAAAGGGCAACACTTCCATCCCAGAAAACACAGCCATGGAGATGAAAATCATGCGAAACAAATGTAAAAAGAGGTGTGGCTTGGAGGAACAAAACCTTCATGTGTGTCTCAAACATTTCAAGTAATGGCCCTTCCCAAGCACACCCAGACCCAGAATACTTTGCTTACAGTGACGGGAAGGGCACCCACACCAAGAAGGAAGAATGTCAAGCAAACCAAGTCTTTAACCATTGGTGTAGGAACATGCACAGCGGTGTTTTGGTGTCTGCCTGTGGCGCCTGGCCACAGTTGTCGGACAAAATATGAATGTATTTTTTTATTTTGATTCTGTTGTTAATTAAATATTTTCCACAAGAAAAAGAATACTAAAAATATTAGTGACTTTTTAGAATTACTATTCTTTACAGAACCCAATAGTTACATTACCTTCCTCAGGCTAAGAAACTTATTGAATCCACATCTTGTGTTGAGATGTTAGGTGTGGATATTGCACAGTGCTACTAATACGTTAGAAAATTAACATGTTGGATGTAGCCATTAAGCCGTAAAAGGGGTTCATAGGGAGTTTGTAAGGAACAAGTAAAGACATTAATAGGCATAAAGCTCACAGGAACCAAGATACAAGGGGAGGAGGAGGTGTGGTGCCAAATAGAGCAACTTATATGGTTTGGGAGGTCTAGCGGGTCTCAGCAATGCACACAAAAAAATTATCTGTTAATGGTTGGTAGTTCTCAACTGTGCATACACTAATAGTCTGGTAGGGTTGGCAGGTTGGAAACAGTGCAAATGATTTTTTTATTTAATTTTTTTATTTATTTATTTATTTATTTATTTTTTATATAAAGTTACAGACGAGCCCATTACCCTGCGATACAAAGTAAATGTGACATCTGGGTTAACACAGTTTACTTTCCTCAGATTTTCCCGGGAACCAAACCTGGACCCAACTCAGAGATTAAGTTGGGTAACTGAAAATCAAGTGTTAGGGCACGTGCAGGTGTTAGGTCACGTGTGTCAGACTATGAATTTTAGTAGCACAGGCAGTTTCTTGCAGTGGTCTGGACTCTGCCGTACTCTGCCAAAGATGTTATTAGCAAGACAAAATATATGTGGTCGTTCAGTGTGTAGTTCTAGTGTTATAATGCATTCCAAAGTGGGAAAACAAAACAAAACTGTGCTCAAAATGTGGCAATATCTTCTTCATAACCCTGCTTTTAGGCTATTTTATAATGCCTGAAAAATTCTCCCCACAGGAACACATGCAATCAATTTACTATTTAACACCATCACAAATAATTAACTGATAAACTCAAAAATAAATGACAGAGCTGCCCACTTCATATTTTCCGGTTTTCATTACAAGGTAAAGGAAGGAGGTTGTTGGCATAATCTGAGCATTGCTTGGGTCAGTCTGGAAGAGACTGCAGTATTCTAGAATCACAGGCTGTAAAAGCCTCATCCAGATCATGTGCCGTAATTGTATTCATGTGAGGAGGTAGGATTGGCTAAAGACAGTGTAATGAAAATCTACTGAAGGGTGCAAGCAAGCATATTAACATGGAAATTTTTGGGGGTTAAAGGAGACAATCTGAAGGTCAATAAAACCTGCAAGAAAAAGGCAACAAGATTTACTAGTTCAATGCTAGGGGTGTCTCACACTTTCCTCCTTAAACAGTAAGTCGTAGGAAGGAGTAAATGGAATGGAAGAAAGGCACTCCTGATTTCAGATTTAGCTGCAGGTCCTTGAAATACATGCCTTCAATGTTTGGCCCAAGTGTGTATTAAACAGTTAACATACATCCTAAAGTATTTTTCTTTATTTCTGCCATATTCAAAGGGGCAGGCCAAGGGTAAAACAAAGTAAGAAAGAAAGCTTACAATATTCTCCTTCCACACCAAGAATACGGGTTTCAAAAAAGGTGGTCTGCTTATACTAGAGAGGTGTCTTTATACTCCTTCATGGAATGCTTTGGAAAGAGGGAAAACAGGATTAGGCAGAAGATTGTTACAAAATTTATGATAAGTACCATGCCAGCAGTTAACACGCACGTCTCACCACATACAACCTCTTCCTTGCAGGTCTTGCAGCGCCCCCAGCAGCCTTCAGTGCACCTTACGTCATAAATGCCCAGGAGCCATACGTTGGCACTCTTATCACTGGTGAGTGCAGCTTCATTTTGCTAAGTACAGGAACTGGCTGTCTCCACTCTTGTCCCCCATCCAAAAGCTTACAGGAATGAATATTGTGTTTTATATGTTTAATTTGAGCTCATTAGCTGTCACATCTCATTTGCTCCAACCCACTCCATCCGTCCTAACCCCAAACAAAATGTACACTAGCCACACACCACTTACCACTCAGTACCACCTACATCCCACTCACCACTCTTCTCCATCTAGGGCCGACAGCAGTGATCCCACAGTACTATGGGGTGCACTGGGGGGTGTATCCAGCTAATATCATACAGCAGTCGGGGCCGAGTGGACAGGCGCGGCGACCCCTCTCACCCTCACAGCCCTCAGAGGTGACCAGTCAGAGCAACGGAAACCTGGCGGCATCTGCAGCGGCGGCAGCAGGCAACATGCAAGGACCGCTCTCACAGTACCAGGTAGGGCAAGGCAAGGGTTGTGTGTGTTTGCTGGCATACCATTTAAAGGTTTTTGGTGCTGGCCATGTATTCGTGTCTCACATTATGAAGAGAGGTTAAATAGAATCAAAGGTGCATGTCATTGACACCATATAAGAGCCTGCCTACACAACCAACAAGGTCGGGCCGCACCAGCACCCTTCTGTCTATCATCCGTTGTCTGAGAGACGTCAAATGACAAGCTCATTGAGCTAAACTATTAATCCTCGTCCCACCCAATGACTAGAACCATGTGTCTGAAGTAGACTACTGCATTAATCAGGTTTTCTGAAACACAGTGTGTACCCCCAAAATTCCCATCATGAACCTCCGGAACTACATGTGTAATGGCCCAAGACATGGATAAGCACTCCCAAGGCCTTGAGCCAAGAGTACCTTTTTGGCTTGACCCTAGGGAGTCTGCCTTTCATCTCATGGGCCTAGGCTCATATCCTGGGTGGGTTGTTAGGAAAAAAGATCCTGAGTAGATCAATATCTCATGTGCCTTGAGAAGTGGTAAATCCTCATGACACATGTAGCACAGCTTGATGATGCATGAGGAAGTTGGATGGCATAGGGATGAACTTGTCTAATCTAGTCTATTCACATTGTGTAAGCTTGACCAGTATTGTTACTCTCCACAGCAGGTCATCCCTGCCTACTATGACCAGAATGGAGCAGTGTTGATGGGCAACCTTCGTGGTGTTGGTAATGGTGCACCGGTGCGGCTGGTGTCTCCAGCTCCCATGCTTATCAACGGGGCCAACGGGGCGCAGGCAGCAGCAGCCAGCAACATGAGGCTACTGGGCAACCAGGTGAGGGTGTCAGTGATTTAGTCGTGTAGAGTTGAAAGAGAAAACTGATTGACCCCAATTAGAAATTGTTACACATCCAATTTATACATTAACTCCTGACTCCCACACCTAAAGGAAAAGAGAGAGAGAGATAGAGAGGAAGAGAAAAAACCTTAATTGTGGATATTCTCTGCTGTGTAATGTGTCAAATGTACATTTGCTTCTCTACCTTTTTTTTTTGCACAGGCTCCCCAGATTGGGACTCCGCCAGCCTCCCTCTACAACAACAGCCAGACACAGAGCCTCAACAACAGCCAGACCTTCACCGGCAGCACCATAGCTGGTGAGTGAGCGGCAGAAGGATAGCTATAGTAATTCGCAGACACGCAATAAACCCATTCCTCAACAAAGTAATCGGGAAGAACACTAATGACTTGCATCTAAATGTTTGTAGTATATGAAAGTATCAAGAGATGGAAGATACTGCATCAAGTAAAAGAAAAAGATGTTTATCAAATTATGATTGTATAAATGGGGGTCTCAAATCTGCTTCTATCGAGAGGGTAGCATTGTACTTAACAGCCCTTTTGTCAATGTTACACCTGGGAGTACAGTCCTGCCTTCTACAAAGAATCAACTTTGAAATTCCTCATTTGTTAAAATTGTTTCTAAAATATTGTATGATAGTAAAGAAAACACCATAGGTGTGAAATGTTCAATATTCTTATATGGTTTGATTAGTCAATTATTTGATGAGTGGAAGGTTTAATGTGCTACCAAAAGGCTTCAGAAATGAGGGAAGTGCTTCATATAAATCAAGGTTACTTTCAGAAAAGTTTGACAAGTGTTTTTGATGACTGGCACTCGGTTTGTTTTCTCTTTACAGATTCCCTCTCGCAAGGCCTCCAGACATCCAACGCACTAACTGGCAACAATTACTCCTTGGGACTTCAAAACAGTAGTCTAGGGTTTGGCAACAGCACGCTGGGCACCATTGGCTCCCCAGCTATTGGCAACTTAAGTGGTGGTAAGTTGATGACTACTCTGTTATTAAAGCAGACAGATATCAGTAGTACACTGATTACTTCGTGGCTGCTGCCACACCTTGCCCAGTTGGGCAGTGTCAAGCTTGTTTATACAGAGCCACCATCTTCTCATGTCTATTCATTCTTTGTTATTGTACTAGTAAAGTTTTTCAATGAATGCCACCACCACACTGGGCATCAAAGTGGTTCCTCAAAATTGAGGGTGAACTGTATTGTTCATAGTTATAAAGTAACCCTGCCATTGCTAAGGTACATTTCCGTCACTCAGGGCTAGGAGGAAGCAGCATGGGCCGGAGGGATTCACTGGACCGCACCACCTCAGTCCTTTCGCCACTGTCTCAGGACTTCCGCAGTGCCAAGTGGACCAGTAACTATGGGGCACTCGGTACAGTTACAGCATCCCCAGGTCCCATTGGCTTGACCACCGGAAGCCTAACACCACCTCCGCCAAGTCTGGGAAATACATCATCAGCCCTTCCGCTTGGTGCCCTCATGTCTGGGAACAGAGTAATTTCCGCTGCACCGGGCGCTGAGGCTAAATTCCGCAATGGTTCTGCCAACGGGATGTTCAGCTCTGGCGGTCCGTCATCACTCTTCCCACCGCTAAAACGTAATCTGAGTCTGGACAAGTGCACAGGACGGTCGCGTCTCCTCGAAGACTTCAGGAATAATCGCTTCCCAAACCTGCAGCTGCGGGATCTTGCCAACCACATTGTGGAGTTCAGCCAGGACCAACATGGATCAAGGTGAGTGTGTCTGCTGCTCCCTGCATTTAGTATTCCTTAAGAGGGGATGAAGGGAGGCAGGTTATAAGGGCAGTCAAGAGAAGGCAAAAATATAGATAGATAGATGGAGGAAATATCGTGTAATGCAAATGGGGTTAAGATTAAGAAACCACCTATTTATTAGTATTATCATCATCATTATTACCATTATTAAATATAGCATAATGGGTGGAGTCAGAAGAGCATAAATACTGTAAGTTAGAGGCCACAACCCCATGCACCAAACAAAGAAAATCAAGGATAAAATGGAAAAAGGTCTATTGCCATGGCCACCCCATCAGTGGGTGTTAGTGGAGGAAACAGGATGGGCATTAGAGTTATAAATAGATTGATTTGAGAAGATAGAAAATGGAAGTTTTCTTTTACTGCCACATTCACAGAATTTCATTCAGGTTCATCCAGCAACACTAGACAGGTAGGTTTAGGTAGAAAGGAAAGAGATGCCGTGATGTCAAGTTAGTCACAGTCACACTATATCTTCCAGATTCATCCAGCAAAAGCTTGAGCGAGCAACACCAGCGGAGAAGCAGATGGTTTTCAATGAGATCTTGACAGCAGCGTACTCCCTCATGACTGATGTGTTTGGAAACTATGTTATTCAGAAGTTCTTTGAGTTTGGCACGCCAGAACAGAAGACCGTGCTGGCCAATAAGATCCGTGGCCATGTACTTCCCTTGGCCCTGCAGATGTATGGATGCCGAGTGATACAGAAGGCACTCGAGTGTATCACTCAAGACCAACAGAAGGACATTGTGCGCGAGCTAGATGGACACGTGCTGAAGTGTGTCAAGGATCAGAACGGTGGGTTATATATAATGACGTGGGAGAGATGGAACTCTGAGAAGTGAATGGGGGAATGAAGATATTGTAATAAATAAATTAATCATTTTTTACCTTTTATTCTTATTATTGTTTATTTATCGATTCATATTAAACATCTGTATATGTCTCCTCTCCTTATTACAGGAAACCATGTGGTTCAGAAGTGCATAGAGTGTGTTGATCCTATGGCCTTGCAGTTTATCATAAATGCTTTCCAGGTAAGATGACCATTACCCCTATCATTATTTACAGCAGTAGCCATCATTAGTCCACTGTAGGACGTTTCCCAAACTCATCCTCATCTATTTCTTAATGCATACTCCATTTTGCTGTGGCACACATTTTGTCTATCTACCAGTGAACCTAAAGTTGTCAAGGTATTCACCATGTATCCACATTCTTGTTTTCCCTATCTTTAAAAAATTGAAAGCAAACTTTTCAACTACTTATAAAGAAATCATGAATAATTTAGGGAAAAATGTTTACTCTTCCCTGAAATCTTTTTAATTGAAATATTTTCACTTTTCATGTGGAGCTAAGTAGTTGCTTCATCGTTTCTGTATTTAATTTCCAACACTTGACATGCAGTTCATTTTTACCCTGCCAATCAGTCACAAAATGTGATGGTAAATCATGCTATACAATATGTCCCTTTGTCACCAGGGCCAAGTATTCACCCTGTCCACACATCCCTACGGCTGCCGTGTCATTCAACGCATCCTTGAGCACTGCACTGGCGAGCAGACATCGCCTGTGTTGGAGGAGCTGCACCAGCACACCGAACAACTGCTGCAGGACCAGTACGGCAATTATGTAATCCAGCATGTACTAGGTGAGTCAGGCTTTTCTTATTCAGGGTATTTATATACATTAAAGTTGGGTGACCAGAGGACTCTGTTCTCTTAGGGGTCCTTTGTTCTTGGCCATGGCTAGCAATCCCAGATCTAGATTGCTTGGCATAGAGCCTGCAAACCCTCCTTCTAAAACCCTTTACCCTGTTCAGCTCAAAATAAGAAGTGGAGGCAGGGGTTGAGGCTCTGAATGCAACTCCAACCCAGTTCTGTTGATGGGCCCAACCACATGGTGGACTTTCTTGATGTATTTACAATGGGTGAACTTGCTGTCTATGACAGGTGCAGAGCAATGCCTCCAAGGCCCCTGCATCCTGAAGTAAGGAGGGCCTCCCTAGCCCCACTTTTTTATTTGAGGTCAGCTGAGATGTTGCAGATGTACCGCAGCCTTTAGAACCAGACCAGAAGTTAACTTTCATATGATTCTGCACATGGGGACTTGGAATCTCCTGAGCCTCTTGGATAGTTACATACTTCCTCATTTATCAAATGGGCCCAGAAGACTAAGGTGAATATAGTGGTACTTCCTTACGAGGTGGAGACCTGACAGGGGCAAGATCGGTATTGGAGGGTACACCTTCTATTAGTCTGGCATGAGCAATGGTACCTGCTTTATGAGGGTAGCTTTAGCTATCTCCAGCCAACTTCAGCCATCTGTCATTAAGGTTACTCTGATGAGTGTTTAATGTGAGTGAGGCTGAAGCACACCCTGTGCTTCATGTCTTGTTACAGTGTATGCTTCTACTGAGATAGGTGAAACTGAAGAGGTGTTCTACATCAAACTTGCCTCAATATTAGACCACTACCCCTTTGGGACACACTCATTGTCTTGGGCAATTCAAATGGCACTACTGGCACTATGACTTTGGTACCAGGACACTAGCTTTCCCGTTTTGAATCTGGTAAGATCCTGAACATTGAGAATTGTAGGTTCTCAGTATCAGAGAGCTGTACCACTGGACTTGGTATGGCAGTTACTGAAGGGTAGCCAAGAAGATTTATCACATCCTTGTAAGTACTGGTTGAGGGATCCTTCAGAATTGCAGGGTTCTCTGGAGGGCAGAATTCTTTGCAACTGATCAAAGGCTCATTGTTGCATCACCATAGCTTCATATCATGTTTAGAAAACTCTATATGTAACCATAACACATCGTCTTAAGAAACTGAAAGACTTGGTGTTTGCTCATGAGTATGCAGTGACAGCTTCAGATTGTTTCAATGTGCTCAGCACCCATGAGGACCCTGTAGAACTATGGGATACCTTCAAATGTGAAACTATCTGAGCTGTAAAGGAGGGCATTTGAAAGCACCAAAGGTTAAGGAATGGTTTTGCCATGGGGAAGATGGCACTGGAGATTATCAACAAGAATTGCACTGCCAGGTTCTGTCATGCTGGACTAGAGCTCCCCTGAGGCAAGACAAGGAGAGTTATGTTAAGGGTCATTTCAATGCAGGTAACCTCAAACCTGTGTACCAAGTCTTAAAGAAGCTACAGGTTGAGCCTCACTCTCAGGCTTGCACTATCTGCATTGCAGATGGTGCAGAGCTGCTCAGAGCTAAAGGTATGGCCATGATATAGGGGTTGCATGTGGTCTTGACTGCCATATGGCAGTCTTGTATTAGGGTGTGTCCTACCCCCATCACTTTTCAACACTTTCATGGACTGGCAGAATTGTGTAACAAAATCATTGTGCATGAAGGCTTGCTCAGAGGAAACCCTGGGGATGGCATTGTTGGGTGGCAACGTGCTCCCCAGCATATGCTGTCATTGATTGATTGAAGGTTGCTGGAGGATACAGTGCAGTTTTTATCACAGTTATGTTCCTGAATCACCCAAAGAAGTAATACATTGATAAAAGAGTGCTGGCCTCCCTAGATACCTAATAATAGCCTTCAACCTATTCATCAATGATAGTCATTATCATCCAGGCCTTTCAAGAGCAGTATGATACAGTTGAAAGTGTTACTAATGCACAAAATGCTGCTGTGTGAGAAAGAGGCCATCAATGCCTTTTGTTGCAGTGCCACATGTGCACAGATGACATCTAGTAGCAGCTTCATGTACTCCGTGCACACAAGGGAATTTTTCAGTTGTGCACTTGCACCTTGTAATTATTTACTTATTCTTGGCCATGAAAATCTGAAAAAGCATAAAACAGCCAGTACTAAAGCCTTGAGAAGTGAGGGCTAACTGTATACCCTTATATCCTTCCCTTATCCTTTCCTCCTCCATTAGTAATGGGACATTTTATTTTCCTTCTCACCTAACAGAGCATGGAAAACCAGAAGACAAGAGCAAGATTGTTGGTGTAGTGAGAGGAGGTGTACTTAAACTGTCCCAACACAAGTTTGCCTCCAATGTGGTGGAGAAATGTGTCACCCACGCCACACGAGCTGAGCGAGCCATGCTGATTGAAGAGGTGAGTCATAACAACTTGTCTAACTAAGGTCAGCTCATTTGTCTAGCTGTTCTGCCAGACTCTTAGTATTTTATCTACCCTTTCTGTATACCCTCTGTGGTGTAATGGCTAGTCTACCTATGAATCTGGGCCTAGGTTTGAATCCAAGCCTGGGCAGTTAGTGTGCAGCCCACCCATCCTCTCTCAATTGCCTGGGTACCAGGGGAAACCTAGGAAAGGTAAACTGTGGTAACTCAAATGTCAAACTGGCCCTGTGTTTTGAGGTAATTGATTCTTACCCACCACAGACTCAAGGGCTAATGCAACAAAGATGAGCACTGAGGGCACACACATCTATAGTGTATGCTTCCAACTATACTTCACTTGTACAGGTTTTAGCATCTACAGTAGTCTTGCTCATACTGTCAGGAAAATTTTCATATACAAAGCATTGAAATATATGTAAAAAGGGTTTATTAGTGAAACAAAAATATCCACCATGTTTATTTACATCTCAAAGCAATACCCTTGGGTCTATAAGGACCAGTTCTGGCAGGTGCCAGCAAATATTAAGAGTTTTAAAAGTAAAGTATTGGGATTTGATAAGGATCTGAATAGATGTGAAACTTTAATAATGACTTGATAGCGGGAAGGGCTACGAATGTCGGGCGAAAAGTCTTCACCTGACACTTGTGGTTCAAACCTGTTTATATTTTGTTTCAAATGCCTGCTGAAATTGGGGGGTGCGTCATATAAGCTGTCAAATAGACAGCTCCCAGGCACCTCCCTGCATATTTAACTCTGCTGCTACATTGTCTAACTCTTGTTGACGAGTGTTCTGTTTTCCCCTGCAGGTGTGTGGGTACAATGACAGCACCCACAGCTCCCTTCTGGTGTTGATGAAGGACCAGTATGCCAACTATGTGGTGCAGAAGATGATTGACGTGGCAGAGCCAGCCCAGCGCAAGATGCTCATGCATAAGATACGACCCCACATCTCGACACTGCGCAAGTACACTTATGGTGAGTAAAATTGTTTGATATGTTCACAACAAGAATTAAAAATAACTATCTTTCTATTGCTTTATGGAGAGCTGTAGAATTTTTTTACTGTTTGCTGTGTACATGTGTGTGTGTGTCTGTCTGTGTGTGTATTTACCTAGTTGTGACATATGGGAAAAGAGCTACGCTTGCGCTGTCCCATTTCCATATCCTCTCTTATCCAACTTTTCCTTAAAATCATGAATGTTTCTTGCACAAACCACCTCCTCCTCCAATCCATTCCATAGCTCAATGCTTCTGTGTGTGTGTGTGTGTGTGTGTGTGTGTGTGAGAGAGAGGGGGTTGAGAGAGAGAGAGAGAATATGTATGTACAGTGTACCATCTTCCTCTCAACAGGGAAACATATTCTTGCCAAACTGGAGAAGTACTTCACCAAAAATGCTCCAGACAACATGGGACCGAACATGACCAGTCCACTCTGAGTTGACTTATAACTGAACATCCGACACCACCACTATCAGCATCTGCCGCAGCCACCACCAGCACCACCACCTCTACCATCACCACCATCATCACCATCGTCATCACTACTGCTCCACTACTAGGAAAACAACGAGGAGGCAGTAACGGCTTATAAGTTAAGGCTCGGAATTTTTTGGGAGTTTTGTAGCAAGATGAAGGTGTGAACTAACAAAGGTAGAAAGAGAAGAAAATAATACAAGTTTGTCTCATTTTGTTTCGTTTCGTAGCGGTTCTGAGTGTCGTTGCTTCTCCCGCCGCAAAGCAAAGGCTCCTCCATCACATAGGAAAATAAAAGAAGTTCGATGGCTCGAGAATGCATGTGGGGTTAAGTTTAATTATTACAGTACTAGTTCCCCCCTTCCCCCCTTTTTCCTATCCATTTTTTAATAGGAAAACAATGAATTTTCATTTTTTTGTCTTTTAAGATGAAACGTTGTTCATTCGTTGTTAATGAAGAATTCAAAAGGGCTCAGCATCTCCCCCTCCCACGAAGAAAAAATGGTAGAGGTTGTTAGGTCATTGACGTATGATTATTGACCTTAAGCATTGCTGTGAGGTGTCTTGGGATACGCAGTATTTCGCCCTTCTCCGTGTTCGGTCAAAATATTATTTCCTTTGAGAAAGCCATCAGTCGTTATTTTTTTATTTATTTTTTTATTTTTACTTTATTATTTATTTATTTTTTGTCAAATCAAATGGAGCTTGAAAAAATTACAAATTTGCCACTAGAAGATTTTTTAACAACAGGCAACATCAATTTATATCATAATTTTTGTCATTATTATTGTTATTTTTATTATTATTACTTAATCATTACTATAATTATTATTATTATTATTATTATTATTAATATGGTCGTCATGATGAATATCCTTGTTATTTTTACTTGGTGTGTCCTTAACGCATAGTAAGTATTGAGCTAGGCTCCTGTAGTGTCTCTATAGAGCATGTTATCATACTCTGGGCTTGCAGCTGTTTGCATGATTTATTGCTGTAGTCAGCTTTACCCATGTATATCAAATTTAAATCTTGGATATATTAACTGTTTGCCACTTTTTACCCCCAAATTGGTGAATGTCAGTAACGTAACCATTGTATTTTTCTCTATATTTTTTCTTTGGTATTAGTAGTGGTGTGTAATGCTAGTGTGTCTAGAGCTGCGTTTGCCTTCCTTGGAGTGAGCAAACAAGGCGTTACTCAAAACAGTGTCAAGCCACATACAGTGCAGAAAGCTCCCACCCCAGGCTAAGGCTTGTACTTAGTGCCTCTGTTGGACCACCATTCACAAGGCACTTAATCCCCCTCAGGGCAAGCTTATACTCAGTTTGTCTGTTGGACTACCTATTCTCGAGGCACCGATACATTGGCTCTCCAGTGGACCAAGGAAATCAGTGCAGTAACATCAAATTCTTTGTAAACAAGAGAGTAATCAGTCCAAAGAAGACCTGTTATGATTTCCTTATCTACCAATAGCTATAAAGATCAGGAAGAGCCTTTTGGTGTGTCTTAGGAAACTGTTATCATGGGAAAGTATCAGCCAAGGCCGAACAAATTTTGCATCTATCCTAGTAGTTAACAGACGGTCTCTTCTTGGTGTTCCCGAGGAGAGAATAGTCCTGAGCATCACAAGAACTATAAGACAAATGTAAAGGAAGAGTTTAAATCCTTACAGCTATAAAACAGTTGAAAGAAGGAAGTTAAACCTTTAAAAAAAAGGGGAGTTTCTATCTGCCAAAAATAGGTCAATCCACAATTAGGTTCAGCAGCATTTGTTACCCAAGCAGGAGTGAACAAAACACATCTGTCCCCTCCAGCTGACTGAACTACTGGCCGGCTGAAAGCTTTGAAAAGTGGGAGTTTCTATCTGCCATGTCACCAAAATCGAGTCCATTCACTAGTAGGTTCAGCAGAATTGCCACCCAAGCAGTTGGAGTGAACGACACGTCCCCTCCAACTGTCTGAACACTACTGAAAGCTTTCTTGCTATTCTGTGAGTCGCTGAGGTACTGGGACTGCATTATCTAGCCTTTGTGCTCTAATGCATTGTAAAATTAAATGTACATTCTATCAACTGGTGTATATGTATATGTATATGTAAATTTACTATATATATATGTATACACACACAAAGGTAAAAAGTTTGCTGATATGTGTAATTAATAATAATGGGCATTACTGTAAATCTGTACAGGTGAATATTCTATATTTTCTTACTTGTTTGTGTGTTTGTATGTCAAGTCAGTGTGATGCTAACGACAACCACCACCACCACCACCACTACCACCACCACACCACCACCACCACCACACCACCACCACAACCACCACCACCACCACCACCACCACCACTACTACTGCTGTGGGCAAGGCATACAGTTAGCCCCCATGGACGGACCATTGCCACAGAGAAAAAGTAATAGAAAGAACTTGTTGTACGGGGAGAAAGCCAGTCACCCTTATCATCCATAGAGGACTACAGTAAACCCTCTATTGAAATTTGTCAAACCATATAAATCTACCAACCATTTTTGATTTGTTGAATCACTTAGACCTAACAAAATTTTGTTCTCCATTTAATGAAATGGAATTGGACCAAAAGATTTTTAATTCTATTAACGAGGTGGATTTGTTGATTCATATAAACCTACTGAACATTTCTAATGCATTTATAGAGCCTCTTATTGACAATACTAAGAGCCACACAAACCTGCACAAAATTTTCTGCCTTTATTTGATACTATATGTTATTATTTGAGAAAACTTTCTCCAAACAGCAAGCTTCAACCAAAAAAAAAATATTGCTGTGACCAATATCTTTTACTCCTATTTGATACAGTACACCTTGCACTTATTAATACTTCTGGACATAAGTTGGTGTTTCACCCAATTGGTCTGTTGAATAGAGAGGTTACTGTTTGCCACAATGCAGGACACTGGCACATTACATTGCTTTTGAGGAATTAAGAAAATAAATGTCCTATGGATATCATGATACATTTGAATCAAGATTTGCCAATTATGAATTTTACAATGCCCTCAACTTCCTTCCCTCCACTGTTCCCTTCGCCTTCACTCCTCTTCCTTAGCCTGCCCTAAGTTACCATCCCCTTCCTTTCACTCTCCTCTCCTTCCCATCCTCTTCCTAACTTTTATCCTCGCACCTCCCCATCCCTCTCCCAATTCATGTAATCTGCTCGGAATCTCACGTCCTGAAGGATAAAGAGTGGCTGGCTGACTCCCAATGCTGGCACATGGCTAGAGGAAGATGCAGTGTTAATATATCTCTGTTAATTGTGTATTATTCATATCCCTAATAGCTTATTGCAGGCTGGAACAGGCCCTTTGTTTATATTGTAGAGTCAACCCCAATGCCCCGTATCCCAGTCCCCCTTTACCAAAAAGACGACTGTTCTACCGAGGTCAAATTTGTAAATTCTGTGAATATTATTGACTTTTTTGTGAGGCCAATGTTCTGGCATGTAACATTTTGTAATAAATTAGTGTACAGAAGAAGACGATGATGTGTACATTTGGAATATGTACCTTTTGTAAGTGCTACTATATAATTTGTACAGTCTCCACAAAGTGATATAATGAATGACGAGGTGTGTTAATGCGCATTATTGTATAGTAAATTGTAAATATAATGATGACGATGAAGCAAGATCTTATAATAGCTTGGCCTGTACCTGCCTGTACCCAGCATTAGTTGTATATTGCATATGTAGATGTAATTTTTCTTGTAAAACTGTATTTTGTATATGTCTCCTTAGCTAACAATAGTCGGTGTAACATTACTGTCTTTGATCTCACAACAACACTCTGGGGGATGGTGTGAAATGTAGCTACATACATACTGTTTCTTGCTGTTTTATAGCTAACCAACCACCATTGTCATCACTGTCTGCTGCATTCATTGGTGAAGATGCTGCTGTAAACCCTCTGTTTAGGGAACCCCCATTATTTGGTTTGCTTGTGTATTTTTTATATCTAGGTACTTTTTCTTACTTCTTATGGTAAAGGAGGCAGGCCAAGGGCAATTTTGTTTCTTTTTTTAATTCAGTAAACAACCATTTTTATTTGATACATCGAGATTAACTACAGAAAACAATATTTTTTGCTTTCATTTAAAACACCTTGCATGTATCTGTATCTTGGGATGCATAGCCATGGTGCCCCCTCCAAATGGTTATTTGAATAGAGGGTTTACTGTGGCTTCAAAATATTCAGTAATGCGTCATAGTTTGTAGTGGAAATAATTGCCACTAAGAAGCAAGTCCAAATTTATTCACACTCCTCTAGTGCATACAAGCTCGCTCTCTCCTTGCAATTATTGGCTTTCTGGTTCTGTAATTGACTCTAATCTGACTTTTTCTCAAGGACTGAGTTGCCAAGTACCAATGGTCCCATTTTTCCCAAGCTCTGGTGTGGTATCAAGGGTGTCCATTTAATTCTCTCATACTTTTGTGGTTCTTAACGAGTGTCGTACAGACTCATGGAATTTTTTTTTTTTTTTTTTTTTTTTTTTTGTCGGGTTGAATTTTCTGAGGGAACTACTATTACTACTACATTTTGGGGACTCCAATTTTCTTGTCAGTCATACTGTAGTGGATTGTTAACTTTAACATGGGTAATACCTTTCTTTGGTTGTACTAAAACTACAATAACTTCCACTTTTGAGGGTCTTATGAATCAAACTTACCTTAGACTTGGGAGTCGTACTTGAAGGTGAGGCTGACTTTTACACGGTGCATATGGTTGCAGCCACTCTGTGGTGTTTACATCAGAGCTTGAATCAAAAGGGAATGTAATGTTACTTTGCAACTATATCCTTGAGAAGTAATCCCATTACGTGGAACTTTAAATTGTAAAATGTAGACTTTCTCAGATTGGTTTAACAAAGAAGAGGAAGTTGATTAGAGAATCCAGTAGTCATAAGTCTGTACATCAGTGTACATTTTTTCATATGTTTGTAACCTTTATGTTTAAAAGCCTTAGTATTAGTCGTACATACATACTACTACATGCGATTTGGGTCTTCAAGCTCTGGCACTGCTGCTTTGTTTTAATATAATTGTGTTCATGTATAATTATTTGGCTTCCTAATGTTTTGTTGATCTTTTTAAAGTGATTCACATTATGGAGTTAATGTGTCAATTTCTTCCGTTTTCTCATATGAGTAGTAAAAGTTGTTGTTGTTGACGGCAGAATAGTAAGCAGCAGCAGCAGTAGTAGTAGTGTTAATAGTTGTACAGTAAACCCTCTCTTGAGCCTCTGTTTGGTGAAAATGCAAATTACCAAACAATATAAACCCACCTGTACTCAGTTGTAAGTACAAGTGTAAACAATATTTTTTGTTTTTATTTGATACCCTTTTCTCATATTTTAATGAAACTCCATTTTTAACAATTAAAATCAATATTTAAAAAAAACACTAAACAATATCTTACTTTTTATTTGCTACAGTACCGTGTGCCTCTATCAATACCTTGTGATACAACATGGTTTCCCTCAGTTAGATTAATAGAGGGTTTACTGTAGTGTTGGTGGTAGTTTTTACAGTAGTAGTGGTTAGTGGCATAGGGGAGGAGTCTGCTAATTGGCTGCAGGATTCAGTGTTTTGGAAATGGCACAGGTGGTGGATACATGAATTTAGGCCAATGATGTGGGCAGTGAGAAGTCAAGTGTTTAATTTCTTGTGATATTGGCCTGCATTCATACATTCAGCTTAGTTGCAGTCAGTTACCAACAAGTGAAACAATGCAGAAGGATGTCATTCATGAGTGATGGGAGGAAGTTGCATGAAATTCAAGTATTGTTTCAGTGGAATTAACTTGCCTTCATTGCAGATGTGTATATAGCATTTGACAATACCGTCAGACAGAAAAAAAAGTGAATTTGAATCATAGTTAAAAGAAGAGATTTGCATAAAATCAATATTATGGCCCTCGGTCAGTGTCTCCTGTTCACTATATATTCAATCAATTTGTATTAGATGGGTCTTACTGTATTTTGTTATTCCTCATGGGGGTCGTGTCCCCCACATGAGGGGTCGTGTCCCCACTGCCTGCGCCACTTCCACTGCTGCTACATATGTCAGGGCAAGAATAGCTTTGCAACAAAAAGATGCCATAACAACAACATTCTCTTTCGTTCCTTGTTGCCATCTTGGAAACTGCCACATTAGCATGTACCTATTTTCATTTTTCAGAACTGTATTATATGTAAAAATATATGCAATATGTATAAAATGGAGTGAAGCATTCCATTTGAAACATCCAGTTAGATTTTTAAAGTTTTTTAATCAATGCCAAATCAATGCTCTGGTTAGTATATCTCCGCCAGCAGTGTGTGTTTGTGTGTGTACACACACACACACACACATTATATATATATATATATATATATATATATATATATATATATATATATATATATATATATATATATATATATATATATATATATATATACTAATAATGAGTAGGGTGGAGGTGTGTCGTGGTCATTCCGTCGTCATCCCTGGTGGTGCTGCTGCTGCTGCATTCCCCTAAAGTCTGGCATCCATTTCTCTGTGATCCACATCTGCATCTGTATCCATATTTGTATCTGTGGCATAGTCTATGGTGTGCAGTAAGTAGGTTTTCAAGATCAACTTACTTGTCTTTCAAGGTGAAATGATTTTAAAGGGAGGAGAGGTGTTACAGCTACTGCCACAGCCACAGCTGTTGTAGGATCAGTGGACGCTTCTCGGCCTTTACCCAACACTTCAGGTTTTTCACAGAAGCTCTTATGAATGTTGACGTGGCTATAGCTCATGGACAAGTGGATGCCTGGCATAACTCTTCGTCAACAAAACTGGTTCTTGGCTTCGCTCTGTATCTTTTTGCATCTTGCCTTGGAGGTTCACTCCTGACCCAAATCTGGGATTTTGTTTTTAGAAGCTCTCACTGTTTTGCGGTATGTCACTGGAGTGTCGACAATATAGTTTATTGATCCACAAGTTATAATGATTTTATATATCGAACCAAAATATCGTTCTTTGAGTTGGTTATGGCACTTAATTAACTATTGGAAATAGTAAGGCAACTGTAAATTCCAAAAGTTGTAATTTGTTTTTAAATATTTTTTAGTATTTATTATTTTATTGTTTGCCATTATACATGAATGCAAGAAGTACGGCAACTGTGGACTCCAAAAAGCTGTGATTTTGCTGCAAATGATGCAAAAGTTTTTATTTATCGCCACTGTGTTAATATCAAGAGAGTGCCTTGCCTCATGAGGGTGCCTGCAGCAGAAGTGCCAAGGGAGGAGAAGAGACCAGGCACAGCTAATGTATATACTTGCATAAAAGTCTATCTCGCATTAAGATCCCCCCCCCTTTCCTCCTCCCTATTCAATGGAGAAATAAATTTTATGGCTTAGAAAGTCATGCCCATGCAAAGATTAACTCCCTGAACTTGGCCTTCAAGAAATTTTTCAAAAATTTAGAAGAGTATACATGGTACTCTTGTAAGAGTCAAACCCTAAACTCGGTCTCAAAAGTAATCATTCAAAATCTTACTTTTATAAGAGTATGTACGCATAAGTTGTTTGACCGGCTTTTGGCGGACTTGGGCTGGTTTGCAAGATCCTTCTCGTTCTCTTGTACGTGTTTAGGTACATTAAAAAAAAAAGGGAAAAAAAATGTGGCTTTGTAATTTCATGGCAGTTTGTAGTTGCATGGTTGTCATTTCTTTCTATCTTTCTTTCTTTCTTTATTATATCTGGAAAATGACATCCCCATATACTTTGTTATTGGTTCTGTTATGAAAAAGGTTTCTCCTGACTTCGGTTCACAACATTGTTGTTATTATCATTACTATTTCCGTATTTCTTTATATTACATTTTGGCACTCGAGCAGTATATATTGTTAGCATTAGGAGGAATACAATATGCAGGAGCAGCCAGCCCAGGGGCTTAATTAATAAACCTGTCTTTATATTACTTCAGCATTATTCTGTGATGTACATGCTGTATCATATGTAATGGTAAACTCCATTAATAAACTTTCTGTAATGTGAACAAGGCTTTCTATTGAGAATTAATTATATTAAAAGGCAGACTTTGTGGGTAATGTTACAGAGTTCAGGTAGATTTTTCATTTTTGTTCCTGAAGTCCTGGACTTTTTTTTTTTTTTTTTTTTTTTTTTACAGCAAGGGAGGCAGCTCATGGACAAAAAGGCCCACAAGATGCTGCTCCAACTAAAGAAAAGAGAATGAGAAGCCATGAGAGGTAAACTTCGGGTGGAGAGGTGTTTTGATACCCTCCTCTTGAAAGAAGTCATAGGTAGGAGGAAATACAGATGAAGGATGTTCAAGAGTTTACCAGCAGAAGGGATGAAAGAATGAAGATGCTGGCTGACTTGCATAAGGGATTTGAACAGAATAGGGATGAGCAAGAGTGGAAAGTTGTGCACTATGAATGTCATCAGATTTATCTCTAATAGTTTGATACACACAGTTAGCAATACAGATGTCGATGAATTAATTTCTATCAGTATAATTCATTATCTTAATAATAGATGAGGGCTTTAATTGGAATTCAAACTCAGTTTACTGCACAATGAAACAAATTGGGAATCGACCAATGAGTGAGCGAGACCATTACCTTAGCAAGTCAGCGAGTCCCACCCTAAAAGATATTCTGCAACAGGTTACAGGACACTGACTATAATGAATGCTTCTTTCTATAGAAATAAAGTAATAAAAATATGAAACTGGTACTAAAATCAGGATCATAACTGCAAACAGCTGTTCAGCTGATAAACATAAACAAACTGGAGTTCTGGCAGTATGGCTGGGCAGATACTGGTACTAACAGCACTGGATATAGGACACAGTAGCGGTACCAGACTGTTACGTATGTAATATATATATTACCATGTATAATGAATGTATGACTGTGTCAAAACACAAGCTCAGTACTGGTGGGTACTGCCACCGATATATTCAGTATTCTAGAGGTCATCATACATGCATACAAATACATGTATGATGACCTGTCAGAATTAAGAATGCTGAATATTGGCCTGGGACTGGTAATGAGCAGTCTGGTACCGTTACTGTGTCCATGTTGCATTGATTTAGCCACACTATACTCAACACTTGGATCTGTTACACTTTTTCACCTTCTCATTTATAAATGATTTCTTTCTTGATTTCTAAGAAAATCAGCTTTCTCATGACATTTCTAGATTACCTACATTCCGAAAGATATGCTATATCTTGCATTGGTCTCAGTTTTGACAGATCTAAACACAAGTGAGGCTGAGACTCTTGTTTTCTGCACATGAATCTGTAGGAATGTTCAGGATCTCGATGAGTAATCATCCTCTCGAAGCCAATAGAGTTTGAGAATTTGTGTTTACAATTCTGGCTACTCTGTGATACCACAGCTGGGTAATTTAAATGTAAACACTGAGATACTATCATATTATACAATTTTGTATTGTCTTTCTTGGTCAGCCCCAAAAGAACAGCAATCTGTGTCATACCTTTTAGAAGGATCAAACCAGTGTCTGTGCCATCATCAACAAGTACTTCCAAAGAAGCTTCTACATCCACTGGAGAGGATCCAAAGCAGTTATCACAGGAGTCAGAATTTTCCACAAGGTCATAATTACAGTACTTGCATACTGTTTTCATAGTTGCTCTTATAATCTTCTTAATCCTGGCATATATCATAAATGTGTTGTTTCTGAAGGAAATGTTCCTGAGAGTAAAATATGCAGACTTCAGGAATGTGGAAGGTGAATCAGTTTGCAAAGTTTGTTCAGATTCAGGGACTGAGAGAGGTATGATGCGTGTGAAATCTGAACTTATGAGGTACACATTTTTGCTGGTTTTGGCAACCATTCTTCTCACATCAGTAGCGAGAATTCTGACTCCCGGAAGCACAAAGAGAGGGTAACCCTTCATATAGTAATTTGTGGAGCATGTCACATAAAGCCATACCTCAGTCTCAGGGCTATTTTCATCTTGAAGCAGTAACTTAAAATTCATGCTTCCTGGAACACCTATGTGGTATTCATTACAAATATTAAGGGGAATTTCACATACTTCAGACCTGAATTTGGGGCTATCAAATCTTTTGCACAAGACCGTTCCACTTATGGTGATGAGTTCCGAGTCATGACCTTCCCTTTTTACTTGCTGTACAGTCACTTCACCACAGTTCATAGTCTCAGAGGATACTTTTGTCATCAATATTTCAGCAGGAAGAAGTAAGCATTCATGTTCTAAAAAGTTCTTCATCGACTGAAATGCCTGAGACTTCTTTAGGGCAATTTCAGGCTTCAGTGAAGGTGGTATCCTTAATTCACACTCGTCCCCAACTTCAAGCAGCGGGTACAAGTTAGCACTTTCTCCAGAAAACTCAACAACCCTCTGCCATTTTTCTAATACCTCTCCCTTGAGTCCCAGCTTCATTATGGTTGTCATTCCCCAAAATAGCTTAATGTCCACAAACTGAGAGAGAGGCAGTTCTTTCAGTTTGCTGTGGCGGAAGTTAAGAGCGCTCTTTGACAAAAGTTTGAGCCTGTATCTGTTTGATTCTTCTGGCAATGAAGGAGTAGCTTTAGGTTCTTCTAATAGAAAAAAATCTGAGTCTTTCACTACTATGTAGAGCTTTTGAACATCTGGATCATTTTTGATTTTGAAAAAGAATTCCTTGACAACATAGTAATCAAAAAGTGCCACTGTGCTGCCAAGTTTACTAGCAGCCATACCTGCATTACCTATAATTATAAGACCCATTGACATGTCTTTCTGCATCAACTGTAACACTCCACCATGGTCACCAGTTAACTTCCCTACCAACACTAAAGGAGTTTCCTTCTTTTGACTAATAGAAAAATCCCAAAAATCTGAAAACTGACTACCTTGTTGACTCAGGTCAATGGTTATGTCACCCACCACTTGATGTCCTCCGTTTGATGAACTCTGCGAAGCATTCTGGGTTTGGTCTGGTAGGATGTTGTTCAGGGTTGCAAGGTGAAATGGGGGCGAGTCCTGTAATCAAACAAAAATATAAAATAATACATGATCTTCCTCCATTTGTATATACAATCATACCTCAGTGTACAAGTTTAATTTGTTCCGGAATTTTGCCTGTACACTAAAACACTCGTAAACCAAAATGAATTTCCCCATTGAAATGAATGTAAATCCCATTAATGCATCCTATATCTCAAAAAAATATTTATATAAAAATAATTTTACATGTTATTTTATCCAGAATTAACCCTTCCGCTCCGGGTGTCCTCTTGGAAGGATGCGCTTAAAATTCCTGCCCACTGCTGAGCCAATTATGGTGCTGCATTCAAGGCCACGCAACCACAGCACTACACACATGAAGGATTACTCAGTACTTGTGTTTTAAAAATTCACAAAAAAGTAGTAATTCTCATCCAATCTGAAAACTATTATAACTGTACATTTTCTATTACATTATCTAAAACCTGATCATGTATTTGTGCCTCCACTTTTTTTTTTTTTTTTACAGCAGAGGGAGGAAACAGCTCAAGGGCAAAAAAAAGGAAACAATAATGAAAAAAAAAATAAAAAATAAAAATAAATAAATAAAGCCTGCAACTCACTGTTCCTACAAAAGAGTTAAAAGGAGTAACCGAAAGATAGGTCAATTTTGGGAGGAGAGGTGTCCTGATACCCTCCTCTTGAAAGTTCAAATCGTTGGCAGGAGGAAATACAGATGAAGGAAGATTGTTCCAGAGTTTACCTGCGTGAGGGATGAAAGTGAAAATGCTGGTTAACTTGTGCATAAGGGATTTGGACAGTAAAGGGATGAGCTTGAGTAGAAAGTCGTGTGCGATGAGGCCGCGAGAGGGGGGAGGCATGCAGTTAGAAAGTTCAGAAGAGCAGTCAGCGTGAAAATATCGATAGAAGATAGAGAGGCAACATGGCGGTGGAATTTAAGAGGTAGAAGACTATCAGTAAGAGGAGGAGAGCTGATGAGACGAAGAGCCTTAGACTCCACTCTGTCCAAGAGAGTTGTGTGAGTGGAGCCCCCCCACACGTGAGATGCATACTCCATACGAGGGCGGATAAGGCCCCTGTATATGGATAGCAACTGTGCGGGGGAGAACTTATATTCAAACACCACACTGCCACCAACACGCACCTGCATTAGACCACAGTTACATTTATGGTCTGGCTGCAGGAATTCTTCCACCAAGGAACGTGTTTTTTTCATCATAAGGTTCCGTCTTTTGGCTTCATTCAAGAGTGAGGTCATTATGTACGACCCACCAGCAGCAGTCTGGCTGAATTGATAACAACAATTAATTCCCAATACATACCGTAGCCTAGTCTTTTAACATTCACAAAGTCAAATACCACATAAGACAGAAAATTAAGGCTAAAGGGAATAAAGTAAAGGATGAAAAAAAATAATTTGTAATACTGCTATGCACAAGACGAGATGCTTTAGACTGAATTATGTATATCAAGGAAAAAACACTGACAGCACAATGATGTTCAAGACCACATATCACATTTGCATCACAAAGAAAATAAGCTATCTGACACTCTCCATAAATTAGTACCAAGTAACATCCAGAGCAGAGGACAAACTGGCAAGAAGTACTCAAAGACAATAGCTCTGTAACATTAAATACCTTTGACAGATATGGAATCAACAAAAAACTTTGAATGCCTTTAATCATGCCAAGCTTCTAAGCAGCAAAAGATACTTATGAATAAATGTGACATTCAAATATCACCTTTGGATTGAAAATGACACCAAAAGATGCCATCTGATATACATTTAATGCTGAACCATCCAGATACAGCTCTGGTTATAAATTACAGACAGATCTCATTTCAATGACTGATGTATACTAAAGGTGCTGTTACACTAGCACATTTTCCGTCAATATTTTCCATCAACTTCCAGAAAATTGACAACTTTTTTTTAAGGCGCTGTTACACTACATTCAACTGTCCGTCTGCACTGCTTCCGTCACATGTAAACAAAACACCATGGCCCCGACACACAGACAAGCATATTCCTCCTACTCATCCCCCCTCTGACTCCTTTATGCCTGTTATTAAGATTCTTCCTAATGATGTTTTCTATGCCCTCTCTGGCCTCAACTCTCAGAAGGCTTATGGACCTGATGGAGTGCCTCCTATTGTCCTTAAAAACTGTGCTTCTGTGCTGACACCCTGCCTGGTCAAACTCTTTCGTCTCTACCTATCAACATCTATCTTTTCTTCCTGCTGGAAGTATGCCTTTGTACAGCCTGTGCCTAAGAAGGGTGCCCGCTCCAATCCCTCAAACTACCGCCCAATAGCTTTACTTTCATGTCTATCTAAAGCTTTTGAATCAATCCTTTACTGGAAGATTCAAAAGCACCTTTACACTTCTAACCTTCTATCTGATCGCCAGTATGGGTTCCGCAAGGGGCGTTCTACTGGCGATCTTCTTGCTCTCTTAACTGACTCTTGGTCATCCTCTCTTAGCCGTTTCGGTGAAACTTTCTCTGTTGCGCTAGACATATCGAAAGCCTTCGATAGGGTCTGGCACAAGTCTTTGCTTTCTAAACTGCCCTCTTTCGGATTCTATCCCTCTCTCTGTTCCTTTATCTCCAGTTTTCTTTCCGGCCGTTCTATCTCTGCAGTGGTAGACGGTCACTGCTCTTCCCCTAAACCTATCAACAGTGGCGTTACACAGGGCTCTGTCCTATCACCCACTCTCTTCCTGTTATTCATCAATGATCTTCTTTCCATAACAAACTGTCCTGTCCACTCATACGTTGACGACTCCACTCTGCATTATTCAACTTCTTTCAATAGAAGACCCTCTCAACAAGAAGTACACAACTCCAGACTGGAGGCTGCAGAACGCTTAACCCCAGACCTTGCTATCATTTCCGATTGGGGCAGAAGGAACTTTATTTATTTATTTATTTATTCATTTTTTTTTACAACAAAGGAGGCAGCTCAAGGGAACACAAAAAAATGATAATAAAAAAAAGCCCGCTAATCGCTGCTCCTAAAAAAAGAATCAGAAGAGGTGGCCAAAAGCAAGGTCAGATTCGGAATTTGTGTCCTTCAATGCCCCCAAAACTCAATTTCTCCAACTCAACTCGACACAATCTTCCAAACACCTATCCCCTATTCTTCGACAACACTCAGCTATCACCATCTTCAACACTAAACATTCTCGGTCTATCCTTAACTCAAAATCTCAACTGGAAACTTCATATCTCCTCTCTCGCTAAATCAGCTTCCTCGAGGTTGGGCGTTCTGTATCGTCTCCGCCAGTTCTTCTTCCCCGCGCAGTTGCTATCCATATACAGGGGCCTTGTCCGCCCTCATATGGAGTATGCATCTCACGTGTGGGGGGGCTCCACCCACACAGCTCTTCTGGACAGAGTGGAGGCTAAGGCTCTTCGTCTCATCAGCTCTCCTCCTCCTACTGACAATCTTCTACCTCTTAAATTCCACCGTGATGTTGCCTCTCTTTCTATCTTCTATCGATATTTCCACGCTGACTGCTCTTCTGAACTTGCTAACTGCATGCCTCCCCCCCTCCCGCGGCCCCGCTGCACACGACTTTCTACTCATGCTCATCCCTATACTGTCCAAACCCCTTATGCAAGAGTTAACCAGCATCTTCACTCTTTCATCCCTCACGCTGGTAAACTCTGGAACAATCTTCCTTCATCTGTATTTCCTCCTGCCTACGACTTGAACTCTTTCAAGAGGAGGGTATCAGGACACCTTGATCTCCTCCCGAATTTGACCTTGCTTTTGGCCACCTCTTCTGATTCTTTTATGGTAGCAGCGATTAGCGGGCTTTTTTTATTATTGTTTTTTTTGTGCCCTTGAGCTGCCTCCTTTGTTGTATATATATATATATATATATATATATATATATATATATATATATATATATATATATATATATATATATATAAAAAAAAACTATCGCCGCTATCAACGTGATTAGGTGTTTAACCCTTGATTACTATCATTGTCCGGAATCCCGGCATGGGTGGTTAATTTGCGTCGTGGAAGGAAATCTGTTAGACCTATGATGCTCTACGGCCATGACATTTCAGTTAGCATTCTGCCCTTGGTGCATGAGATGCGTTTGTATTTTTCCCGTGCTTAATTCCTGAACTGTTCCCAATTGTCCGGAATTCCGGACACAATAGTAATTATAATATATCAAGTATAATGCAGGCAATAGGGCTTCCGAGGCTGGAACATTTCGGGGGACGTGTGAACTCCACGTTTGGCACAACTAAACACAGTCAGCCAACACTGTCTGGCAGGGGTGCCTTCATTAGGGAAAGGTAGCGGGTTTTTTTAAAGTTTAACACATTTTTTTTTTGTAATGTTATTTTTGGGTAATATGTTAAGTTTATAGGTCATAGAATTCAGAATGTATTCTAGTTTAAGTAAAAATTTTGTAATTAAACTTTGTATCATTCCTATATGTGTTTTCAAGCCCGCAAAGTTTGTCCAGAATTCCAGACATTGATAGTAACCACGTTAGTCCGACAACGATAGTAATCTAGGGTTAATGAAGCTGAGACGAGCCCATAAAGAGTGGCAGGTACGGGAAAATAAGCGTTTGGCCGTGGAGAGTGGGAGGGGGAGCGGCGTGATGTTTACATCCGCAAGGGCCATCTTGGCGGTGGTGTCGGCAATGTTGTTGCCTTGTATGCCTGAGTAGGAAGGCACCCACTCCAGGGTGATCTCCCACCCCTCAGTGAGCCATGACTTATTGCAAGGTCTTCAAAGAGAGAGAAACACATGGAGTGCATCACATGTAAACAAGGTCTAGTCACATGAGAAACTGTAGGCTTTTATGACATTACATTATAAAATGTAACTACATGTGTAATTGCTTTATTGAATAGTTTTACTTATATTAAATAGTTGTATTCTTGCTTTTCATAAAAAACAGTGGTTTACTTTGCATATTTCCTCATCATCCACAATGGATTCTGATTTTATTAAAAAAGTTGTTGACAACTTTCCATTTGCAGACGGTCATGATTGTCTGACTCAAGACATCGGCGGAAAATGTGCTAGTGTAACAGCGCCTTAAGGGAATGAATAATGAACAAGAGAGTAGCATCCCCTGCACAGCAAACCAATCCCTCAAACAGGTCCTTTCTATTTGTAAATAATAGGAATGGATCAAATGCTTCTGAGAGGCACACCAGAATGTATATTAAACATGCTACTATAACTACCATTCACACAGGGTCATGACAGAAAGAGGAGGGCTGGCCACTCCCATGCAGCAAAGCTTCAAGGAGAGGCCATCAGGGTCGACAAGATCAAATGTGACAAAAGTCCACCTATACTAGTTAGTTCAGATTTTTTATCCAGTGCAGTCTGACGTCAGTCAGTCAATAATGTTTAGGTTTTTCCTGTATGCAAATTGGCAAAGTGAAAACAACAGAACTATCCATAAACCTAGAAAAATGTTGACACAAGACTCTCAAAGACTTTTGATATGATGGGATCAATGGATCATATTCATCCTTACCAGGTGTCACCAGCGACCTGGTCTTAGGGGCCACGAAGCTTGAATTATTAATTCAATTATCATAAATTACCTGTGTTTCTGGGTAAGAATTACACTTCAATACAATAAGTGATACTGTCGTTAATAAAAATGTAGTTGATCATTCTCGTTGTTTTATTTATTGGTAAACGAGAAAAATTAACCGACCGATGCAAGGTTCTCCTCTTTGAAAATATTTCTTACATGAAAGCCCTGTGAAATCAAGCAGAATATCTTTGTTTTGTCCACTCCATGTATTTACACTCCTGTATGGAAAACTGCATTTCTTTATGTTTTTCAAACATGTCCCCTTTCTCAATTTCTTGTTGTGCCTTCTTAGTTGCCTCCTACCTTCGGTCTCAATTAAATTATTTCTATCCGACACGTCCATTCCACTTGTATTCCTGTACAAAGCTATCAGGTCTCCTCTTTCTCTTCTTTCTTCAAGTGTTGGTAAGCCCAGTTCCTTCAATATAGTCCTGTATGACAAACCCACATTCTCCTGGACACCATGCCCACATGCCAACCACTCAGCCACTGCCTCCCCAATTCTACTGTATTCTACATCCAACCATGCCTAACAAAAGGAAATCTACTTTATCTGCCAGTTCATCTAGATAGAAGGTAAGGGAAAATATAAAAAATAATGTTATGCATATACATACACACTGAATTTCAACTTATATTTGGAACAACTTACAACTGGGTGGTTAAAATGTAACTGGTTGAGAGTTGAGGACAATCTATATATACAGTAGAAATTCCACACCACATAAAGTGCATACTTTAAACAAAACTTACTTTGATAAGCCATGTGATGGAAGAATGCTGTGCAACTCCTCCTTGAGCCTCAGCAGCCACAGGAGTCCCTTGAGGCCCAGATTCAAGGAACGGACAGCATCAGTTACCCATGATATTCCTTCCGTTGCAAACGTCTTCAAAACAAATTTCCTGCTGAAAGTAGGTTCAAATAAATATTTAATAGTAAATAAACATGTTAACAGCTATAGTCATCATTCATTCTTTTAATATCCCTCTATTCACACACACACACAGTAACCACCACTGAACGAGCAGACGTCAGTGCAAGTGCTCCTGGATATTCGAGAGGATACAGGCTTACAGATGACCTTCAGGCCTAGGATGTGGCTGTGGGTTGGGGCAGATGCGTGAGTGCTGTCTCTCTTAAATGCAGTTTGGTCGTTTTGATAAATGAACGTTGAATCTCCTAATATGGAGACTTAAGCCAAAGGAAAGTGAGTCAAGGTATGCTCCACTTTGGATTCAAATAGTCAAAGAATTTCACATATTGGTAGTTAGGTGAGAGATAAACACCACAGACGTATTAAGTAATTGAATGACAGTTAAGTCTAAGCCAGGTGGTGGAAAATTCTGAAGAGTCAAGGTCGTGGGCACGAGAGCAAGTGATGTTGAACATGTAGACGCAGCATCCAGCTTTGGATTAAAATTCAGGATAGAGATAATAGGAAGGAACAGAGTAGAGATTACTGTCAGTAGCCTCAAAAACCTGTGTTTTGGTTAGTTGGGGTTTAGAGTTGGAGAGGTGGTGTTCCATAGAATGGAAATTAGTGCAAGGACTGCAAATGTTGCAGTGATGAAGAAAAGTTGTAAGAGTTTTCAAGATACCTTTTGGGTCTGTAGCCAAAAGTGTCTTCCGATCTGGGGGCATTTGTGACCCCCTCTACCATTGATAGGGACTGAGGCATCTGAGTTTCTGACTAGAATTTCGATGAGTTTCCTGTGAAATACAGCTGACTTTGAATTTCTATATAAAATTCTTGAGAAACTAGCGGTTAGGTGACCGTGTTCTCACGTGCTGGGGCGAGATTCACAGAGATGCACGCTAGTTGCCCACGTTAAAAGCTACGAACTAATGATTTACCCATCAACGTTGACTTCAGATTCACAAAACTTTTGTTTCTTCATAGTTAGAGGCCGCTGATTGGATGAGCGCCGTCAATGACGTCATCGGACTAGGCCACTCACAAGTGTGTTTTCAGAACTGTCAGCTAATCATAAGGCAGCCAGCCAGCTGCCTTCAGCTGCGGCTTCAAAACGACCCGTTCTCTCTCCACATTTTTTTTCCTTTTTACACAGTATGTATTTTGAGATAACAAGGGAGTAAAGTGGGGAAAAAGAGTCAGCTTCTCCACTTTTTCAGTGTTTTCAATACCCCGAGTTTTGCGATCCATGAATTTAGCGCTATACCTGCGGAATGAAGCAAGCGCGACACTCGGGAGGGTATTGTACATGTATCTTAATGTCACGCTTAGAATGGTTGTGTTGAAAATGGTGTTTATCAAGCACCAAGATGTTATTAGTGACATCATAATATAGGTTCAGAAGCATTTTTCATGAGTAAACATGTTAAAAGCTCAAAAGTCATACTTTAATCCACTAAACCATCAGAAACATGCAATTATTATTTATTTGGATCTTCAGTGGCAAAAATCTCAAGACAACTTTTAATATTAAACTTACCTCTCATTTACAATGTGGCTTTGACCACAGCACACCAGTGCAACTTTCTCCTTTTCAATAGTATAATGACACCTAAAAATCTTAATATTGTCTCCAGGTGTCAAACATTTATACAAATTTGAATGCTCAGATGTACTTGATGATGAAGCCTCTGAACAGTGACTGGCATCTTTTGCATCAGCAGATTCCTCAGACTGGCCTTCACTCCACAGCTCTCCGGTCAAGTCTTTGAGGAAGGTTGTGTACAGCTTCATGTTGTTGCTCAGAAGATAAATTCCAGCTTCAGCATCAATAACTTCACTCACTTTAGCCTGGAATATCAAAAAATATGAAAAGTAGCAGAATCAGAGCTTTTAAGTGAGAGGTAAACTGGTGATGAGCAAAGAGATATTTATGGCCACCCTTAAGGTGAGAGTACGCCGTCGAACATCAAAATAAAAATTGAAAATATTTGAAATTGAGTTATATGTTGTTATATAAATTATATGAGCCTGTGTTTCAGCAAAGTCTTTCTCTTACACAGCAATAAAGTAAAAATTAGAAGGAAAGATAATGCTGTTGAAGAAGATGCAGTGAGATAAACATATATGTATCAATACAAAGGATTGAAATTACACATACAAAGATGAGCTAGGCAAGAAGAAAATGGTTTCCTGTTGCACTTGCTCAAAAACCTCTAGTCAAGTTGCTGATGTATGTCATCAAGCTGTATCAGTATAAAACACAATACCTTGCATGAGAGGACTTGGGACTGCATTGATCTGTAATGTTCCTTCATTTGGTCCACCTGCAGCTCCTTCTTGTGTAATCGTTCCAGACTAGAGCGGCAGCATGTCTTATACACATGCAGAGACTGGCTGCCCTGTCATTAAAGAAGACTTCATTAACTTCATTGCATTATTATTACCATGTCATCACTAATCATCATAACTGTATTTCATGCCAAAAAAAGAGTAAGGGTACATAAAGGTAAAGTTGGAATATGCGTCAGACACATAGACATGGAGTGCAGCACAGCAATCAAGATTACGTGCAGTAGAAGTGAAATATATGAGATGCGTGTGGTGTTTCAGGATGGGATGGAGAAAGTAATGAAAACATGTAGTATGAGGTTTGGTATGGGTGTGACAACAAAGGGGGTGGAAAGTGGAATGGTTGAATGGGTGACATGCACTACACCATGTCCCTAATTTAGAAGCAATGCCCATTCCCCAAAATTTGCTCGTAGTAAAGCAAAAATTTGTTAATCTGAATGAATTTTCCCATTTAATTCCATTATAGACATTGAGATGCATTCCTGTGTGCATTTCAGTCTATGTACATTTGTACAAAGGAGGAAATTTCAACAGGCTGTGGCGAGGGCGAGGCAGCCGCTTCCGTAGGTGTTGACGGATTAAGGTGGTGAGTGGTAAAGCTAGCGAGACTGGGCGGGGGCTCACGTGATCAACTTTGCCCAGGCAGCTCACGAGCCCCCAAACACCTTGACATCATGCCTGACCAAGCAGTTTTTGGCAAGTGAAGAATTATTACCTCGGCGGTTCACCGACTCGACCCCGAATCAAGTAGTTATGTATGAATAATTTCCCAAGTGCAATTTCTCCATCTTCATACTTTGTATTACAGAAGGTAATTCTATATATATATATATATATATATGTATATATATATATATATATATATATATATATATATATATATATATATATATATATATATATATATATATATATATATATATATATATATATATATATGTACTATATATATGCAAATTCCCGACAACTTGTACTTACTAAGTGTATATTCTCTTGGTGTAAGCATTTAATACTGTAAGTAGCAGCTACTTCAATATGTTTGTGCCATTCTTGAAGTTTTGGTTCCTTCACCAGTACATAGCAAGTTTTTCCTTCGGTATCAAGCCTTAGGAAAAGCTGGTACCCATCTGACAGCCTGCAAATAAAAGCCTTAGTTAGGCATTATCATCATTGCAAGGAATCTCAATTCCCCTATATTAAATCTGGAATAAAAAAATAAAGAAAGATCTGTCCACCCTCATGTCCTGCTTCTTTCAAGAGCATCCCTTAAGGGGATGGGTGTGGCAACTGACAAGACTGTCACAGGTTCACCGTGTTTATACACTCCTTATCTATCTATATCTCTGATGCCTTGTTCACTCACTGGAACTTCCCTCCAGAGGGTGGCCACGGCAGAAGTGTCTCCATCTCTCTCTGTTCCGGCACTCCCTCTCAGCACACTCAATCCTGCTACTTCCAACTCTCTCGCTCCAATACTCCCTCCCTCTACTGATCCATTTCACAGGTGGTTTTCTCCTGACACCCCCTCCCTCAACCCTTCCCTCATACACTCTCTTCACAAATTCATTCTCCTTCATCCTCAATATGTGTCCAAACCATCTCAATGCACCACACTTCACACATTACACCACTCCACACTCCAGTCCTCTCACTGTCACACCCATACCAAACCTCTCATCCATGCTTTCCTTACTTTCTCCATCCCATCCTGGAACACCACATAAACCTCTTATATATAACTCATTTCCACAACACATATTCTCATTTGCTGTGCTGCATTCCATGTCCACGTCTCTGATGCGTACGACAGAGTTGGCAGGATAAAACTGTTCCTTAATCTCTTCTTTACCTCCATGCTCACACTTCTTCCTCTCATAACTCTCTCCAACACACCTACTACCTGTCTGCCCTTCACTGCTCTTTCCCTCACCTCACCTTTCATACTTCCATGCTTACATAAAACTGTCCCTAAATATCTAAACTCAGTCCCCTCTTCCATTCTCTCTTCCCCCAGCCTTGTCCTACATTTCTTTGAGCTCACTGCTCTAACTCTGTATGACTTTGCAAAATTAATGGTCTGCTCTCTTTCCCTCTCAAAAGGTCTATTGAGATGTTCAATAAGCTCAAAATTGTATGAAAAATAAGCAAGTGGGCTAATTCTATGACACTGAATAGAAATAAAGCTTCATCCCACACCCATATTTTGTTGACCAAGGCTCAAGCTCTCATGCATACATCGAGATGAAGCCAACCACACATTTCCAAATAGGCATAACATGTACAGTGGAATCTACTCTCATCCAGTGTATTACAGGCCTTGACAGTCAGAGATTGCTACTGAGCTCAAAATTAGGTCAAAATAGTATGTCACCCAGCCACTGAGCCCATACTAGTACATCACCTGGCCTCCAAGGGCTAATTTCTTGATATATGGTCTAGGAGGTGGGGTGGGGTGGGGTGGGGGGTATACATGGAAGGATTTATCTCTATTTATTGCATTTTGGCAGTGGGGCACAGGTCAGGTTGGGTTAGGTTAAACTGTTAGATCAGGTTAAGTTAGGTTAATTTAGTTTAGATAGATTATTATGAACATTGAAATCTAAGATGGATATTTCAGTGAAGGGAGAATGTTAAGTTTAATTGTTTACAATATATATGTGTGATATGCTTTGTGCTGCACCATAAGAACTTTGTTGTCACCGGGGGTTGGACATGCTTCTGAAATTTTATCAAGGATGGTTTGCAGGAATCAGATGATTGAGAATGTACTTAGTTTCAAATTGTCCAAAAGAAAAAAATTGATATAGTTAATGAGTATTGACATTTATTAGGTGAGGAAGGGTAGTAGAGCATTACGTTTGTTAAGGCGAATATTTGATGCATGAATGTTTGCACAGATTTGACTGTACCAAGAATGGGAAGGGGGCCTGCATGGAGACTTGCCCAGAGGGATCCCTGAGGATGGCATTGTAGGGTGGGCAAGGCAATGCACCCCCTGCCACATGACCCCACTGACTGACTGATTAATTACTAACTACCTTCAATAGTGGTGATTCTCCTTCTGCAGTTACTTTACCTAAATGAGTGGCTGAGTGCAGAAATTGTCCCAGTGATGTCGACCATGATGACAGACACAGCTCGCAGAAAGTACAAGGTGACTCTCTTTGTTTTGTTGCCAGGCAAGTGATGACCCCACCACACAGGTTCCCAGAGTATGATGAGGTGACTCTCTTCTTGTTGATATCAGGCAAGTGATGACCCACAACATTTAGCTTCCTGAAGTATAAAGTTCTGTTTTTTTTTTGTTTTTTTCATCCCTGGAAAATTATCTGATAATTTGCTGATACAGGTTGAGAATCCCTTATCCAAAATGGTAAAATTCTAGTGTTTGCTCATACTCCCCCCTCCCCCCCAAACAAGCCTGGGGACCTGATGGGAATGCGGGGTTTCAGGTATTTTTTTAGTGGTGGTGGGGGGGGGGGATAAAAACTCCCTAGATCTAAGGAAATTCCCTAGATTTAGGGAATTTTTCCTCCCACCACTATAATAAGCGTTTGCGACGAATTTAGTGTTTCCCATACGAAAACCACGCACTCAGTGGAACCCCAAGCTTGTTTTGGGAGAGAAGCGTAGTGAACCCACCAAACGATACTCACCTCAACATATGGCGTGGCACCGGCGGCCATCTGTGCTCACATAAACGCCTCCACCACACTCATGCCCTCTCTCTCTAGTAGGTTGTCACCTCATCGCAAGGTTTCTGTCCTCCAAGTAGAGTCCGTGGCACCAAACACAGTGTATCTTCATTGTTTATCACTGACAGCCGGGATCCATCCAACACCGCGCCTTTAATAGTACTGCGGTTTGTGCAGGAAGTGCAGGCTCTCGAACCTCTTGCCCGAGCTCTTCGAACACGTGAATCCTTACTGACCAGATTTTGAATCTGCTTCACGGGCTCCTATTCCCAGTATACAAGGTGATTGTGGATATTGACTCCGCGCCTCCAGAATACGATAATACGCCTCCATATATCATAGTAAAAAAAAACAAAGTACTTAAAAGTGAAGAAGCCGAATTAATCCCCTTCTCCCAACGATCTTGGGGGACCTGCGTGAACTCGGGGTATTTGGGTGGGGGAGCATATTTAAACTACTCCAACCGAACTTTACGACCTGGTCTCACATGCGTGGGCTAATGGCTAACTAAGCGTACCATCGCTAACCAAGCGTACCATCGGTAATAGTATTAGGTAAAGGTGCGTGTTCTAAAAAAAATAATAACCACGCGTGGTGGACCTGGTCTCACATGCGTGGGCTAATGGCTAACTAAGCGTACCCTCGCTAACCAAGCGTACCATCGGTAATAGTATTAGGTAAAGGTGCGTGTTCTAAAAAAAAAATAACCACGCGTGGTGGACCTGGTCTCACATGCGTGGGCTAATGGCTAACTAAGCGTACCATCGCTAACCTAGCGTACCATCGGAAATAGTATTAGGTAAAGGTGCGTGTTCCAAAAAAAAAAAAAAAAAGATAACCACGTGTGGTGGACCTGGTCTCACCTAGCGTATCATTGCTAACCGGATCGTTGGCAACGCTGCTCATATTGCAATGGCGTTGCCATGTAAACACATCGTCCGTATGTATAATATGCCCTTAAGTACAATATGGAGGCGTAATATCGTATTTTCGAGGTGCGGAGTGATTTTCAATAATTACCTTGCGTGGTTTCCGTACGTTGTAAAAAAAAACCGGAATGTATGAAATTTCCCTACATCTAAGTAATTGTAAGGAATCTCCCTACATCTAGGGTATTTTTCAACCCCTCATAACTCAAAAACTATGCATTTGCGACGCATTTCATGTTTACCACCGCATTCCCCGAAGTCTCAATGGCCCCCTAGCCAATTTTGGTTGCGAGGGGTGAGTATGGGCAAACACTAGAATAATACCTCCAAAATTCCTGGGACCGAGAGTGCCGGCAGCTCACACCCTAGCCATAATTCACACCCTCTAGCATGACTATTTCACAACATATTGCAATGTGGATTCCACTGTGTTCAGTGATGTAAGAATATTCTATTAATACAATACCCATTATTCAAAGGTTAAAAATTTGACGTTTGCATGAGTATTTATTCCATGTTTTTGGCTTAACAGACCCTGTGTATATCCCATACTTACTTAACCTTCTGACATTACACCTTGGCCCTGACAGCGAGAGAGAGAGAGAGAGAGAGAGAGAGAGAGAGAGAGAGAGAGAGAGAGAGAGAGAGAGAGAGAGAGAGATAACCCATTTTTTAATCCAGTGCCCAGCTTATGCAAATGAAAGAAAGAAGATATTGCAAATAGAAAGACTCACTACAGAGGAAGAAGAAGACTTAATTGGAGAACTATTATTTAAAGAAGAGCTGATCGAAGAAACCAAGCCAGTGATATATGAAATGTGGAGAAAGAGAGAACAACAAAGAAAAATTCTAGACACGAACAACTGAAGAGCTGAAAACTGACCAGTGAAGATCATCAGGGAAGCGCCGATACAAAGGCCAAGCTTCCCGAACGACACCTGACCTGACCTGAGGTCGACACTGTGTGAAGCAGGACGCAACACATATCCGCTCAGCACCACGACCACTCACTCACCAGTGGGGTGCTGGGTGCGGAGTCCCTCTTCCTCTCGTGGGTGTCCTGGCGGGTGGGGGGCAATGTCCTTGGCCAGGGTGGGGGCGGCACGGACGGCCCTCCTTCTACTGCCCTTTGAATCGCCTGCTCCCGAGGGGCGCTTGATCTTGATGTCACAGTAGTAGCAGTAGTCGGTCGGGAGTTTAGTCTTTGTAACGGCACTCCCTGGTGTGTCTTTACTGTCCGGGTCTATTATTTTCCTCTATTTCTTTCGTTGTTTTTTCTCTTATTATCCAAAAAATTTGTACTGTTGCTTTTGTTTCTTTGGTGTGGTCATTTTCAAATAAAAATTCTCCAATGGCGTCGTCCTCTTCTTCTACGTATGGTTATTGCAGCCTTTCACATTTCTTCCTTTCCTCTGCATAGGCCGGGGTGGCTTGACGTTTCTCTCCAGATAGGCCTTTGTAACGGCAGCTCCTGAGAAGAGACTCGAGCAAAATTGATGGATTGATTTTCACATTTCCACATGCTCTCCAGGAACTCTTTCACTGCATCAATCACTCGTCCACTCGTCTCTCCACCACAGAGTTATATACATAGAGGGTTCCCAGAGCCTGAATTTTGAAGCAACTGGCCGCCATCTTAGGGTGACGAATGGCGAGACAGAGAAATTTAATATCACATAGTTATGTCTGCTGCTGCTATTATCAAGTTAGCAGCGCCTCGGCGATCCTCTGTCAGATAGACTTATTATTTTCTTGTCCATTTTTTGCCCCCTGATTATTGTTACATTGGTACATGTCATATACCACCTGAAACGGAAAAATGTGCTGAATGTGAAACTGTAAACGAAAATTAATGCAATAAAAAGTACATGAATGATAAGGAGTTTAAGCAAAAAAGGTGAACAAAAATGTTTATACACGACCATAATTTTTTTTCATTATTTTATTGTAGGTTTACCGAGGTGCAATAAATTTATGATCATGATATACAGCAATGTCTCATCAACACGATGATCGGCTCAGTTTTCCAAAATATCATAATGGTGGCTCGCTAATAGTGGTTAAGTGTGAACATGTGGAACCATGGAAAGGTCGCCAATCCGTCACCCTATGGCGGCCGACCACAGAGTCACAGGCAGGAGCAGTGGCTTCACCTCTCACCGTGGGAAGAGATTGGAGTTGAACCCTCTAGTATATAACTGTGCTCTCCACTCAGCAGTCCTCCCAGCAGGCACCTTTATTTCACGTCCCATCTCAGTCAGCTGCATCATTTTCGTTCTCTTTCTGCTGCTCTTCACTGTCTGAGTCTGTTGTTCTTCTATTTTTCTTTCCTTCTTTTTTTCTCTTAATCCAAAAATTCTATATTGGACCGTAGAGGGAAGTTTTTATCTTATTTTCCAAAACTCAAATACATTTTTTTAAAGTTCAACATTATCCATAGTAAAATCAATTAATGTTTTCAATGGAGATAATAATAATCTCCTTGGTATGGACTTTATTTTTTTTAGTCCCTTGACAGAAAACCGAGGACCTACGACCACAGACTTATACACTAGAGTGCGCGCCGAGGCCCTGCAAGTGACGCCTCCGGACCTGAAACCGACGACTTCACACACCTCACTCCCACCCTGTTTCCTGACCCCACCATTCATTATTAAGAAAAACTGAGACCATCATCGTCTTAAAAAATTCTGCATCACACTAGCATGAATTTGTAACAATAACGTAAAAACAAATACACGAAAATCAAAGTTAACAGTCTGGCATTTATTTCCTTTCAACGCCTTAGTACTCAGCTATTTTTCATCGCATGACTTTTTAAAGGACGGATCCTGAATCTACATGCTTTTCTGATTTTGTTGGTGTAGGGTACGTCACGATGTGTAAATATATAAAGGGTCAAAACTACCTTGAAACATGAGCTGTGCCGTACGTGATGGTGTGACCTGATGCCGTTTTTGAGCAAGAGCGGCAGATATGAGTAAAATGCCAAGCCAAATGAACGCCTTAATTCACGGCACAGCTGATGTTTCGAGGCAATTTTGACCCTCTATATATTGCAGAGTGAAGATGGCTGGGCTGTCTCCTCTAACCCATGGTCCTTGTCCACCCAGCAGTGAATGGGTACTAGGTATCAATTGGGGGTTGTGTTCCACCTCCTGGTGTGTGTGGCTATGAGGCTCCAGCTGTTCTCAGAGATCCATCACATGAGTTCCAAAGCTCATTGAGGGAGGGCAGTCCACTGGCTAGCAATCACAAGTTCAGAGCATGATTAGACCATAGTGAACTTATTATAATAAAGCCCACCAGTGGTGATCACTTTTCCCCCCGTAACAGCCACAGGTGTTTGCCCTCTACTTCAGAAACACAGAAAGGATGCAATAAGAGTCTATGTATAAAATGACTTTTACTGCATTACTCCTGGGCTGCCTATTTATTTCATTGCGTCCTTCTACACAGGTCGCTCACCATACTTCCACTGCAGTACGTGCACCTGTAGTCACCTTCACCAACTACATCTGTGAGGATTGATAAAACATCAGTTATTATTATCTTCAACACCAAATTCTCACATACACACGGTGCAAAGCTTGAACCTTGAGGAATGGCTAAATTATGTATATGTAATCAGAAGTAAAATTCCCACAGAACAATGTGTCAGATTGCACATTAACAAACATTTTTTAACAAAGCAAACAAAATGAAATATTCTATAAATAATGAAAAAAACATATTGAGAAAGAATTTTTATCATTACTTTCACAAGTTGAAATGAATGCTTACCACAGTTGAGAGAATGGTAAATTTGTTTTTATGTAAATGCTATACATTACTGAACTGATGGTGATCCACAAGCTAATTTTTGTTTCTGCATGTTTATTAACAATTGGGTTGCCATAAAAAATACAATCAAATATTACATGAAAAGCCCTGACAGCAGATGCTAAGACAGGCCAAAAGTTCATGGAAATGTACCCAGTATTACCACATCATGATACACAAAGGGTTGCAGCCTCACCTTTGGCATCAGCGTGAGCATAAACCCTGCACCGGGAACACTGAATGGCGGGCTCCGTCAGCATCAGGGTCAGGCAGCACCGAGGAAGCGTGTGGCCTGCATCAAACATAGTGGAGCATCATCATTATCATCACTGTCCTCATCATTACCATCAACTATTATCATCACCAATGAAAGCAGCAGTTATGATCAACTTATTGAAGTATGTAGATCTTATTTATTGTCCACTAATTTATATCTTTCGTATTCTCCTGGGTTCATGTTAGGGTCTAACTTCACACCCTTCATGACAGTTACCATTGCTGCAGCGTCCATGGGTCAGTGACTTGAGCTGCACCGCCGCCTGGCACACGGGGCACTGCTCCCTCTTGCTCTTCTCCAGCCTCTTGATGAGTGGCTGAACCTTTGTGGAGGGTGAGTCATGAGGTAGTGAGAAAAGTGGGAGTTGAGGTGGTAACTTCTTCTGTACCCATATACTTGTTTTACTTTTCAGTAGTTTACGTGTTTGAGAACTGAATAGTTTTGAATATTAACAAGAAAAATGAATATATTAATCTGAAATGATTTTCTTTGTCAAATATTTTGTCTCAAAATTCATACTGATTATCCTACCTCATTAAGGCTCTTAACAGCCTGCTTGCCAGCTTTCTTCACCCACTCACACATGAGGGAGAGGGAGTGTGCTAAGGAAGGTGTGAAGGGTTCTTTTCTTTTGCAGAACTTTTTAAGAATATCAATCATCCACTTCATAAGAATGGTCTCCTGAAGCTTTACTTCTATATTATTCTGAAAGAAAAAAGACATACATTAAATTATTAAATAATATTATTAGTTATAAATATTCTGATATTTGAGAGGACAAGAAAGCTGCAAAAAATATTGCTAAATCACATTCCAATGCAAAATCCTGTCCTTGTCACAATCAATAATTTCTTTCCTGGTGTTACAACTATGAAATAACGTCGGCATGCCTACCACGCGACTATGTGGGCGACACATGAGCTTGCTTAGTAGAAATTCACATAGTAGGAGTACAAGTTCTTATGGTGAAAAGGATATGTGGGATAGATGACTGACTGGCATTTTTTGTACCGGTGCCTCCCTCCCCAAGCACCGCACGGCCATGCCCTCGCTGCACGACACCAAGAGGGCACACCTACATATATACATATATGCTATATATGATGCAAATCGGACATGTCATACAAAATCTTGGAATGACTGGCAACGGGGTGCTGAAGGTGAGGTTATGGTGGTGAGGCGTTGAGGGCGGCAGGGCAGGTATATAAAGGAAAGCATGAGATGCACCATGTGCTTACCACAGTGCCCTTACACATGTTACTGTGCTTACTCTACATTTTTATTTGTTGTTTCTTTATTTTTCTGTTTTGTTCTGTCTGAATGAATGGAGTGCCGGTGTGGTGTGGTGACGGTGGCGAGGCGTCACTGTTTGTAAAGAGAGAAAAGTATGGGGTGTGCCAGAACATTCCACGGTGCCCTTCCACATGTTGTGTTTATTCTAAGTTTTCATTGCTTATTTCTGTTTTTGTGTTGTGTTTTGTTTTGTTTAATTGACTGGAGTGTTGGCATGGGTGCAGAATTTGATAATTCCTTCATTCCTTGCCTCCACCTCGCTTCAACTTGTGCAATATGAGATTTTGGATTATATTTTCAGGTCCTCGTGTAGAAGGCGTTTCGCGTAGTATGGAGACGTGTAGTAGGCGTGCCTGCTGTACTATATTAGTAATTCAAACAAAAAATTGCAGCTACCAGTGTTTCCAGAAGAGCCTCATTTGTGGATGCCACACTCCGGGCTATCTTGACTAGCCAGAAGTGAGTCTTAAGTGTCTGAAGAGGCTGGTCCAAAATTTCATCAGTGTGAAGAACATCAAAGGAGGTCTGACCAGCTTTCAAAACAGATATTCTGTAAGAAATGTAGTCATAACCAACACCATCCTTAGTGGAGTGATGAGTGTATGTGAAGGGCAGTGTTGGGTACAAAATTCAAACATATTTACTTAGAAGGCAATAGCCCACTGGGTCTTGTGTAACAGAGGCAACTAGAGACACAAATAGGAAATGCATAAACGTTATTCTCAAAAAAGTGCCCTTTAGTGTGTCTCAGGGGAAGAAGAGGATGCACTCACCTCAGACTTTCAAACAGGTCAGCATTGAGATGAAGGGGCTTAGGGCTGTCCAGCAGTCGTTCCATCATCCTAGGAGTGTCCACCACCCTATATATATTGACTTGTGTCGGCTCTCTCTCTATGAGGTGGTCATAAGCCACCTTGATGCTGGAAAAATAATGTCCAACTACAACTTTTATGAAATTTCCTATATCAATAAAGCAACCCAAAGAGCACACATTTTTTTGTCCCACTCAGTTGTTTTACACTTGAATATGACGAATACCAATACAAATCTTTCATTAAAATGTGCATGTCATGAACAAACTTATTTACCTTGCAGCCCACAGTGTTCCCCCCTAACATTTATATGATGCAGGACAGGTGATAAGAGACACTCACGCTTCAAACACACACACCATTGCCCTGTTTGGAGACGCCACAAAGCCTGAGTAAGTTACTTCCTCAGAGTGGAAGAGGGTGCCCATGTCTTCAATACTTGCACTCCCATCACTCAGGAGCTTTATCTTATAATGTTTTATGAAGCCATCTTTTACTGAGACATAAACATTCATGTCTCCAAACACCAAAAATCCTGTAAGAAGAAAGATTGTTTACTACATGAGAAAAATCTTCAAGTGTAAGATGGGAAGGAACCAGGAAGAAGGATATCAGTAAGAACAAAGACATTAGTGAGTAAATGGATCAGGCACAAAAAGTTAAAAGGTTAATTCTACAACTGAGCTGTTGGCAGTAACACGTAAAGGCCTGGGAGGTTTAAGTAGATACTGACCAAGTATCAGCACACAGATGAAAGTGACATCGTGGCCCTGGAGGTATGAGTCAATATTGGTGCACCACAGCAGTCATTTTGGGTGTGATGAAGGTGTTTGGGCACATTTTTAAGTATCCATGATTGCATAAAATGCGATAGCTGAACACGCAATAGCCGAGTATTGAGTGTACACTCAAAATGTGGTATGGCTCTTTCCTTCAAATGATGCTTTAGCTCAGCAGTTGTTTAGGTTTCTGATGATATTGTTGTGCTGGAAGCTTCCCCCGGGGTCTATGGGCCTCTGGAAGACTCTGGGAGGAGCAAGCAGGGGGGCGGGGAGCAAGGCCCTGCCCGCGCCCCGCGGCCAGGCGCGAAGTGTTGCCAACTCGCATATATTTTTGCTACATGTTCTTGTATGATCTAATATATACTGTAACGTTCTAGACTGTACTGTTCTGTATATATATATATATAGGAGAAGAGGGCGAGAGGAGTCAGTCCCAGTCTTAGTAAGCTAGTGGCCAGTGAAGAGTCAAGAGTGAATTGTACTACTAAGGAAGAATATTAAACTACAGAAGCTGTGCAAGGTGTTTACATATCTCCCTCCCATGGAGTTTTGTGATGGCGACACGGAACCCAAGTATATGTCCGGCATAACAATATGTTTCCCATTTCCCTGGTGTTGATAGCAGCGTGGTACATGAAGTATGCTCCACAAACTGATGTTGCTTTGGATGTGATGTCCCAGAGAAGATAATTATAATAATTATTGTACTGAAGGCAGAAGAACAGGAGCAGAATTTTTTCCTTAGATGGATTTCCAGATGAATGTTAGGCATTTAAATTAAATTAAAGCAATTTAAATTAAAGCATAATTCGAGAAATGCATGAGAATGTTCATAAAGACAGCAAATATTCTTGCATTGATGTAAATAGCATATTTTAGAAAGCCCTTCAAAATGATTTTGACAGAGTTTTATGCAATTTTATGCTTACAGAAAGAATCAGCAAAATATTTTGATAATTTTAGTATATACAAAACACTTTGTATATGCATTGTAACATTTCCCCATATGAGAAATATTTTCCTATTAAAAAGAAGAAATGGTGCTGTGTGGTATCTGCATTCCACTGTGAACAGGCCAATTAAGATAAAATGGTGGAGACTTACATTTCATATTTTTTGTGTATTTTCCTTTGTTATAAATCACTTCTAGATGATAATATATAACTAATAATACCTGAAATTTCAAGGTCTCCAACCCAGGTGTGGGAGAAGTGGTTGACGGTGACTTTGTTTGGGGAGAGGGAGAGAGAGGAAGCCACGAGGGTGTTGCTTTTGGCTGTGAGGAGCAGGTACTGGTCTTGGCCGAGGGGACAAAGCTCAGTCTGACCAATAATCATCCTGGAGAAAAATAAACATGATGAATATAGTCTTTCATTGATTTTTGCTCTAGATATATTAAGTAATTAGTAATGCTGGAGCTATATGAAAACTACAGTTATTTTACAAGGTATATTCATTACATTGAATAAAGGAGTAGCTAATGTCATCTCTGTGCTTTCAAAATTATGTACTCTGCTGCCTGTAAACACATAAACATAAACACGTAATGGCAATAGGATGGTGCTGCTGCTTTGTGAGTATAACAATAAATATTTGTGCCCTCGTGGTGTTTCTTACCTGTCCTCACTCTCCCACGCGTAGCCCAAGTCCTTCATCTGGACGTGTTTGTCGCTGAATTCACAGTGCAGGATCTTCACTTGTCCTGGACCATTTCCGAGTGTCAAATAACCTAAAAATATCCTTTATTTGAAAAAAGACAGTTTCCCTTAAATTCCTTTCAGGGTATATTATTCAAACATTTTACATAAAAATATGAATATTGTAAAGGCAATGTTACTTAAAAGCTAAAGGCATGCATTTATGTAATCCTCATAATAAGAAATGGTGTTGCATTAACTACCAAAGCCTCCAGAACATACCTGAGCCATGGCCGGTAGTGTGCCAATGAGCGGATTTGATCATCACCATCTTGGTATCATGGACACACAACAAGTGGACCTGTTGTATAGAGGTGCAGGCGGCTGACACACGCCAAAACACTGCGTCGCCCCGCTCTGACAGGCCGATGAGGAGGCAACAGTTCTTTCCATCACCTCCAATGGGGGACGTCCACACCAGTCCTGAGAATCAACAAGGAATACCTACCAAGTCATGCATTATAATGAAAAGTAGTAGTTACTATAATGTTCCTAATCCTTCTTACAAGGAAGAGAGGAGTACATAACAAGAACATGAACAGCTTCAGTGTTAGGTGCTATCCTCACTTTAAATTTTGAAAAACAAACCGAACTTCTGTTCCACCACACCATGGTACCAAACTGGGCCTGGTTAAAAATCAACACTTACTGCAGATAGCAAGCATCTTCATCCGTGCCTCAAACTGTTCATCTATTGGGGTATGTGCCGGGACCTTAGCTCTCTCCCAATTTTGGTAAGAGCAGTACTGATGCCACTGCTGGGAGAGGTCAGCCAGTTCAGCCCAGTAGCGGTTGACACGTCCCATCAGAGTTATCCTGAAGTTGGAGGTGAGTAGGGCCAGCACAGACCTTCATACAGGGAAAGAAAATTGGGTTACTTGGGTATATGTCATGACATTAGCTATTGAGTATCACCTTAATTCATGAATAGTTGTTGCTTATCCAAATATGAAGGTAAAGGTAGTATCGGGGCAAGCACTAAGCTGTGGGTGACCCCAGTGCTCATCCCCGTCTCCCTGCCCCTTAAGCCTGTGCTGGATAAGAACTCACTAATCCCGGATACAATGCAAATGTGACATCCAGGGTTATCATAATTTAGCTTTCCCACATTTACCAAGGTAGCCATTTATCTATCAGACTGAAAAGTAGGATGAACAGCTGGGCAAGCTGGATACAAAATTTCCTCGGCCTGCAGATTTGTGGTTAGGCGTGCTAACCACTACGTTATGTAAGACAGAAACAGAATACAAAATAATTCTTGTTCTTCATTGTAAAGTGTAACATTATATGTGCATCATATAATACTTCAGTGAGTTTAAAATTCCTTTTTTCTGCTTGAGGGAATACAAAAGCTTTAGTAATTATATTTAACTGCTTCCATAATAGTGAAAAAATTAAGTAGTTTATTCATATGAAAGTATACAATTACTGTCCTGCAACTACTCCAAGGGAAAAAATACAGAAAATCACCTTCCATACTGTCCCAATCCAAGGGGGGACCAAGCACCCTGCTGGTAGCCCCTGTGGAGGGCCTCCCCACCTGGCATGCAGGTGGCATTGCTGCGTCTGTTGTGAGGGTCCTGCTCCACCATGGCACGCTTGTTGGCTGAGAGCGTGGCGTCCATCATGAATGTGTGACCTCTGATGTGATCGACTGTTTCCAGCACACTCCGCAGGTCTATGTCTGCAAAATGGCAATAGGGTGATGTTAAAATCACCTTATGTATAAATACTGGTATTCATACATGTCAAAAGCAAATTACCATAAATCAAATACAGGAATGACATCATGGAGCCAAAAATTACCTGACATGCAATTTTAAAGAATATCTAAAACTCAGTTAAGACATATATTGTAATCAGTCCCTAAACAGAGTTAGACATACAACTCTTTTGAAGAGTACACTCAAGATGGTCCAATGCTTTCCCCTGTCAACCATGCATCATCGTGAGGCCAGCTGAAACCATCCCTTTGAAAGGTTAACCTGCTGCAGATCAGGTAATGATGGCTTTAACTCTGTTAATAACAGTGCATTGGGCACTTCTCTCTCTCTCTCTCTCTCATCACATCAAACCTCAAATTCTACAGTAATATTACCACTTCCACTGTATCATAGTTTAGTCAGACTCCATTTAGAACATGCAGTACAGTTTTGGTCTTAAAATGCAAAGTCTTGGTGGCATTAAATTTACTATGATTTCACTAAGGCTTAAGGACAGACCACCTAGTCTGGACCATAGAGTCTCTGTGGTCTAAATATCTATGTAAATCTCTCTCTCTCTCTCCTTCCTTAATTGTTAATATAACATTATATTGGAACTACTAGCATCTGTTGGATGTGACGGTGAGGGGGAGCAAGGAGAGTGAGTTGACTGTCAATAAGGGAAAGACCAAGGTGTTGGTGGTATGTAAGGCAAATGCACCCAGAGTGAGAATAGAGGTGAGAGGAAGAAGAAGAGAGCAGGTCTCAAAGTTTTCTTATCTAGGGAGCTTGAGTACAGAAGACTGCAGATGTGAAAAGGAAATTAGAATGAGAATTGGCACTGCGAAGAGTGCATTTACGAGGATGAAAGTTTATCTGACGAAGAGAATTCTCTATTGGAATTAGAAAATGGGCAGCAAAAACATTTATGTGAAACTTGGACGGTTAACAGAAAAAATGCAAGAAAAGTTGGAAGCAGCTGAAATGTGTTTATGGTAGAGAATTTTTGAAGATACCATGGACAGCAAGAACTAATGAGGATGTGCTGAGGCAGATGGGAGTGGTGAGGGTAATGATGACAACAATAAGAAGACGACAAATGAGATCTCTCGGACATGTGATGAGGAGGAATGAGATGGAGGCAGTGATGTTGACTGGGATGGTGGAAGGTGGAAGAGCAAGAGGAAGACAGAGAGAGAAATTATGGATGGTGTGACGAGAGTGGCTGGAGGACATCTTAAGCCTGCTGAGTTGCTGCGCTCCATGGTTGCCAAAGTCCTGGTGAATATGGCACGTCGGTAAGGTAAGATAATAGCAACAACTCACAAGCCATCACTGAAGACTTGCTATCATGCTATCCCCCAATGCTGCACTGACCTGGGTTGGCTGTGGAGGACTCTGCATCAGGTGCTGGCACAAAATATCTGGTGAACATCAAAGCTGGCGTGCATTCCTCGGGAGACGGGGTCACCTCCTGGGGATACACGGCTATGTGCAAGTGTTACTTTGTTATGTTCCACTGAGCAGTACAGGTGTTCATGGATGTGGGTTGTTTTGTTTTTGTACTGGTGCCTTCTTTTGGAGGGTCATGCTGACCTTCCTTCAAAGCTTGATGGAAAGTAAAGGGACACACAGAAAGAGTTGAAGCTATAAGAATGCCGTGTAGCTTGAACTAGAAATTCTTTGGACTTTGAAAAAATTTGTTCCTTTTAACGGATAGATACTTTCTGGACACATCTTACGCAGAAATTTTTATCTTATCTCTTTATATGTGAGTACAGAATGACTGTACAAAACTAATACTAAACTCAACAATGGATATAAATAGGCATTTCTTGACAAAATCTGGGAATTCACTTGAAATAGTACCTCATCCCATGCCTCTCTCTCCATGTTAAGTATACTGAATTCAAAACACCACACATTTTATACTTCTGTCTTTTCTGTCATACAAAAATTCAAAATTTATTAAAACTTATCAGTACAGAAATTACTGTGAAACTGCATTTAAACACAAGGAAATTAAGCAATTTCTGTGTCAGAATATAAAGTAACTTTATTATCCTTTATAGTTACACAGAACATAAAACACAAGTACATACACAGATGGACTAGATAAAAAGTCTTAACTAAGTCAAAAGAATGCCACACACTTTCTTTTTTTGTGAAAATGATAATGTCAGGATCGCTTCCCACTCAAACACTACCTTTATGATATAGTGATGGCAGATTTACAAAGGGCAGGAAGGCTAAGATAATGTATCCAGCAGTGAAGTGGCTCAGGCTTACAGTAGTTCAGGTGAGTTAACGGCTGACTGAGCTACTAAAATGATACTGGATTTTGAATGATCATAAAAGTTGTGCCAAACAATTGCCTGACAGAAGGAAAATGCCTTTTCTTATCTAATATGTGAACAAATAGTCCATGTGCATAGAAATCAAGTAATACAATAAAATGAAAATGTATTTATTAAAATTTGCTGCTGAAACTTCTAAATGTCTGAAAGGAATATAAAATATAAGTCCTTTGACTAAAACTTTCATCTTGCAACTCAAACCTTGTTAAAGCTTTGCCCTGGTGATTGGATATGCATTATGCAACATTAAATCTGTACAAATCACAAAAGACAGCAATTATGATATCCTACTCCTCTTTTTTAAACATGACACACACACACAAACATAACACAAAGACAACAAACAAACCAGAATCCAAGGCAAGGCTAGAGCCAACAGTGATTTTTATTATTATTATTGTATCGTTTCTTTACCTGCCAGCAGCACAATTCTGTTATTCCAAAAATAGTTGAAGATATTTACATATTTTGAAAGAATAGCAAAACTGAAGTGATGCAATGTGCAGTATGCTATTCTTTCTTGTAGCTGATATTTCTATAATCACACTATACAGTTTTCAATACAATTCAAATATATTCTCCACCATACTTGACAAATATAATTCCTTGCCATTGAAATTTATTCTCTATGAAAGCAGAAAAATAAAACTTGAGAGGCTGAGGGCAGACAATATTTTAAGGCAAGTGTTTTTTCCTATAAAGTTTGAAACTTATCATATATAAAAAGTCAGTTTGCACAAGCTCTAAAAAAAATTGTGTCAAATCCTTGTTCTTTTGTTAACTTCAACTTTAACAACACATCAGATCTACTTAATGTTATGCCCTGCCAGCCTGACCAAAGTGAGTAAATAAATGTAGTTCATGTACTTCAGCTGGATCACCAACAGTGGTCAGACACCAAGCTGGGTTGGCTTGGTATCTGACATTCTGTGAATCATATTACTTTTTACAAATTCTTCTTTGCTTCTTTTTTATATTGCACTTCATCTAGAATTTGCAAGCACTGTCATGTTCAGGATAATTTTATGTATGAAAACAAATATTTTTTTCTCAACTTGATTCTGTTATTGCTGCAAATATGGAGAAAAAACAAAAAGTGGAATAAAACATTTAATGTTATTCTTTGAATTATACTTAATGTAATTATTATGTTTATTATCAAATAAAGTTTTGAAAATTGTCTCATAGTTGTAAAATCACTGCTTAATCCAATGATGTAATCAAAATTTGCCTTTTTGTGTAACAGTTGAGCTGCTTAAGTAACATCAATATTTTCTGAGCCACAACAGCCAACCAGAGGCGTCCTGATCAGCCCGGCTAGAAGCCCAGCCACTGTTGGGGATCCAGCTTAAGCAAAGGGACTGTTATACATATTATATACGTATCTACTATTTCTCTTTTACCATATACAAATCTACATATTTATATACAAGGGAAGAAGCACTGACAAACAGAATAATGATGAGCTTTTCTCCATTAAGCATCATCAAACATGTGCTTCTTGACCGTTCACAGCACTAGTGCAATACCTCAAGCAAAACCTTGCAATGTGATTACTTGAGAGATAAAACAATCGTGTATAATGAATTGATAAAGGCATCAAATTATTGCAATTAATTAATGACTTACAATACCGAAGGCTAAAAAAAATAAAAAAAAATAAAAAAAAAAAGGGAGAGTATAGTATTATTGTAACTACTGAACAATGACCATATGATTGTTGTCTGAGGGTACACATCAAATGCTAAGAAACAAAATAGTTTCTTACCACTGAACAATGTAATAAATAGTATATAATTATATCAACAAATTAATTATGCACTTACTACAAAAATAATAAATGTGTTGAGGTTTACATGGCATCAAAATGAAACTTGTGTGCATCCTGCTGCTTCTCCCGCTTGTCCTGCTGCATCTCCCGCCGGTGAAGGATGCCGATGATGGCCGCCACAAAGAGGCAGGTCCCCACCAGTGCCCCGGCTGTCATGAGCATTGCCTTGCTAGGAGTGATAAACAACTTGCTCACCCAAAGAGATGGGTGTTCCCTTGGGTAGGGAATAACTATCAGCTGGGAATTGGGGATGATCTGGGTGAAACTACTGCTCAGGGTCTCTGAGTTGTTCCCCTTCGGGATGCCAACTTTCAAAGCCTCCACAAAGTTCCAGTTTCGCCCAAGACCAAAGACAGTGTAAGGCAGCTGCAAGGCATAGTGCGCAGTCTGGGAGAGCTGAGTCGCCCTGGACTGCTGTAAGCCCCCAGTGGCTGTAGTTATGGTGTAGGTGATGGATGGTCCAGGCTGGTTGGTGCCATAAGGAATGTTCTGGAGTTGGCAGTCAGCCCCATAACAGCGGCCAGTGGAAATAAGCACCTGTTAGGGAAAAAAGAGCTTTAGAAATCTACAGCAATGAAAATGTATTTTCCTGCACATGTGGGGTGGCATTTGGTCAGAAGAAAACATAGGAAAAGGGATTCTCTTCAGTGCAAAAAATAAAAGGACATATCTTTAGGTACTGAGACAAAATACAAAGCATGGAAGTCACACGGAGGAAAATACAAGTAAAATCTCTGGATACTTCTTAAATAATAGGAAGAAGCATCAGGTACTCTGTGGTTTGAATCATGAGTGGTTGAAGATATTTTGAAGGAATATTCCTCCCTTTTCATTAGTAGGCACTTCTATTGACAGTATGACTTGGGTTTACATACTTGCCTTTGAATTCAAAACTGCCTATGATACAGCTGGTGAAGAAGGAATACTCAAATGCTTTGACAGTATCAATTTGGTAATCCTGACATACATCTTGCCTTTCCTAGCTTCTTTCTTAAATTACCAAATGATTCGAGTACAGTAGTACAGTGGCCTCACATCCAACACAGGACTTTGGTCAGAGATTGCATTGCATTGGATGAAATTAGTGCTGGACAAACAAAACAACTTATGGGAAAGATAAATTTTGTCTGGGAATTTTGGAAAAATATACTAAACCCTTACTTTTCTGCATATCACATTTCCATGACAAATTTGGAGAGTCCAGGAACCAAAGTAGAATTCAAGTAAAAAATGTGGGGTCCAGCTAAGTCTGGCGGTTGCTGGACATGTGCCTAGCCAAAGCTGGGTATCAAAACAACGTCTGGCCATACAACAGATTCCTTCCTCCTGTCAATGTGTGCAACACTTGCCAGGAGGACGCGTGTTGTTGTTGTGGTGGCGGTGATGGTCATGTCACCTCCACAGTGGAGGCACTAATTCACAAAACTCCATATTATTGTTCAGACTTGTTGAATTCCTTTAATTTTATTTGTTATATGTATATCAGTATCTTTTTATGTTTGTCTGTCTCCAACCAAATGTGAACAACAGGTTAAATAAGCTTCTTGTGACATACTTTCTTGTCTGTTTGTTTACAATTATCAGCTGAGTGGCCACTTATAGTTACGGTCATTTTTATCATCAGTTTCATATTTTTATTACCTGATTTTTACAGAAAGAAGCACTTATTAGTAAATAACTCACGTGGCATGATATGATAAAAGGTTAAGCACCTGAAATCGAAAAAGAAATTTGCAAACACTTCGTGACCGCCCCCAACGGTGCGTTATTTGTTGACATGTAACGCTAGTCTTTGAATAACTTGCTTCAGTTACTCTTTTTTGCTGGACATAATGTGGTAAAAGTTCAGGGCAGGTAATGAATTTTGGCAATTATCAGATCGAGTATTGTAAATGTCTGTGAATGGGCTGTTTCCCTGGACTGTAGCAATTTCTGATTCCCAGGCTTTTGTGGTTCCCTGACAAGCGCTCCCTCTTATTAGTCCAGGAAACAGAGGGTCAAGTGTACCTTAAAAAATAAAATAAAAATCCTTACATGCTTATTTGGCATGGGGGAAGGCAGACTGGTCTACCCAGGTGACTCAGATCTAGGAAAAAAAAAAATAAATAAATAAATAAATAAATAAATAAAATCACACGACTGCCCCTATTCAAACTACTGGATGGCGTCACACACCATACTTCCGGCTAATTAGCTGAGAGTGACAAGCGCAGTGCGCGATGGATAATAATTATTCCACACATTACAAAAATGTCTGGATTTGAGCCACTTGTCAGCCCAGGTTAATTGCTTGTTGGACCATTTTAAATGTGTTACAATAATTAAAAAAAGTATTTGCCTAAAATAATGCACATTGGATGTGAAATGCCCTGGGCAATGCAGCATTGGATGTGAAGCCACTGTACATGCACTGCAGCATTAAATAAGCTCTACAAACATACAGTAACATTTTACAAGTCCTTACCTTCACAAATACAGCATCATACTCGGTGGGGTCCTTGTATACCCCAAGTTGGTACTTCCCATCAGAGTCTTTCCGCACTAGAAGGACGTCCAGGGTGCCATCCTCTTGAAAGTCACAAAAGGTGCCCAAGACTGTGTCTCCAAAATCCTCAAATAAATTCCACTTCGGAGCAAACTTCCTTGGGTAAGTGCTGCATGCTTCTTCACATTTGACATTTTCCATCAGGACCACTCTTGGTTTATTGTCAGGATTGATGAGGGTTACCAGAAAGTCAGGGTACCCATCCAGATTATAATCACCAACACGCAAGGTAATAGTTTCTGTGTAACGGTAACCTTGCAGTGCCTCATTTGGGTACCTCCAAAGCTTTTCAGATGGATCTTTAAAGTTGACATTCAGCTCAATCCACTTATCAGGCCCATAACTGTATATATACACTGCACTCTGTGAGCATGACGCATCTTTACAAACTGGGACAAGAGCCTCCACTTCTCCATCTAAATTCACATCAGCAAATGATGTCTGTCCTATCACAACAGAGATATTAGGTAGCTTGGTGATAACAGTCTGCTTGAAATCATTGCCAGACTTCATCCACACTTCATACTGTCCTTTGGCTGTCACCCACAAGTCTGCAGCAAGATCGTCATTCAGATCAATGAAAGCATTTGAACTTGGCAAAGTAAGGTTTGTAAGGTTGCCTTGGCTCATTGGCACAGCTTGTGGAGGCTCTCGTTTTGGTCCAAACACCCAAAACATTCTGTTTTTCTGTTCATCCTCTCCAAACAGGTCTGGGATCATGTCTCCATTGTAGTCCATAACTAAGGGATGGCCTGAGACAGTAAGCAAAGGTGTGTCTTCTGATCCACAGTTTAGAGTCATTTCCTTCAGGTTTCCCCACAGGATAAACACTTGATAAAATGGTGAAACACTAGCATTGTATGACACTATCATCACATCCATGGCTCCATTTCCATCAAAGTCACCAGGAGCAACATTGCGGATATTGAGTGTCTTGTAGGTGCAGGACGTCCCACCCTCAGGCCCCGGGGCGAGCATGAGGGGGGGCTCAGACTGGGATATCAACACCTCCACAGTCTTGCCATCCTCAGTCACCACAAACAAGTCTGTCAGCTTATCTGAGTTGAAGTCTCCAAATGCAGCTGGCATGAAATTTGTATTGGTTCCAAACACATACTCAGTAAAGTTGAGTCCCCAAGCCATATTCACAACCACTAAAACTGTGAAGAGGTTTATCACATTCATCTTGGCAATTATTCTTTTTCTAACAAACACAACGAAACTTAATTTCTTCCACACTAAACATCAAGTGTTTCCTTGTAACGCAAGTAGCTATACTTTCGTGTAATGACGATGGTAATGATGTAACGTCTTTGAGGTGCAAGTGTTCCTCATACCAAACTCTTCTTAGAGTACCTGCAAAAAAATATCAATGCAGCAACTGTAATAGTAGTACTCTACCAATAAGAGTGGCAGTTGTTATATTAATGGGAGCATCATTAAGATTATTATGATTATTATTGTTATTATCATTATTATTAGTAGAAGTAGTGCTAGTAGTGGAGGAAGTAGTAGCAGTAGTAGTAGAAGCAGCAGTAGCAGCAGTAGAAGTATCATTCTGCTCCCTACCATCCTCCTGCCTAGCTTGATGATCACTGTACAATTTGGTGTAGAATTTTTCTACAACCTTTACACCTTCTCTATATTATTATTTTGTGGTGTTACTGTTAGCATCTTTCAGAGCAAACAACTGATATTTGCCAATGCCCAGTCTTCTCTTGGCTGCTTTGATGCCTTTGCCAATCTAGTTTCTTTGATCTTGCCCATGTTAAATTTACCAACAGCTATTGCTAAAGTTCCCACTGTTGATAAGTTTTTGTCAGCTCAGCCAACTCTATCTCATCCTTTCTAGTTTTTACTTCCATATCTTTACACATCTGAATATTTTTTGTTTCTATTTGCAGGGACAGCACTAATGCACTAAATTTTGTAAACAGTAGATGGCCTACTGTATGTGTATTACAAAGGGAACGGTGGGTGCATATGCTACTGCTGTGTATGGCTGAAGTGATCATCTCTGTAGCATTAGCCTTTTGAGCCTGTGGTAGGTATGAACCAATTACCCTGGGACATGGGCCATTGTGAAATCTGGGATTGCCAGTTTACCTTTTCCAGGTACCTATTTACTGACCAGCCTGAAAGGGAGGATGAACAGCTAGGTGAGCTGCATGCTGACTGCCTGAGCCAGGATTTGAACCTGGGCCCGCTTAGTCATACTCAGGCATGCTGACCACTGCTCCATGAAGCGATAAAATTTCCGCGTATGCGGCACCTCTGAATTCCCCTGGTTCCTGGATAATAGGGACTTTGTTGTATTTGTTTGTTGTTGTCCCGTGTTGTTAAGTGGCTGTACTGTGACCTCCAAACTCAGTACATAAATGATTTGCAGTAGTATAAATTTTTTGGATAAATGGAGTTGAAAACACTGCATCGCCATCACAGACACTGCATCTGTTTGTTTACATGTATATCAGCTGAGAAGCTGCTCGTAGTTATGATCCAGTTTTTATCATCCATTTGATATCTTCATTTCCTTACTCTTTGACGAAGGAAACCATCATTATTAAATAATGTGCAGTAGTATGATATGATAAAACACTCAGAATAAAAAAAGGAAATTGGGGATGGCTGCATCGCAACTTTTGCTGACGGTGCACCCTTTGTTGACACTCAATGCATTTTTAGTTAATCTTTCTTATATGAGACACTTAAATGTGCTGTACAAAGTGTGGTAAAAGTCCAGGGCAGGTATTGAATACTGGTGATAGCTGGACCAGGAGTGGTAAATGTCTGGGAATGAGCCATGGACCATGAACTATAGTGATTCCCTACTCCCGGACTTTTGTGGTTGCCGGACAAGTGCTCTCCCCTATTAGTCCAGGAAATTGAAGGTCGAGTGTACTACTAACACACTAGTAACTAACCAATATCCTGGAACTATACCATGCAAGCAACCCTAGGGTCAGTATACCCAAATGGGCCTATAAGTAGTACGGTAATATAAACATGTCTAACTGGTTTGGATTGTGCTGACAAATAATCAAGATGGATGCACTGAGTTCCAGATTAAGCAATGCTAAGGCTGAAGGGGGCAAAAAGCATAATCTATGGTAATCAATGAATCGGCAAGTGAGCCTGGAAAGCACAGGGCCCTGGGGCATGGCCTGGTGGGCCCTAGTGTTAGTAGCATGGGAGAAGTTATAGAAAATGTACCAGATGCAGCAGCAGCAGCAGTAGTAGACATAGTAGTAGTAGTAGTATCAGCAGAAATAATGTTTAGGAAAATGGTAGTAATAATTTATAGTATTATAATAATAATAATGATACTTATAATAATGAAACTGAAGTTACCATAATATAGACGCCATGCTGGGTCACAAGGGAGATGTTGTTCTCTTCTGACCAGGCGACTGGCGACCGAGCGAGGACTGTTGTGGCGAAAGGTATGCCCTGGACCAATTGCCGCACTTCAATCGCCTCCATCACACCGCTCACCAATGCTTCCTGAAGGCAACAAAACAATGGGCTATATGGGGAGCATCTTTTTACCCCAAAGCTACCTAAATGATACCTCAATGTGTGCAAAACATGTTTACCCCAATGTTGCATCCAAATGAATATGAAGTCTATTCATCCCACTGATTCCTGAGTGTGAACTGTATGTCTGTATCCCAATGTTCTGGGGGGTAAAAGACATCTTTTGGTTAATCTAGCTAACAACTGCTTCTAATATACCAAAAAAATAGCATGGGTACTGCATAGGATACTTCTTTTGCTTCACATTCGTGAAGGTTTTAGTTACTGGTCGTCCCAATTTACTGCGTAAACGGCTTGATTATGTGGGGGTGCCTTGAAAATGTCTAAGTCCAGTGTTGTTGTATGACATGAGGGCTCTGTGGGCAGACTGAGCCTCTTAGCTGCCAGTACTACACCACAGAAACTAGTTCCTAAGTCAGTAATATCCAGAACGTGCATGGATCATAACGATTTCAGACAAAAAATGGTCTTTTAAGAGTTCTACGTTATTTTCTTCTAAATATTAAAGCAACTAATGCCGCAGCTATTTGTATTTTCTGATTTTAAAGGAATACATTCGTGAAATTTTACTATGTGAGGGTGTTTCAGCGGCGGCACCTAACGGCGGGTTCCTGAAGTCAGTTGTTTTCAAGCAGCCATAATGGCTGGAAGGCCCGACACTCTCACTCCCTCAAAATATCAGTCTACTTCACCTCTCGGTAAGTTTTAACTGAGTATTTAACCTCTTTATTGGTATGCATGTAGGTTGACAAAAGGACCAATTACTATCCCAATACCGTGTCCAACATTGACACAGGCGTGTCACGTGCGCTTGTGATTCGCGGTCACATGAAGCTGTGACAAGCCCGTGTCAGAAACCAAACGGATATTGTTCAACGCGCGATACTTCTAGTGGAGTTTGAGTGAAATGGAGGCCAGGGTGATACGTAGCAGTCGGTAGGTCACTTCCGGGTCAGTTAACAGCAGGAGTGTCAGTGCGGGATGACAGCTGTCACAAATGTTTTATTTTGTACCCTAAACTACTCGGTAAAAATGATCTAGCATCAACTTACAAGAAATGGATGGGTTAACCGTCAGTATTGTACCATATGTAATTATGAAACATGACATTTCCCAAGAGTTGTTCGACTACAGATTGGGGCGCCAGGGGTGGTGGGGTGGGGGTTCAACTACGCTGACCATCCAATTACACGCCCGACACTCGTCAACAGACCCGCTGCGGCGGCTGCTACGTTATATTGGAATAGATTACAAGAGTATACATTAGGGAATTTCCTTTCTTTAGAGACTAGGGATTTCTCCCGATTTTGGGGATTTTTGTAGGGACATTTTGAAAGCCCATTTTTCAGAGATTTGGCCTTCCACCACCAAAACCACTGTTCCCTACAGGGATTAATCGAGCTAACAACCACCACAAAATAGCTCGCATTCATTATTACCTTATGAAACATCACTAGGTCTTCAAATATTTTTTTCTACAAACGTTTGGTTAGCGACGGTACGCTTGGTTAGCAACGGTACACTTGGTTAGCAACGGTACGCTTGGTTAGCGATGATACGCTTGGTTAGCAATGGCACGCTTGGTAAGCGATGGTACGCTTGGTTAGCGATGGTATGCTTGGTTAGCGATTAGCCCACACATGTGAGACCAAGTCCACCATGCGTGGTTATTTTTTTTTTAGAACACAGCCCAACGGCTGCCGTGCTGAGGGCCGGGTATAGCCCGGGCCTGTTCAGCCCGAGTCCCGGATGACCTTGACTCATGGCTCGGGGCTGTTTTGGGGTGGTTAGCGATGGTATGCTTGGTTAGCGATAACCCCACGCATGTGAGAGTATATGGTAGGGATTTTCCTTACTTTCGAGAACAGGGAATTTTCCCTAATTTAGGGATTTTTCTAGGGATATTTTGGAAGCCCATTTTTCAGTGATTTTGGCTTCCCCCCCAAACCCCGGTTCCCCAGGCTTGTCTTGGGGGGTAGGGGGGTTGGGGTGGTGGAGGGGGAGAAGTAGTTGTTCCCTAGTTTTACCATTTTTTATCCACTGTACCTCAACGTAGGTGTCTTTTTACCTTGATGATAACCCAATGTGTGTCGATGTGGATGTCTTGTTATGTCAATGATACCCCACTTTCCTTACTTTCGAGACCAGGAAATTTTCCCTATTTTAGTGAAATTTTGGAAGCCCATTTTTCAGTGATTTTGCCTTCCCCCCAAAAAAACCCTGGTTCCCCACAGGTCCCCAGGCTTGTGTTGGGGGGTAGGGGGGGGCTGGAGTGGTTGAGGGGGAGAAGTAGTTGGGTTAAGATTCGTTTTAGTACTGTGCCAGTATTACTCCTGCTGCTTGTTTGCCCCCTCTGCTACATTTCCTCCTCCTCCTTTTCCCAGAAGTGTCACCGCCACAGCAAACGCCATGCATCCGGTCGCTCAGTGCGGGGCTGGCTGACGTGGCCAGGCTCGCAGGACGGATAAGCATCAAGGTCATGTGGTGTAATGCGCCATGACACAACTATGACATGCCCTGCCCCGCCGCGCCACCATGGAGCACCTCACCTTCATGTTGTTAATTCCAGGGGCCACAACGCAAGGCTCATGAGTCACCCTTGCGCCCACAGCCTACGTTTGGGATACACACGGTTGACGGCGCCCCGAAACATTATCAGAAAAATACTAGACTAATTCATAAGAGCGTTGCACTCAGCTTAGAAGGTTCACGGTGCTTTAATGAGACACACGAGGCGATAAAAGACTAAAAGTACGCCCGCTCACCTGTTTGTTGTCCCTGGCCGATCTTGATCTTGATAGTAGTAGTAGCAGTAGTCGGTCGGGAGTTTTGCCTTTGTAACGGCACTCCCTGATGTGTCTACTGTCTGGGTCTATTGTTTTCCTTTTTCTTTCATTCTTTTTTCTCTTATTGTCCAAAACTTGTGTACTGTTGTTTTCGTTTGTTCGGTGTGTTCATTTTCAAATAAAAATTTTCCAATGGTGTCGTCCTCTTCTTCCTCGTAAGGCTGTTGCAGCCTCACGCACTTTATTCTTTCCTCTGCACAGGCCGGGCACCAGAGCAGGAAGTGTCGCAGGTCTTCGTTTTCAGCTTCACACATGTCACACTTGGTTTCCTCTTGCCGGTGTCTGTTTCTGTCTTTTAGTTGCATGTTGTTTGTCCTGCATCTGAATAACACTTCTGAGGCTTGGTTGTTGGTGTATACCTCCTCTTGTCCTCCCAACTCCTGTCTCCATTTTCTATATATCTTAAGGCTTGCTTTCTCATTCATCTGCCTCTTCCACTCTCTTGTATCCACCTCTCTCATTCTCTGCTTTATACTCTCCTGTGTCTCATTCCTCACACTCACACTCAGTCCCTCTGTTGCTCTCAGTTCATTCAACAAATCCTTCACCCACCTACTTTGTCTCTTCTCTATCATCTCCTCTCCCACCCTTCTCACCAAATCGTTTCCTTCCACAAGAACATACCTTAAGTACTTCCACTGTCCCTCCCTTATCCTGTTTTTAACACTGGAGCTTCCTATCTCCCCCCTGAGTGCTGCTTCCTGTGCATACATTGGTGCCCTCAAAATCTTCCTGTACACCCCATTCTCTATCCTCTGCAACTTTTTTATGTCTGTCTTTGTGATGTTTATTATATTTACCCCATACAGGATGGATGGCAGTGCAACATTTTTCCAATATGTCTTTCCTATTAACATTCTTGAACAGCTCTTTTCAATTACATTGTATGTCATATTTGCTAGCCTTCTCGCTTTCCTGAACATTTCTTCCTTATGCATTTGAAAACAGTTCCTCTTGTCATTGACTATTATTCCTAAATATTTAATTCTATCCCCAACACTAATGCCCCCTATATTTTCTGGTTTGTTTTCCATATTAAAATGATAATATTGCTTTTCTGCTTATTTACTTCTAGTCCATATTCTTTAGCTATAGTCTCCATCTTCTCTATCACCTGTACTGCTTCCCCTACACTATTTGCCAAAAGCATGCCATCATCTGCAAAGAAGAGTGAGGTAATCCTGAATGCCTCATCTTTGTACCCACATTCTAGCTCCTCTAGCTCCTGAATTATTTTAAAAGTAATCATCTTAAACAGTGTAGTTGAGGCAGTACATCCCTGTCTAATCCCACTGGTCACTTCTATTTCTATCTCCTCCTCTTCTTTATCTATCTCTATCTTAGTTCTATCTCCTACATAAACTCCTGCTATGAAGTTAATTATATCTGGGTTTACCTTGCTATCCTTTAAAACTTCTATTAACTTATCTCTTCTTACACTATCATAGGCCTTTGCAAAATCTATCGAGATTACTATCAATGGTTTCCTCATCTTATATGCTCCTTCTACACAATATCTTAGAATAAATAGGTTGTTTTCTATCCGGCTTCCCTCTGTGAATCCTGCCTGTGTATCCTTACCTATACCATTTATCCTAATGTGGTCTTCCAAGCTAGTTCTAATCACAGCCATCATTAGCTTGTACCCTACATTTGTCAGAGCTATTGGCCTTAGTTCTTTAACCTTTGGTCTACACTTCTTTGGTAACATGACTGTCCTAGAGTCCCTCCATCCCTCTGGTATCCTCCCTGTCTCTAATACTGCCCCAAGGTCTTCAACCAACACCTTCCGTAATACTTTACTTTTGGCAAATTCTTTGTACATTTCTGGCTTTATTTTGTCTGTTCCAACTGCTTTTTTATTCTTCATTCTATTGATACATTTAAAATTACTCGATCTTCCCTTATGCTTTTTGATGGTGTCAGGGGAGGGGTCTTGGTCTTGGTTCGGGAGGTAGTGCAGCAAATAAGAAAATTATAGAAGCCATAAAGAGTTTTCTGGAAAAGATTTGGTGTGCAAGAAATAAGGAATAAGAAGATGTTGATGGATACTGCTTGTGTTTTTTTTTTTTTTTTAAAGGCAGTGCCGATATTAAGGCCTGACTCTCCAGCGGGTCACCTGTACAGCAAGAGCAAGAGAGTTGTCCCTTTCAACAATGAACTTATCAATCAATCAATCAAGCGACCCAAGATAACCTAGTCAGTAATGTCACGGTAGGAGAACACCTCGGTTCCTGCGATCATAAACTAGTGCGCGTTGACATTAGAGCTCAAACATCGGTGACTGAAAATAAAGTTAAGGTGCCCAATTTCAAAAGAGCCAACATCGTAGAAATCCGACGAAAACTAATAGATATGCAACTATCAGATGACGACAATGCAGAGGACGCCTGGCTAAACTTTAAAAATCACTTACTCACTCAGCAGGACATATTTGTCCCCTTGTGCGAGAAGCGAATTAACACTAATAAAAGTCCACCTTGGTTTAATAGCGAAATTAAACACTCAGTCAAGGAGAGAAAATTGTCTTACAGGTTAAAGAAAGACCAAAGCACGCCCGAAAACATTAGACTTTACAATGATGCAAGGCGAAGAGTAAAAAGATTAGTGCATCAGGCAAAGCGTAGATATGAAGAAAATACTGCAGCCAACTGTAAAAATAATCCGAAATCCTTCTTCAGTTACATAAACAACAGAAAGGCGATCAGAAGTGGAATTGGACCTTTAACAAACAGCGACGGTGCACTAGTGACTGACAGCCAACACGTTGCAAACCTATTAAATAATTACTTTTCCTCGGTGTTTAATAATAACAGTCCTCCCACCACCACCACCAACACCAGTACTAATGTAAATCCCGAGAATGCATTGTCTAACTTTGAAATAAAACCCGATGAAGTCCTTAAAGCCCTCAAATCACTTAAAACAAATAAAAGTCCTGGACCTGATAAAGTATATCCAACTCTGCTGAAAGAAACAAAGTGCGAAATGCTCTCCTCCCTCACAACCGTATTCAATATGTCCTTGCGACAAGGCATTGTCCCTTCAGATTGGAAAAAGGCTAACGTGACACCGATTTTTAAGAAAGGAGACAAAAAAGTACCAGGTAATTACAGGCCCATTAGTCTAACTTCGGTTGTAGGTAAGCTACTTGAGGGCATAATTAGAGACAAAATTGTGAGTTACCTTGAAAGCCACTCATTAATTGGGGACTCACAACATGGCTTCCGAAACAAAAGATCCTGCCTATCAAATCTATTAACCTTTTATAACGACCTCTTCACTGTTTATGACGTAACCAAATCACTGGACGTAGTCTATCTTGATTTCCAGAAAGCGTTTGATAAAGTCCCGCATCATAAATTACTTTACAAATTAAAGCAAATAGGTATTGACGGTCAGGTAAACCAATGGATCGCGAATTGGTTGAGCAACAGACAACAAAGAGTAGTGATTGACGGATTTAACTCAGAGTGGGCGCCGGTCACTAGTGGCGTCCCTCAGGGCTCGGTTCTTGGCCCAGTGCTCTTCATTATTTACATCAACGACGTGGATGTTGGACTCAATAACCGCATTAGTAAATTTGCAGACGACGCAAAGATTGGTAACTCGGTTCTCACTGACGAAGACAGGCAAAGCCTCCAAGAGAATTTGCACAAAATTTCAGCTTGGTCGGATAGATGGGAGATGCCCTTTAACGTAGACAAGTGCCAGGTCCTTCAAGTTGGAACGAGGAATAAGAAGTTTGATTACGAAATGCGCGGCGTTAAACTCAAAAGCGTTCAATGCGTCAAGGACTTGGGGGTCAAAATAGCGTCAAACCTCAAATTCTCACAGCAATGCATCGATGCAGCAAATAAAGCGAACAGAATGTTGGGCTTCATTAAAAGAAACTTTTTATTTAAGAATAAAGATGTAATACTCCCGCTCTACAACAGTTTAGTCAGACCCCACTTAGAATATGCGGTACAGTTTTGGTCTCCCCACCATGCAAAGGATATTGCTAAATTAGAAGGTGTTCAGCGTCGGGCAACGAAAATTATCCCTTCCTTGCGCAACAAATCCTACGAAGAAAGGCTTTCTACCCTTAACATGTTCTCTCTTGAGAAACGTCGCCTCCGAGGAAAATTGATCGAATGTTTTAAAATACTTAATGGTTTCATGAATGTAGACAGATCAACATTGTTTATGATCGATGACACTTTGCGCACGAGGAACAATGGCGTAAAACTCAGATGTAGACAAGTAAATTCAGACTGCACCAAATTTTTCTTCACCAACGTTGTAGTGCGAGAATGGAATAAGCTCCCACCATCAGTGGTCCAGTGTAACACGATTGACTCCTTCAAAAATAAGCTCGACCGTCACTTCCTTCAACTTAATATCAACTAGAGTAGAAGTGCAACGTTTTGGAGTCTTCTGATTAATGTAAAATCACTTAGGTTTAAGGACAGACCACCAAGTCTGGACCATGGGGTCTGTGTGGTCTGAGTTTCTATGTAAATCTATGTAAATCAATGTGCTGAAAATTCCCTGTAAGTCATTTTTCTCTCGAATTGTTAGGCCAACGTTGCCAGACTGTCGTACTCAGTCTCATATTTCCCGATTTCCAACCCCAAAACTGTCTCCTCGACCCCAATAACTGCCTTTATATATAGTTATCGTTAAAATTGTTAATTATTGGTTTTTTTTTTGCAATAGCTATGGCTCAGAAACTGGTAAATACGAGGCTCTGAGTACGATAATCTGGCAGGGTTGTTTACATGGCAGAGGAGACTGGAAGGCCAAGGCTGACGTGGGCTTCCGGGGACCGTTAACTTATTTTTATTGGCCCAGTGAAACCTTTCTTTTTTTCCCTCCTTCAGACCAGCAAGATCCAAGTTCCCCCGTGACCAGGTAACCCCGTTGTTGTGGTGCCTGCTTGTGTTGCTTGTGTTGAGGGCTGGTGTTCGTCCGTCAGTTCTCCTTCATGATCACGGTGCCATCACGGTGTTATTCCAGACTGTCACCCGCCTCACAGCAAAGAGCACCTTGGGGTTAAGATTCGTTTTAGTACCGTGCCAGTATTTCATTACCTACCTTATGAAACATCACCATAAAAAAAAAAAAAATGGTTAAGATTCGTTTTAGGTCCGTGCCAGTATCACATTACCTACCTTATGAAACATCAGTATCTCTTCATATATCTTTTCTACAAACCTTCAACAGTCATGGAAACGCTTTGAAAATCCAACTCAAGGACTTTTTTTTACCCTTGAGGTAATACTTTATAAGTCCGCCTCCCCCTTTGAAAAACCTTTCTCGAAAATAAGGCTCGCTGCAGGGGGCGAGGGGCTGTTAGGTTAAAGTTGGGACGCCTTACTTTTGAGACTAGGAATTTTCCTTCATTTAGGATTTTCTAGGAAATTTTAGCCTATTTTCTGTGATTTTGGCTTCCCCTGCCCCTCAGTTCCCCCAAATCTTTACCAGAATTTGGATCTGGGCCTACGGATTTGAAGCTACTAAGGATTTCAGAGGCTGTAGTGTATTTCACTAGAATAAAGGCACTTGTCCCTATACCAAGAGGGTAAAGTCATCAGTGTCAGGCAAAGATACGAACACAACTACCAGAGGCTCGCCTCTCTCTCTCTGGAAGATACATACATACTAGAATGATTTTTTTCAATTAAGGCATGCTTGATGTGATACTGGGACTTTAATTTTGAGCATAGTGATACACATCTGGGCCGTGGACGTAATGACATGTGAGAGTAGGGTGAGGTGGTAAATGATGACTACCATGATTGATGGTAGAACGATTGCTCGCTTGTATTTGTTTCTCTCTCGTTTGTTTTTTGTTATACCTTCGCTATTCTTCCCGGTACCATACGTTCAGCTCTTCCCGGACAATAAAATTAATAGCACCACTAGACTGTGGCGATAAGAGCACCATTACTTTTATCAGTAGGTACATGCTATACAATAGCCCTAACGTACACCATAAACCACCAAACCACTACGCTACCAATAGTTACGGAGGTAATTAGGCTATGTAAGTAACACGTTACCCTACTCTCAACTTTATTTAAAGGATGCCTATCAGTATTAGAAAGAGTATATAACGCCACTACAATTAATGCATGCCTTTCATTCATTATAGTTACGAAGCTACATGAGAGAGAGAGAGAGAGAGAGAGAGAGAGAGAGAGAGATATATTGAGGGAGAAGGGAGGAGGCGGGAGATGGAGGGAAGAGGAACAAGGTGGGCGGAGCCTCTGGTAGTTGTGTTCGTATCTTTGCCTGACACTGATGACTTTACCCTCTTGGTATAGGGACAAGTGCCTTTATTCTCTACTTGTAAATTAAGGCAGTGTGTGAAATACACTGTCGCAAAATCTCGTACCGATACGATTGTTCGTTACGATATTATTCCCAAAAAACGAGGCCGCACAGCCTCTGAAATCCTTAGTAGGCATGCTGACCATTGCTCCTTGGAGGTGCAATATGAAGGCGTATATGGTATTTTAAGGTGGCTGTGAAAAGTGCATATTTACCAATTCTTCACGAGTACAGCACATAGGATCTGAGCCTATACCTACTAGCTTTGGTATGGCTACATATTGGCCTCTACCTATTTTTCTCCAAAATCATGGATGATCATATCACCTATTACCAATCACTCAATACCTAAGTTTGGGTTGTGTTGTGTGTGGGAAATCTTACTCATCACATCATTTATGTTTATATTTGTTTTTTTCCATATTTGAGTGTTATGCCAATATCACTGTTTCAGGGTGACGATGATACACACCATAAACAGCATCAAGGATTCCCTGCTGGAGATGTTTGAATTGGTGTCACAAATGTTTTCATTGTCGGTGCGTGTGTGGTCACTGGCCATCACTGTCCTGCTGCAGCTGCTTGTTATCCTGGTGGGGCTGCTGTGCCTCTGCTGGTTACTTCTCAAACTTGTAAGAGTTACTCTAAATTATAGTGAGCGTTTAGTCATTTAAGTGTTTGTGGTGTAACAAATAGGACTCGCACAGCCTGTTCTTTGTTCCTGTTACTTTACATAGTAATGGTAAAAGTTTGAACTTTTAATTTTTCCTCATACTATTACATCTTGCATTTTCATGTCATTTCTTATCTTACTCAATACCATATTTTTTTTTCCTTTTCTTCCTCCCCAAATTACTTCTATGTTTTCTGTGTTTCCTGGAAAACTAGCAAGTGTCATGCCTTTCAGCCTTTTCTTTCAATAATATGATATCTTTTAAAAGTAATTATACTCTCACTGTTTTAATTGTCTTGTGATCTTACAGTGTGTGTATACATTGCCAAGAGGTGACCCAGGGCAGATTCACATAGCCTTCTTTCACCCATACTGCAATGCTGGTGGAGGAGGGGAAAGGGTGCTGTGGTGTTCTATCAGGTCACTGCAGAGAAAGTGAGTCAAGCATTACAAGCATTTTGGAGTAACTAGCTGTGTATTGCACTTCAGAGGTGATCTTTTCCTCAAGGCTTTAACATATTTCACTTTCTGGTCTTGACCAATCATATGATGTGTGGGATATTATATGATCCTGTGGCTATAACCCTTTTTCTTATAGGCTCAACAGTGGAAGCAATCTCAGAATCTTATATAATGTTTTAAAGATAAGGCATCATAGACTCCCTAAAATATTGTTATATTTGAATGAATGTTCTCACCTGGTATCCTGAACTGGTTTGTTTGTTGGTTGGTAATACCGTGTTTTCATTGCAGGTACAAAAATATCAAATGCTACATTTATACTGGAGACACAGACGCTTCACCTCAGGAGATTCTTCAAAAAGCAAGAGAAAGGTTCAACGTTTCCTTGCCACAGCCTGTAGAGTTTATATTCTTGAGAAGTCGCAGCATTGTTGAGGCTAAATATTATCCATTCCTTACACTGTTCATGCAGAGTCTTGGATCTATCATGTTGGCAGGGGAGGCATTATCAAAGTTTCGCCCAGACATTTATATTGACACAATGGGCTATGCATTCACATATCCAGTGTTTCGCTTCATTGGGGGATGTGTCGTGGGATGCTACACTCACTACCCCACGATTAGTACTGACATGTTGAACAGAATTGCAGATCGGGTTGAATCTCACAACAACAGGAGAATTATTGCTAACAGTACATTTTTCAGTCTAGCAAAGATGGTGTACTACAGGCTGTTTGCTGAGCTGTATTCACTGGTTGGTTGGAGTGCACAGGTGGTGATGGTGAACTCCTCTTGGACGCATGGGCACATATCAAAACTGTGGGGGGTGAACCGACGCACACATATTGTTTATCCTCCATGTGACACTGAACAGTTCAAAAGTCTTGAGATAATCCCAGATTCAGAGAAAAAAATCAAATCCTTAGTGTCCATCGGTCAGTTTCGTCCTGAGAAAGACCATGCCTTACAGTTGAAATCTTTCCAACGCCTCTGTGAAATAGTGGATTCTAGTATAGATGTTCAGCTTGTGATAATTGGTGGCTGCCGAAATGAGGAAGATCAGCAGAGGGTCACCTCACTGAAAGAATTGGCAGCATCTCTTGACATTGAGGACAAAGTAGTCTGGAAGCTTAATGCACCATTTGAGGAACTTCTTGAGTGTGTTAAGCAAGGTACAATTGGACTGCATACAATGTGGTGCGAACATTTTGGCATTTGTGTTGTGGAGTGCATGGCTGGTGGCCTTATAATGGTAGCTCATGATTCTGGAGGGCCAAAGATGGATATTGTTATAGAGCATGATGGGCAGCCCACTGGATACAGGGCAACAGATGTAGAGTCTTATGCACAAGCAATGAAGACTGTCTTGGACTCTTCTGACGAGGCAAAAGAAACAATGCGATTAGCAGCCAGGAGTTCTGTTGACAGGTTCAGTGACACTGAGTTTGAAATGGCCTTCCTTAGTGCTTGTGAGAGTCTGTTTGCATCCACTAATGTTGTACTAAATTAATCTATCATGTTAAAATGTTACTAGCTTTAGTTATTTATTGCAAACAAATGTTTGACTTGGATAATGAATGATTCAGCATTCTTAAGATTAATGTTTGCAGTGATATTGAAGGCTTAGCATTGTTGTGGTTTTGAAACCATTGGGCTTTCCATGATCTGTAGCCTTTGCCGTTCTTTCTTGAGTCAACTTTATATCATGCTTTCCGTGGATATTGTGGTTACTGATAAGAATGCAGGTGGTTGTGAGGCTGATGATAACACTAGGGGCTGCATCCACATCAATGCTGTTATCTCATTGTCAGTGTGAAGTCACTGATGAACAGTTGTTTCTGCTTGTTAATATGTTGTGTTCTACATACATACCATTTCCAGAACATTTCCTCCTCAATCTATAGAGGACCGACCACCCAGCAGCAGTGAAATACCATTTGTTAGTCAGTTATGTACTTAGTACTTAGTGTTTTCTTGAAACATTTAAAGTTCTTAAGTCACTGTTGAAATAATCTACAGTGAATGTCCACTATCTAATCCCATCCATACCGAGAAATCTTCTTGCCGACTCATCTGTCCATCCACCTCTTGTGTGTGTATGTCATTCAGCCACGGTCTGCACACATGCTGACTCGTGATCACCAGCCAGTACCCTCCCAGACAGAGCTTGAAGCTTCGTAATGACTGACCTTTGGATACAGCTGGGACCCGGTGTGATCTTTAGCATAGATAACTAAGGATCTTCTATTCCTGAGGGTGTATCCTCCACTGTAGATGTAAAGGCACAGGACACATGGAAGAACACTGAGGCTGTGGACCCTAACCCAGATGTTAACAATCTGTTTCTATAGAACTAGAAATGAATAGGTAGACTAGAGGAAGTTTTTTAAGATGAATTGTTAACATTATGGGATAATATGTGATATGTGATATGAAGAGAAAAGGGTCTGGTCTCTGTGACGAAAGGCATACTCTGGATTTGTGAAGATAAAGAAAACCTGGATGACTCTTTTTAAATTTATAGTTCCATAACAGTTATATATGTTTGTAGACTATATTTACAATTTAAAAAGGAAATGTGTTATATTTACGTGTATCTGAGCATGCTTTTTAATAATTTATTCAGTCTTGTGATATTTATTATGAGTTTCTCTGCAGAAGATATCTAATATTTGAAGTGTATATTGCATGTTATCCAGTGTCTGCCAGTTATTACAATTTGTGGTGCCACACATGTTAAAAGTTTTCTTCTAAATGTTAAGCCTTTTTCCATATAGGATTGCAGGTTTTATTTAATATTAGTTCACAGAAGGTACTATACCAAAGATTAGGCCTTTCAATTTTAGGCCAAGGATTTTGCTTCTTCTGAAATGTGTTATGCAATTAGTAGCTTGTACTTAAGTCAGTTCTTCTATTGCATTCCTCTTGCATAAAAATTCCTGAAATCTACAATACATAAGTCTAGATATGTTGACAGAACTACATTTTTTGGCAAAAACTCTCCAGATTTATAGAAACTGCATGGTTATAAAGATTTACCTTTCTTTTTGATGTTTGAGTTGTATAATCTTTGCAACAGGTCGTGTACCGATTCAGCTTGCAAAGCCAATAAAATAGAGAAAAAAAATACTTAATGAGTCAGTGGCTGATAGGTGTTGCTTGAACAGATAATAAAAGTTGTTGATGAAAAAAGTTTTACTTGAATATTATCGCTTTAGTAATATTAAAGTGTGTTCTTATTGCAGTTGGTCATGTAATAGAAGTAGAATTAGTAGTATGGTAGTAGAATCATTATATTATAATTATTATTTTTATTATTATTATTATTAATTGTAGTAGCACTAGTAGTAGTCATAGCAGCACCATCATTTGTCCTCCAAATTTTCTTTAGTAAAAAACAACATTGCAGTTTGCTATGCAATGTCTCCACAGCTTTTTGGTCTATAACAAATTCTTTGTTATAACAAAACATCAACATTTAATTCTACAACATTTGGTCTTGTGAAGCCTGCCACGTACAGCACCAGTAGTCTGGTCAGCAGAAGTTTTTTCAGCAAGATTTTCATGAGATTGCCGCCAAGCTTCCAGTGCCGCGGTGAACTCCACGGACGCAGCCAGCCACATTTGCACTACTCGAGGTGCGCCGCTCGATGATGCGGCAAGTTCATATAAATTATTTAATTTTTTTCTCACATCGCATCTTATCTATATTATTATTATACAGTCAAGTGTAGGAGACTTCTCTATAAGGTGAAAAACTATTAACTGATTTAATAACCTCCAATCGCCAATGGTGTGTAAAAAGTGACTTCAACATTTCAGCTACTCTTAACCTTTACTCGTCATAATCTCTATCTTTCGCTTTACTAATTTTTCGCAAATATTTGAGAGCCCGAGAGTTACTGTTGAGTAACAATACCAAGCAGAACTATCTTACATATGGGGAGGTTAGGCAAATATCTAAAACATGCAGCACGAAAGCATGCGAGACTGACAGCCTGAGGACTCCCAACAAACCAAGGGAGGCCTGAAAACGATGCCGAGGCGCCAGAGAAGCACTATCTGAACAGACTGGCTTGGGGGGCATTCTTTAATAATTTTTATCATTTATAGTAATAATTATACTAACATCAGTTTATAAGTAAAGCTAATACTGCTACAACACTCGGGGGCCGGGTGGTTGTGTGGGTATGATTCTTGGGTCAGGTTGTGGTTGATTTTCATCTCGATTCACGGCATCTTCTTGGCGAGAGGTAGCGTATCATGTCACCCTGGCAGAGCTATGGGCCTGTACCAAGAGTCATGAAGGTTTAGCGACGAAAATCAAAGGGAAGGATGATGCGTACTGAGAGTCACTACTCACTAGCATTTTTGGAACGAAGGTTTGCGGGAAAGACGAAGGGAAGGCGGTCTTTGCTGTCCGTGGGGAGGGGAGGGTAAAGAGTAAATTACACTGGGCAAATTTTCCGTTCATCTTCAGTCAAACCACGATTTTCGCTGGCGTGGTTCTCATTTGTTTCTTGTTATTGCTGATTATGATGATGGTGAGTAATACCGTCGTCCTTTGGTGAAATGTACTGTAGCTTTGGAAAATCGTGGTTTGACTGAAGATCACGGAAAATTTGCCCAGTGTAATAGCCCCTTAAGTATTCTTCAGTCACCTTTCGTCTACCACCACCACCAGAGCCATAGAATAGGAGAGTAGTCAGTTTCATCACAGGCGCCTTGTTGTGACCAAAATGTAGCGCGAAAGTCAAATTGGAGCTGATATAATAGCGTTTTTTCGTGTTCGCAGTACTTCTTCGAGAGCTTAACGATACCTAGTAAAGGTTTCAGGGACCGTGTTCCCCTGTTTTTCGCAAATAAAACCTTAACAAAGCGTCGGACAAGGATGTTATTTTTATCAGTGGATGTTTGAGACCCCGACCTTATGGGCAAAAGTATGATTTGGTGTCACATGTGGATAATGAAGCACTTATAGGAGTAAATTTAGGGTAAACTTGGCTAAAAGTTGAAGGCACTGTGAGCGAGGCTAGCCCCGCCAACGACAGAGGTGTTGTTGGGTAGTTGGGTGGGGATGCTTGTGTGAGGAAGGAAAGGTTGGGTATGGGGGAGGTTGGTGAACCGACAAGGGATGAAACCAGAAACTACTGCTCGTTTACATACATGCAGCATGTACTACCAATAATCACATTTTCCATGTAAAGGATAAGTAATTTCCTTCGGGTAAGACTGTTTCTCCCCAAATGATAGTCCATATAAGGAATATCCAAATTTACAGTAGATTAAATATTGCTACGGTGTGTGTGTGTGTGTGTGTGTGTGTGAAGCAGTAAGACATAATTGCTGGTTAGATGGAGATTACTCGTACGTCAGAGCTAAACGTCACATCGACGTCACGAGCGGGGCGGGGCTAGCCTCGCTCACAGTGCCTTCAACTTTTAGCCAAGGTTACCCTAAATTTACTCTTATAAGTGCTTCATTATCCACATGTGACAGCAAATCATATTTTTGCCCATTAGGTCGGGGTCTCAAACATCCACTGCCAAAATAACATCCTTGTCCGACGCTTTGTTAGTTTTATTTTCGAAAAACAGGGGAACACGGCCCCTGAAACCGTTAGTAGAGCACAAAAAATCCCCACTTGTATCAGCATTAATGTGAGTCACCCGGCTTTTTTTGGTAACAACATGGCGCCTGTGATGAAGGTGGCCAAATTCTACTATTCTATGGGTCTGACCACTACTTATAATGCTGCTGCTGCTTCTACTACTACTACTACTATTACAACTACTACTATCACTACTACTATTACTACTACTACTACTACTACTACTACTACTACTATCACTACTACTACTACTACTACTACTATTACTACCACCAATTTGTTCGTCGATTTATTAAGTGGACAAGTAATCCCAAGTGTTGCACCGAGTAATGTCACGTCCGGCAGAATAAAAGACGATGGGAATAAAAATGATCCAAACACTGATGTACAACACATATATTAACTTTATTATTTTATACCTTGAAAAGTATTACACGAGATTTTTTATATATATTTTTTGCAGTTTAATCAACTTCAGCGTATGCTTACAAATAGAGACATTGCTTCCTAGAGAGTGAGAAGTTGTACAAAACTCTGGAAATGATGAAAGAGGCGAGTGTCTAGTCATACAACGTCTGAGCCGATGGGAAGGGAAAGTGGGCATTTAGTTTCAACAATATGGACATTTATTATACACCACACTCTTAGTAGTAGTACCAGAAGATGGAATTACTTATAATTTCCTCACTTGATCAATCCGTAAAGGGGAAAGTGGTGGAGGATTCATAACACGGTGTTCGGGGGAGCTGCAGAAACAAGCTTCGCCAAAATATTCTCCCGCTTGTGTTTGGCGGTGAGGGTTGTGCACTGCGTGGCTCGGCGGCGGCGGCGGCGGGTGTAATGGCGGCAGAGGAGGCGAACGTGAAGAGTACGGACGAAGCTTGCAACACACACACACACACACACACACACACACACACACACACACACACACAAACGCGACGAAATACGAAAAAAATATATAAACAATTGGCTGCAAGTGAGAGCGTGAGAACGAGGGCAGACTCAAATCTTTAATGGAACCTCACCTCGATATTATACAGTACCGCGAACAACGAAGACCAAGAACATGCCAAAGAAGAATCCCTCCCCTGGCAACACGAGGCACGCAACACCCTCCCCCCCACACCACTAAGCTCACCACCAAGACTCACCTCAAGATGGTACACAGACCCATCCTCGTGATCCTGCTGGTGACTCCCGTGACGTAGCTAATGGGGATGCTCACGGGGCTACTGGGAGGGTACGGGGCAGGCGACACCCTCACCCACGCCCCTCACCAGTGGTACACACGGGCCCGTCCTCGTGATCTCAGTGGGTGACTCCTCGGTCGAGTATCTCCACACCGTCGCTGCTTCAGAGTCACCGACACAAGATATCTCGATGCGTTGGTGAAGCCTCGGAACAAGTCTCGAGTGAACCCTTCCGGTGCAGCTTTCAATCGGGATATAACAGTTAACAAAGGTGAGTAGCAGTGAATCACGAGGACGAGTCTGTGTCGACCAGTTTCGAACCCCCTGAACCTGATGATGAAAGGAATGCCTTCTGTGAAACGTCTACGTGCCGTGTGTGATAAATAAGATGTGCATGTAAACAAGAGGACTGACTGGCTGGCTGGCGGTACGCACTATCTATATAATGAAGCTGCTGGCTGACTGATCTTCTGTGTGGCGAGAACCAGGCGTAGTACGTGTGCTCTACTTTCGATCCTAAATGCACGGCGTCAAGACCCGCCATGCTGCCTTAACATCTTCAGTTTGTACAGACAAAAACCTTAAGAGTTTAGCGCCTTTTCTCGGCTTAGCCTATGGAGGACTCTGAAATATTCCTTTAAACTAATCATCTGTGGCATACTGAACGGTAAGTAGATGTAAAATATTATGACCTCACATAAAATACTCTAAAACGATGTCTGTCTATCCTTTAAGGGGTATAAATGACTACATCAACAGGATCTAAATGCACTGTATAGGGACTCTAAAGGAATTATGAAACATGTGTGAAATGGAATCCATCGAGGAAACACCATCGGTACCTTATTAGCCAAGGTTCATGACGTGTCCAAGAGAAACGTAAGCTTGACTAGAGAATTCTGCCTCACTAAATGCTGTAGTTTACTCTGCTCTTTAATGACTACTTGTGTTCCTGGTGTATGTTGGACCTGAAGTGCTAATCTTACTTTATTTATTTTTTGTCTAGTTCTTTCCCACTTCATTTGGTTTACCAACTTTGACTTGTTTCATCAGCTGTCTCTCACAAGAAATACTGAGAGGTTGGAACTCTAAAATTTGGCCGTGATTCTGGTGTTGTATTTGAGGGATACTCAAGAAAACCGTGTGAAGTGCGGAAAAGTAGGCCTGGAAACGAATAATTAATGATCTTAACCATAATACAAGGTAGGCTAATTGTACTGTAACCTCTTCACGTGTTCGTGGGGCGTACACATCAACCATTTGAGTCTCTGCAATGTTCAAAACACGACGAAGAGAAAAGAAGTAGCTCACCGCAGTGGAACACAACACTTGGCCAAGCACTCAGACGAAAACAGCGAAGGCTCGTAACATTGCCTTGCGGGGACTGCCTGAGCGGGGCAATCCTGATCGTTTTGTCGCAAACTTCCACAAGATGCACAGCGGCGAGCCCTTCTTCTTCTTCATCCTTCTGCTCTTTATCATCACCTTCATATGAATACGAAAGTTTATTCACACGCAATAACGGATTAAAGAAATCACCACAGTCGTCGGGGTGGTTGAAGAGATGAAACGGTCTAGTAAGACAGAAGTCTGGAGTGTTTCAACGCGATGGAAGAGGAGAGGGAAATAAAGAGGGAGAGCAGACAGAGGTGGTGGTGCAGATGTGCCGGAGTTGGCGTGGCGGCGACTACTTGGGAGGCAGCTCCTGGGTGTCGCGGAGGAGGAAGAAAAAGAGGAGGAGGAGGAGGAGGAGGTGGCTATGTCGTGCTGGGTGGGTGTGGCGGCGACTACTTGATGAGGGGCAGCTCCTGGTTGTCGCACACGTCCATGTTGTAGTACACGGCGTCAGAGCTCGAGTTGGACGCCGTCATGGGCATGGAGGCGCCGTCGTTCTCCGCCTCCAGCCGCAGGGACCCCGCCCGGTCACCCCGCCTGCAGTAGACACAGTGTTAGGCACATGGTGAAGAAAGGAAGACGGAAAGAAGGCGGGACTGTTTTACGTGAGTTAGGGGAGACAGAGAGCTAGTCTACGTTCCGTGCTATAAAAACAGTAAATTATTGACTATTTACATTCATTTGTTGATTGATTGATTGTTTATTGTTGCAAGTAAACAACAAAGGAGAAGGGAGGAACATGCCATCCCAACCCCCAGGCAGTACAGAGCGTGATTATACAACTAAGGATACATGTGGTTTCGTTGTTGTTCATCTACCGTAGCGATATCATTCATGCTCTACGACTTGTTTTCTAATGGTACAGATATAAAAAAAAGTGAACATTATGTAGGCATGTTTTTTTTTCAGGAATTATTTTTGCATGCAGGGAACCTAAATACTCCGCATATTGACTAGGTAAATAATCTCCCTTCTTGTCTCCATCCAGTATTACCAATCACCAATCCACAAGGAACACGCTCCCTTTCCCACTCAAGAAGAATGTGATTGGGAAATGCTGGGAAGTAAAGTCTCATTGATGGGTGTTTGGCTGTCGTGGGCGGGGTTTATTTACGAAGTCAACATGAACAGATTATAGGCATTATGGGTCGTATTGCAAGACATTTCGCCAGATGGCGCCACTATAAACACTCGCCTGTGCCAGAACGGGCTGGGCCGACCATCAGGATCCACCGGGAAGAAGCCTACCGGCGCAATAGGCCGCAATGTAAAAAATAAAAACCAAAGAACACATATTTGACAAGGCTTTCGTAGGAGTTGTGGGCATTTCCAGGAGTAGTTTTATGACCCTGATGGTAGTTTGACTCTTCTTCTGTACCATGACCCTCAAGAAGCACTCATTAGAACCCGACTGACCCCCTCCTTGGCCTTAAGAAATAGATGATGTGAGAAGCGAAACTGTCTTATAATACCGACCTATGTCTCGAAAGGATAAACTCGTGCAGTGCTGGGGTGTGCAGGCTTTAGACAAGATCTAAAGAAAGGGAGGTCAACTCAAGGTCGGCTTAAAACTCGTTTCATTCCGCGCATCCTCTCGAGGCTCCTCCCTCTGACCAAATGACGTAGCACAGTGTATAAAATAAAGTTGACCGAGCAGGCAACCCCTCCAGTCACATTCACACCGCAACAAGTTAAGGGACCTTCTGGCCTCTCTCTCTCTCTCTCTCTCTCTCTCTCTCTCTCTCTCTCTCTCTCTCTCTCTGTGTGTGTGTGTGTGTGTGTGTGTGTGTGTGTGTGTGTGTGTGTGTGTGTGTGTGTGTGTGTGTGTGTGTGTGTGTGTGTGTGTGTGTGTGTGTGTGTGTGTGTGTGTGTGTGTGTGTGTGTGTGTGTGTGTGTGTGTGTGTGTGTGTGTGTGTGTGTATACCTGTGTGTGTGTGTGTGTGTGTGTGTGTGTGTGTGTGTGTGTGTGTGTTGGTGTGTGTCACTTCCACATTTGCACTGGGGTGTGACGCATATAGACAGATATATAGGTGGATAGATGAATAAATACAGATAGATGGATAGATAGATATATAAATAAAGGTATATAGTATGTAATAGCTTGTGTAATGCTTGTACATACTGAAGAAAAGTACAAGAGCAAATAAAATACTTTCAAAGCACATGTATGCCTTTTATATCCTGCACTAATAAATCTATAAAATATACGGGATTTATTGGAAAACTACCAAGAACTTCAGTATGTAATAAAGGTTCTATTAATCTCTGGCTAAGATGCTACATGCATAATATATGAAACTACAAAGTAGTACTACACATAATATGCAAAATATTGTTAATGATTCCTCTTCCTTTTACCTTTACTATTATACACACGCACACGCACACGCACACACAGAACGAGAGAGAGAGAGAGAGAGAGAGAGAGAGAGAGAGAGAGAGAGAGAGAGAGAGAGAGAGAGAGAGAGAGAGAGAGAGAGAGAGAGAGAGAGAGAGAGAGAGAGAGAGAGAGAGAGAGAGAATTTACCAGAGCGAGCGAGAGAGAGGGACTAAGGGGGTTGCCAGCTAGCTTAGGTTCCTTTATACTTGTGGATGGAGAGAGAGAGAGAGAGGAGACTCCTCCCACTGACCACCTGACGTCACCTAATCTGCGCCTGAGTTGACCTCCCATTTATTTAGACCTTGGCTTTAGAGACGGTGAGAGTGACCCGTTGTCCCGTCAGTGGGCACCCTCCCCCTCCCTGGAACAGCTACACTAACTACGACAGTTTTGTAATCAGAGGATAAAGTCGTGCGGTGTAAGGGTGACTTAGGGTGTACAGGACGTAAAGAGAGTGAGCGGCCCGTTGTCCCGTCAGTGGGCACCCTCACCCTCCTGGGAACAGCTACACTAACTTGTCGTACCAGTTCCTCACGAACCTCGGCTTCTCAAAGAGGGAGGTGGGCCGCGGCCGCTTCACGGTGGGCATCACCTTGTGTGGCCGCGGCAGCTTCACTAAAAACTTCTTGTACGTCCTGTTGACCCGGCAATGGCAGACTCCGACCTGAAGCATCGGATATTATGTCTAACTTGATCAGAAACACTGCAAACCATATTCATCCCACCTGAAACACTGCAAATAATATTTAACCCACCTGAAGCACTGCAAACCAAGTCCAACCCCCCCTGCAGCACCAAAAAACATGTCTAACCCGACTCGGAGCACCACAAACCATGTCTACAGCAGACAGACAGACAGACATACTAAACTAATGTACTGTCTATGTAGATAAAATACTGGAAACTGCTCAAAAGTCTCAGAACCTGTACTCTTTTGAATTGCCTTCGACTCACCACTACGATGAATATCAGAAGCGCCGCCGCCAGGGTCGCGATGGCCACGTAGATGTTCTTCATATGGTCGAAGGGCATGTCCATGGGAAGGTGAACCTCCAGGGGCGCCGTCTCCATGGTGCCCACGACGCCCACCGTCTCCGGCACGGCCTCGTCTATGTGAGGACCCGGCCAGAGGCGCCGCGGGAGAGCAGACCGAGAAGGGTGAGGCTCAGGCAGAGTGGAGGGTTGTGAGTACAGGCAAACACAAGTAACTCACGTGTGTATACTGTGTACATGTTATTTACATGATAGAATGGCGCCATGAGGCTCAGGCAAAGATGGAACATAAGGATGATTGTAGCAGAGGTAAATACAGGTAAATCTGCTTTATAGAATGTGTACGTATAGTTTACATGGCAGAATGATTGTATGCATTGTTGACTGCCTGCAGTGTAGAACTAGACAAAATATGAAAAGAGAGACAATCAATGGCGTAGCTATGGGGAGCCTAGCCCCCGTGGACCCCGTACATGAATTTATGAGGGAAAGAAAATGGGATTTGATTTGGAGCCCCTACAGGTAGCTTGGGCCTCCCCGTGAATGCCCTAAAATGCAGACCCCTTGCTACGCCACTGAGGAAAAAATATATCAGATAAATTACCTGAGTGGTACAAAACTAAAACTTTTTATAACTGATCAGTGACTCCATCACGCAAAGGTACACCCTAACAGGAGATGTTTAGGTCACAAGGAAATGATAACGAGTCAAGTACAAAGTTCATCCGAGCACAGACAGTTGTGGTGAGGAGCACAGGATCAAAACGTGTGTGTGTTCAGGCCGCGGGGGGCAGCCTGTGTGCTCGTGGGTGGCGGGGGGCGGGCAGGCGTGCAGCCCCGCCGGGAGGAGTCACGCCCACGTCCCTGCAGCGTGCTGGGGCGGCATCCCGCACCGGGCCGGGGCAGCGTGGCGGTGCCGAGGACAGAACGTGCATGGCGGGGGGCTCGCCAAACCGTACGCACTACTCCATTAAGTACTCATATCAGGTAAAAAAGAAAAGCCCTCAAAACTAACTCTCCTTCTAATGCATTACGTCCTTCCTACGGCTTTGAGTTCATCAAGAGGGACGCACCTGCAACATAAATGATAACCTCGAGTTGGTTTCTCTTTACAGGTGCAACACTGCATCTTAACATAATTTTCCGGGCCTTAGTCTGCCTTCTTCACGGAAAAAAAGTAACAAGTATGATAAAGAATAAAGTATCAAAATAAAGTTTTATTGACCCATTTGACTTTCATAACATTTTTTCCTACCCAAGCTCAATTTTTTATTTCTTTTTATACTAACTGGAGCGGCGCGTACGGTTCGGTGAACATTCCCAGTAGTCGCTGCAGCAGGCGTGGGGTGTATCCGAGGCGTGCGTGGCGTGGAGCACACAGGGCACCACTCAGGCTACTGGCGGCGACGGGAGGCCGGGAACATGCAGCCCCGAGCCAGGCCGTCCAGCATGCAGGGGCCAGGCTGTGTGTATGTGTGTGTGTGTGTGTGTGTGTGTGTGTGTGTGTGTGTGTGTGTGCTTCATGTGGACGACTCTTCTTCCTTACGTCACTGTTCCTGTGTGTGTGTGTGTGTGTGTGTGTGTGTGTGTGTGTGTCATGCAGGCAGCAGCGGATAGTCGCCAAGGAGCCCTAAGAGCGAGCGGCAGACGGTGGACGAGGTGCAGAGGCTGGGAGTGAGGAGTGGAGGCAAACATGCAAGTGAGTGAGGAGGCCGAGAGGGAGGGACACACCTGAGGGGATCTGGACCACGCACACACCTGCACACGGGCACTTCTCTCTACTGACACACAGGTCCAACAAAAAGTATAAAGCGGAAGCAACCCCAGTGTTTACATGAGATGAGGGACACACAGACATCGGCTCCGGGCCTGCATCCTGCGTTGGGCAAAGAAGGGAACATAAACTGCAACACACGAGGAACTGCGGCTCTCAGGGACCGCCACCACCACCACCACCACCACCACAATCCTACGGCAGGTACAGATGCCCTACAAAGTCATTACCCACATGTGAACGATAAACTAAAGAATGAGCGATAATCAAAGAAAATAGACGCTGCTACTGACCTTGAATGGCGCTGGTTTAGGGTAATTTTCATATTCTTTCATATTTTGGCATTGGATCTACTTGACCATACTTATGATAGATAGGATATAGAGTGAACGAAAACTAGAGAGACTGGACGGTGTTACTGTAAATATCTTATCGTTTAGACATCGAAAGATTCACTAGGGCAAAGCTTTGAATGATAGAGAATGAACAAAATCTAGAAACTGTACGGTGCTTATTATACACGCCTGATCCAGTAAAAAGATATATTCGCGCTAGTGTGACATCCAGCCAGAGCCGCTTCATAATCACTGTCATGCCCAACCTTGCCAGATTGTCGTACTCTGCCTCTTATGTTTGCCGATTTCCGACCCCAAAACTACTTTCATCACTCAAATAACTGCCTTCATATATGGTTATCGTTGAAATGGTTAATTATTGGTGTTTCTTGGCAACAGCTGTGGGCCAGAAACCGGTAAATACGCGGCTCTGAGTACGATAATCTGGCAACGGTGGTCATGCCGCTGCGATTCGTTAATTTTGTTGCAGCTCGATGTTCTCGCGTGTCCTTATCTTCTCCGGGGGTTTCCACATTCTAGAGCACTGCCCCGACTCTTCTACGATACAGAAACGGCCAGAGAGGCAAAAAACTAAGCAGAACTTCTCCCTGCAACAAAATGAATAAACCACAGCAGCACAACAATACATATCATTACTTGTTGTTCTGGGGTGGGGTTTAGTTTCCTGGCTGAGAGTAGGGCCATAGTCACAAACACGTCAGCACCTAAACGCACACATTTGACAAGGCTTTTATAGAAGTTTTGGACCTTTCCAGGGGTAGTTTTATAACCCTAGTGGTAGTCTGACAAGGAAGGCCTCTGTGGCATGTACGTGAAAAAAAAGATACACTCATGAGAACGCGTTTGATCTCCTTTTTGGACTTTGACAATGGCTGATGTGTGAGGCGGAAGTGTCTAAGAACAGCGACCTTGTACTGACCTCAAACACCACAGCGATTCGGACCACAACCAAATTCAACACAAGGGAAACATCTGGTGGAGCCCATAAGTGCGGGAGGCGTTGATGAACCACGTGGGTGAGTGGGTGGGTGGGTGGGGGTGGGGGTGACTTAAGCAGACAAGGGTGTGGTTGCACTTTGAACACTCGTGAATCGTGTTGTGAGGGTACGACGACGTGACGACAGGTGGGGTACACTGATTACAGGTGGACAGGTGGAGAGACATGTAGACAGAGGTAAAGTAAAGGTAAAGTTGAGGTTGTACGCTATAGCTGCGCGTATATAGAATAGACAGGTATAGTAGATAAAGGGATGGATAAGTAGATGGAGACAGATACACAGATGGATAGATAGGTATAGATACATAGATACATACATGTCAAGCGATAGTTTCCTTGACATTGACGGTGACAGACAGACATAATGACGGGTAGACACCAAGGTGAAGGAAGGAAAAACACAAAGAAGATGGAAGAAAAGAGCAGGAAGGAGGAGGAGGAGGAGGAGGAGGATGTTTTTTTAATGATTTTCAGAGCATAATCATTACGTATTTCAGGATTAATTAGTATCATTATCTTTTATTGCAGACTCGGTTAAAAAGGATTTTTTAACTGAATGCTTTAGGGGAAGACACGGAGCGATGAAGATGCAAGTACACCAATAGTAGTAGTAGTAGTAGTAGTAGTAGTAGTAGTAGTAGTAGTAGTAGTAGTAGTAGTAGTAGTAGTAATGTAATTGTAGTATTAGTATTAGTAGTATTAGTAGGGGGGTGATATTTATGAGCACAAAGGGAGAAGGAGGGATGGAGGGGGTAAAGCGATTGGCCTACGCAAAGGGGGAGACGCAAGGGAAGGGGGAATGTCAGAAGGCCGCGAGGGGTGAGCGAGGGGAGGGGGGATGAGGATGGCCTAGCGAGGTTACTTCCATTCTTGCCAAGTGATCATTTACCTTATTCTTAGTCCTCACCTGTGTTGCCTAGTACCGATCTAAACCTCAAAACAACTACAATGACAGGTAATTACTATCTTCCATAATTAAAACTTCCTGTATCACTGTAATATAAATGTGCCTAGGAAGTAATGTTATGCAAGTTTTTTTTTCACAACGAGCATCATGTCTCACTAGTCTGTCTGTACCTCACTTATCTGTTTATTGAGGAGTTAATCTTGTTACAGGTAAGGCAATTCAGTATCACCTGTGTACCTTTCGTCTTGTGATAAATTTCATCCTGCCTGCCGTTTCCTTATTCTTGTTCTTAGTCCTAACCTTAATACCTGAATCCAGCACCAAACTATACATGGATACTAAAACAAAAATGACTCGATACTCATTTATCTTCAACCATCATCATCTGTCTTACTCAGTCCATCGGCCGTGTTTCAAGCTCTCCCTTACTATGAGATGTGAATTGTTACCGACTCCGAAGGCACCAGCGTCGCTCAAACTGCTTTTCGCCTTCGTTGAATTCTATATATGTACTTCACTTCCATATTTTCTTGGCAAATTTGAGATATACTATACTTTAAAGTGAAAATAAATATGTTGAGTTAGTCTGTAATCCGTCAAAATGGTTCACAGGAATCTCGTTGGGAAATGAGTCTGGCAAACTGACATTGCTGGAAATGATGACAAGGGAATGGCCTAGAGAGGGATAGCATGTAATACGGACGCATGACTTTACTTCCCTAATCTGTTTTATAATGCTAAGTCTGTTAGGTGTTTGTAACCTAAAATACCTAGTTGAGGGCCCCATTCCTGGCTACCCTGGCCCCTGCGCCCTGGACAGCCCCTGCTTATTCTGGCCTAAACGGTCCATATTAATCCTTGCTTTAGACTGTCCTACACACCTTCGTAACCCTGCCTACCCTATACAGCTGATCAGTTCACGCTACCTACCCTGCACGCTCTGCATCAGTCTTGCCTAGTTAAGACGGTGTTATATTGGCCCTGCCTAAGGAATACGCTCTTCTATCACCCCTGGCCTGTCTGCCTCACACGCCCCGGCACCACTCATTCCCGAGGCTCGCCCGTGCCCCACCGAGCCAGCGAGGCGCCGTCCAGGTGGGGGCGGAGTGTGCACGACGCGGCCCGTGCCCCTGGCCTGCCTCACTCACCGTGCGGCTCCTGCAGGATACCTTGACAAGTGGTGCCGGTGAACCCAGCCCGGCAGGCACAGTAGAACACGTTGGCGTCGGGAAGGTTCCAGCACGTGCCGCCGTTGTCGCAGGGGTTGGGCGTGCATAGCTGTGGGGGGAGGCGAGGGTTACTTTGAAGAACTCTGATGTAGTGGTGCGTCTTTCTTTCTCTCTTCCTTTTTTTTTACGTGCCACCCATAGTGCCGGCAAGCTCTCCTGAGGGTGCGTGTCCAACAGAGAGAAAGCAAAGTTCCAGCTAAAAGAGGATATCCTAGTAAACAGAGAACCTTCCTTATACACAATCTTGCCCAGAAAGGTAAAACATATTCGTGTATTGTGATGCGCGGGCGTGTCAAGGCAAGTGAGGGCGAAAGTCCAGATAAAAGGAAGATTCTAACACACACACCTTTCCTTGTGCATAACTTCCTCAAAGAGCTTAGAGTTATTCGTGTAATGAGATAGCGTGTCCAGAAAAAGAAAAACAGAATTCTGGGAAGGAGAGGAGCTACAAAGAGGTGAATCAAGAGAAGTTGCAGTAAAGCTTTTAAAGATTCAGCAGTTTTTGAAATGCGGGGAATAATTTTACGAGCACGCGAGAATTCCTGCAGCACATGATCACGCGCCGCATAAAGAAGACTCTCCTCCGAGGACCAAGAAAAGGAAAACGAAAAAGAGGAAAGAGAGAAAAAAATATGTCTTAAAAGCTGAACGGTACAAGTAAGATAAAAAAAGAATAAGATAAAAATATATGTACGTGATAACTTGAACATAAGACCACAAAGTAAAAATATTAGAAGGAAAAAAATCATGTCGGGAGCTGAAGAGTAAAGACTAGTGGAAAAGTGTTTAATCGAGCGCTGGAGACTAAATGACGCGTTTCCTTCGCCTCACATTAAAGAAATTACAGTGAAACAACCCGCCTTCTCGCGCCCATTTCGCTAATTTACTCAATTCTTTCCCTTCGCCCTTGCCTGCGCCATGACGGGCCGGGGACGATCACCAGGCCCCTGAAGAAAGCCTACCAGCGATATAGGCTAACACGTAAAACAAATAAATAAATAAATAAATAAATAAATAAATAAATCTAGTTGGTTTTGTTGATTTTTATGCCGCTTTTATACGACCGTGTTTGTAATAATATGTCGACTTAATTGTGAAAGTCTAACACCTCTAATTAACTCTGCCCCCGAGAATGAAGTTAAAAAGTCAAATTAGCCACATAACTTAATAAATCTGGCGTTAGTCTTGGTGAAGGCGTGACTGTCGTACGGCCAAGCAGACTGTCGTACCTGTGGGTGTGGGCCGCAGTTGTCCTCCGTGAAGCCCCGGAGACATTCGCAGGAGTGGCTGTTGCCCTTGTCCACGCAGATCAGGTTGGCGGCGCACGGGTTGGGCTCGCACAGGTCAAACTGAGAAAGAAACGCGGTAAAAATGGCTGAAACTGGTGCAAATTTTACTCTGGGTCTTTATTATGATTCTAGAACTCCACCTGACATGTTCGCTTCTCCTCCTCCTCCTCCTCCTCATTTCCCATATACGTGTTGGGCTCGCACAGGTCAAACTGAAGAAGAAACGCGGTAAAAATTGATGAAACTGGTGTACATTTTCCTGTGGCTCTTAAGTATGATTCTAGAACTCCACCTAACATGTTCGCTTCTCCCCCTCCTCCTCCTCCTCCTCCTCCTCGTTTTCCATATCGGCTACGTGTTGGGCTCGCACATGTCAAACTGGAGAAGAAACGAGGTAAAAATTGATGAAACTGGTGCAGATTTTATTGTGGGTCTTTAGTATGATTTTAGAATTCCACCTAACATGTTCGCTTCTCCCGCTCCTCCTCCTCCTCCTCCTCGTTTCCCATATACGTGTTGGGCTCGCACATGTCAAACTGGAGAAGAAACTTGGTAAAATTGGTGAACAGGTGAACTTTTATTGTTTCTTTCATAGGATTTTAGAACTACTCCTAACTAATTCTTCGTCTTTCCTCCTCTTGCTCCTCATATTTTTTCCCCTTCTCCTTCTTCACAGGACAAACTGAAGAAGAAACTTGGTAAAATTGGTGAACAGGTGAACTTTTATTGTTTCTTTCATAGGATTTTAGAACTACTCCTAATTAATTCTTCGTCTTTCCTCCTCTTGCTCCTCATATTTTTTCCCCTTCTTCTTCTTCACAGGACAAACTGGAGAAGAAACTTGGTAAAATCGGTGAACAGGTGAACTTTTATTGTTTCTTTCGAAGGATTCTAGAACTACTCCTAACTAATTCTTCGTCTTTCCTTCTCCTCTTTCTCGTTCTTATATTTTTTCCCCCTTCTCCTTCTTCACAGGACAAACTGGAGAAGAAACGTGGTAAAAATTGGTGGAACTGGTGAAACTCTTATTGTGGAGCTTTACTATGATTCTAGAACTCCCCCTTATGTGTTCATCTCTCCTCCTCCTCCTCCTCCCCTTCCTCCTCCTCTTTCTTCTCCTCGTCTCCAAATTTCTTCTTTCTCCTCCTTCTTCACAGGACAAACTGAAGAAGAAACGTGATAAAATTTGGGAACTTGTGGAACATTTATATTTGGGTCATTTTTATGATTCTATAAGTACCCCCCTTCCCCCCCCTAGAGACAGAATCAGGTGGATCTCCATGGTTGTCGAAGTCCTGGTGGATACGGCGCGTCGGTAAGGTAAGGTACAAGTCCCCCTAATTAACTGCCTGTCTATACTCCTCTTCCTCCTCCTCCTCGTCTTCCCTATTTTCTTCTTTCCTCTTTTCTTTACTCACAGGTCAAATTGAAGGAGAAACGTGGTAAAACTGGTGAAACTTGTGGAACATTTATATTTGGGTCTTTTTTTATGTTTCTAGAAGTCCCCCTAACTAACTGATTGTCTCTTCTCCTCTTCCTACTCCTCCTCGTCTTCCCTGTTTTCTTCTCTCCTCTCCTCTTTACTCACAGGTCAAACGTGGTAAAAGTGGTGAAACTTATATCCCTAGTATGATCCAAGAAATGCTAACTAACTCTTTCGTCTCCCCTCCTCCTCCTCCTCTTCCTCGTCTTCCATATTTTCTTTTCCCCCTTCTCCTTCACTAGTCGATCTACGAAGTGAATATTGAAAAGAAAACCCTTATTAAACTGTATACTATTTTGGTAAGACGTTACAACTCTTGCCAATACCTTCCTTCCTTAACCTCCGTGTCTTCAGTGTTTTCTTCTTTCCCCTCCTCCTTCACTAGTCGATCTACGAGGTGAATATTGAAAAGAAAACCCTTATTAAACTGTATACTACTTTGGCAAGACGTTATAACTCTTGCCAATATCTTCCTTCCCTAACCTCCGTGTCTTCAGTGTTTTCTTCTTTCCCCTCCTCCTTCACTAGTCGATCTACGAAGTGAATATTGAAAAGAAAACCCTTATTAAACTGTATACTACTTTTGCAAGACGCTATAACTCTTGCCAATATCTTCCTTCCCTAACCTCCGTGTCTTCAGTGTTTTCTTCTTTCCCCTCCTCCTTCACTAGTCGATCTACGAAGTGAATATTGAAAAGAAAACCCTTATTAAACTGTATACTATTTTGGTAAGACGTTATAACTCTTGCCAATATCTTCCTTCCCTAACCTCCGTGTCTTCAGTGTTTTCTTCTTTCCCCTTCTCCTTCACTAGTCGATCTACGAAGTGAATATTGAAAAGAAAACCCTTATTAAACTGTATACTACTTTGGCAAGACGTTATAACTCTTGCCAATATCTTCCTTCCCTAACCTATGTGTCGTCAGTGTTTTCTTCTTTCCCCTTCTCCTTCACTAGTCGATCTACGAAGTGAATATTGAAAAGAAAACCCTTATTAAACTGTATACTACTTTGGCAAGACGTTATAACTCTTGCCAATATCTTCCTTCCCTAACCTATGTGTCGTCAGTGTTTTCTTCTTTCCCCTTCTCCTTCACTAGTCGATCTACGAGGTGAATATTGAAAAACCCTTATTAAACTGTATACTACTTTGGCAAGACGTTACAACTCTTGCCAATATCTTCCTTCCCTAACCTATGTGTCGTCAGTGTTTTCTTCTTTCCCCTTCTCCTTCACTAGTCGATCTACGAAGTGAATATTGAAAAGAAAACCCTTATTAAACTGTATACTATTTTGGGAAGACGTTATAACTCTTGCCAATATCTTCCTTCCCTAACCTCCGTGTCTTCAGTGTTTTCTTCTTTCCCCTCCTCCTTCACTAGTCGATCTAATTAAACTGTATACTATTTTGGTAAGACGTTATAACTCTTGCCAATATCTTCCTTCCCTAAACTCCGTGTCTTCAGTGTTTTCTTCTTTCCCCTCCTCCTTCACTAGTCGATCTACGAGGTGAATATTGAAAAGAAAACCCTTATTAAACTGTATACTATTTTGGCAAGACGTTACAACTCTTGCCAATACCTTCCTTCCCTAAACTCCGTGTCTTCAGTGTTTTCTTCTTTTCCCTCCTCCTTCACTAGTCGATCTACGAAGTGAATATTGTTATTATACTATTTTGGTAAGACGTTACAACTCTTGCCAATATCTTCCTCCCGTGGCCTCCGTGTCTTCAGTATTTTTTCTTCTTTCCCCTCCTCGTCCTCGTCCTCTCCCCTCTTAGCATCCTGTTTTCAAGTTGGCTTTATTTCTTTGAGGGATTTAGAAAGCTTAAAATACTCTTCCTAGAATATTCCCTCTTCACCTCCTCCTCCTCCTCCTCCTCCTTGCCTTCCCGGTCGTCTTTCTCTTCTTTCTTGTTATCCATTTTATCCTCTTCTCCCTTTTCCTCCTCCTTCTCTCCGCCTTCTTCTTCGTAAAGCCTCCTGGCCTCAAATTTGTGGTATGATATTATAACTTTTCCTAACGTTTCTCTCTCTCTCTCTCTCTCTCTCTCTCTCTCTCTCTCTCTCTCTCTCTCTCTCTCTCTCTCTCTCTCTCTCTTGTTTCTTTGTTTCTCCTTCCTTTTCTTCGTTCCCTGTCTTCACCCTGTTCTAATGTTTTATGTATGTGGTAAGATATTCCAACACTCCTCTATTTCATCCTTCTTATCTTCCTAGTTTTCTTTTCTTCTTTGTTTCCTCTACTGTCTTTTTGTTTCCTTCTTTCTACTCCTCCTTCCTTTTCTTAGTTCTCTGTCTTCACTTTGTTCTAATGTTTTATGTATGTGGAAAAATATGTTGACACTCCCTATTATTTTCCCTCATTTCACTCTTCTTGTGCTTTCATTTTTCTTTTCTCCTCTTCCTACGCCTATTTTTTTTTTGTCCTCTGATCTCATTTCGTTCTATTTCCCACTAACGCAAACTGTCAGCTTCTCTCTTCGTATGTTGAGTGACTATGCAATTTTGTAAGACCCATTGTTGCACTTATTTTCCTCTACTTTACTTCCTCCTCTTCCTCCTCTACCACTAACAGTCACCATTACGCTAAAAAACACCACCACTGTCATCACCCTCATCACCAACTCTATCATCCTCCGGCGCTTCCTTTCCTCCCCGTACTCAAAAACCTTCCCCTGTCGCTCACTTTTTATTGCCCTGTGTTTTATTTTTCCCTCGAGACCCCCTGCCCTGCTCTGTGCCACTCTCCTCCTCCAACTGTCACCTTTACTAAAACCACCTTCACCACCATCGCCACCCGTCGCTCCCACCCTTCCCTTTCCCCCAAAAACCTGCTCCGGGTGTTCACTTTTTCTCGTGGTTCATTTTTCCCTTTTAAGACGCCCTCCTGCCCTCCTACACTCTTCTCTTTCCCCTTTGCCCGTATACTGTCACCACCACCAATCGCTCGCACCCTTCCCTATCCCCAAAAAACCTGCTCCGGGTGTTCACTTTTTCTCGTGGTTCATTTTTCCCTTTTAAGACGCCCTCCTGCTCTCCTACACTCTTCTCTATCCCCTTTACCCGTATACTGTCACCACCACCAATCGCTCGCACCCTTCCTTGTACTCGGAAACCTAACCCGCTCTCTCGCCATTTTTTTTTTCCTGGTTGATTTTTACCTTAAGATCTCCTGCCCTGCTCTCCTCCACTCTCCCCTTCCCTTTTTACCCTTCTACTTGCTTTACCCTTTTAACCTTGTACTTTACCCTTTTATTTCCTTGTACTCAGAAACTTAACCCGCTCCCTCGCTTTTTTTTTTTCGTGGTTGATTTTTACCTTAAGAAGATCTCCTGCCCTGCCCTCCTCTACTCTTCCCTTCCCTTTTTACCTATACTGTCAACGCCACCGTAACCATCACCACCAACCGTCGCTCCCACAAACGCCCTAGTCATTAACTTTTGTCCTTGTATTCAATTTGTTTCCCTAAGACGCCCTATAGCCCTGTACTGCCACTTTTTTCCCTATTTCTTCTCTACTGTCACCACCACCTTCACCGCCATCGCCATTCGTCGCTCCCACATTTCCCTGTACTCAGAAACACGCCCTAGCCGTTCACTTTTGTCCTTGAGTTCAATTTGTTCCCCTAAGACGCCCAATAGCCCTGTACTGCCACTTTTTTTCCCTATTTCCTCTCTACTGTCACCACCACCTCCACCGCTATCGCCATTCGTCGCTCCCACACTTCCCTGTACTCAGAAACACGCCCTAGTCATACACTTTTGCCCTTGTTTATTTTTTCCCTAAGTCGCCCTGTCCTACCCTCCACAACTCCCATCCTCCCTTCTTAGTACTACCACCACCACTACCACCACCTTCACCACCCGCCCTAGTCACTCGTTTTTGTCCCTGTGGTTAATTCTTCCTCCTCAAGACGCCCACCTGCCCCGCCTTCCACCTTCCTCCTGTTACTTGTCATTCTTCAAATCTTTCACACGCTGACGTCATTTTCTGCCAAATAGAGTCACCAACCCTTTATTTATCTCCGTAATAAGGTTTCTGTTGGACCGGCGGCGCCCGGAAGCCTTCATATTTTTCTCCCAACTCTGCTGAGAAAGTCGCCTCGCCCTGACTTGTGAGCCTCACTTCGCGACGCCCCGAGGGAGAGCGAGTCCGTCCGAGGCACAATTCCTTCCCCGTCTGCTTCCTGTGAGACGGTATATATCCACTTGTTGGGGCTCACGTATTCTATCCATTTTTTTTTTACATCAAAGGATACGGCTCAAGGGCAACAAAAAGGGTACACACACAAAAAAGCCCGCTACTCGCCGCTCCCACAAAAGTAAAAAGTAAAGAGTAGCCAAAAGAGGTCAATTTCAGGTGGAGGTCAATTCACTTATTTACTTCTATTTATCATTTATCTTTTATTTATTTCTATTTGTTATCTGCTTATTTCTATTACATTTTCATTTGTTTATATACTTTTTCTGTAACAATGATTAATTTTTTTGTATGATCCATATGATATTTTTTTTACTATTACCGAAATTCTTACCAATATTGTTTCTTTCTTTCTTGTCATTTTTATTGTTGTTTTATTGTAATTCATGCACACAAACTTCACTATATACCGTCATGCCTTTCCTTATACTACTGTTCAAAGTTAAGCATCAATATGACTTCCTCCGGCTCTTGAAAGAAATTTACACACACACACACACACACACACACACACACACACACACACACACACACACACACACACACACACACACACCACAATCATCCAAATACTTTCCCTCCTTTCCTTTTATTCAGTATTCAGTCTGGCTCATGCATCCCCGGAGCCTTTCTGAACCCGACTATTCCCGCGGCAAGTTTTAGACATCCTGAATCTTCCTCATCGCCAGCCTTCAGGACGCCGTGATCCAGGGCGCCTCGGAGGGATAGAAGGCAGGGAAAGTTTTGCCGCAGCCCCACACACACTCTTTCCCCCCTCCAGCTCCTCCGCCCCTCTCGTCAGTCCACCCTTCGTTCATACTCTCTCCTCCCTATGGCTCCTCCGCTCCTCCCGTCATCCCTCCCTCCGTCTACATTCCTTCCTCCAGCTCCTCCGTTCCTCCTGCCCTCCTAGCCCAGTCCCTCACATCTTCCCTCTCTCCCTCTCCACTCTTTCTTCACTCTCCCTTCTTCTACTCGTTTGTTATGATCTTTTTAGTATCCACAAATCCTTTCATGTTCTCCTCTATACTCTCCTGCTTCCCATTCCTGTACATGCCTTCAACACCATCCTCATTACCCTTCCCCACAACCACATTCTCTCTTTCAGCCTCCTTGTGTATCCTCCCTTTCCTTACCTTGATCTCCCAGCGTGTTATACTTAGCTACACTCTCTTCTGTTTCCTATCTCTATGCTTGCCTTAAAACCATCCTCAACACCCTTCACGGCAACCACAATCTCCCTTTCAGGCTCCTTGTGTACTCTTCCTTTCCTTACGTTGATCTCCCAGCGTGTTATACTTAGCTACACTCTCTTCTGTTTCCTATCTCTATTCTTGCCTTAAAACCATCCTCAACACCCTTCACGGCAACCACAATCTCCCTTTCATGCTCCTTGTGTACTCTTCCTTTCCTTACATTGATCTCGCAGCATGTTATACTTAGCTGCACTCCTCTTCTGCTCGCCATTCTTTAGCATTACTTAAAACCATCCTCCCTCTCAATACCCTTCATCACAACCACCTTCTCCCATTCAGTCTCCTCGTCCACTTTTCCTTCTCGCAGCGTATTGTCCTCAACTGCACTCTTCTCCTGTTGCTTCTTATTCCTATGCAGTCATTAACGCCATCTTCAATATCCTTCCTCACAACCACATCCTCACTATCCATTCTCCCTTCCAGCCTCCAGGTGTCCCCTTTCTCCCCTCACCTTGATCTCACAGCGCGTTGTCTTCAGCTGCACTCTCTTTCTGCTTCCTCAGGCATTTACACCGGCTTCAATATCCTTCCTCACATCCTCATCTCCTTTTCTTTACTCCCTTTCAGCCTCCACATGTCTCTTTCCTCCCCTCTCCTTGATCTCGCAGCGTGTTGTCCTCAGCTGCACTCTCTTTCTGCTTCCTCAGACCTTAACACCATTACCAGTTCCCTTCACTACAACCACATTCTCCCTTTCCATTCTCCCTTCCAGCTTCCCCGCGTACTCTTCCCTCCCTCACCTTGATCTCGCAGCGTGTTGTCCTCAGCTGCACTCTCTTTCTGCTTCCTCAGACCTTAACACCATTACCAGTTCCCTTCACCACGACCACATTCTCCCTTTCCATTCTCCCTTCCAGCCTCCCCGCGTCCCCTTCCTCCCCTCACCTTTATCTCGCAGCGTGTGCCGGTGTAGCCTCGCCCACACAGACACTCGTACCCGCCGATGTGGTCCACGCACGTGCCTCCGTTGACACAAGGACTCGAGTCGCACTCATTGTACTCGAACTCACACCGCTGCCCGCCGAAGCCTGAGGGAGAGGGATGAGTAAGCGGAGTAAGGTAAAGAGGGAGAAGGAAGAGGGGGCAGAGAGTAGGAGTAGGAGGAGGAGGATGTAAAGAAAGAGGAGTAGAGAAAAGGAGACATAGAGGGATGAGGTAGTACACAAAGAGTAAGATAATGAGGAGTATTGACAGGGGAGAGGGTATAAGAAGAAGAGGAGGAGGAAGAGTAGGTTGAATAGGAGGAGGAGGGGAGGAGGAGGAGGAGGAGGAGGAAGAGGAGGAGGAGGGAGAGGTGGTTTAGTAATGGACAATTGTGGTCAGACTGATGATAGAGGAGAGTAAGTGTGGGGTCTGAGTATTGGAGGATAGATTGGAAGTGTGTGTGTGTGTGTGTGTGTGTGTGTGTGTGTGTGTGTGTGTGTGTGTAAAATAGAGTATCCCTTATTAAAGAGCCAACCAAACACATAATACAGTGAATACATTACTTTTACTACTACTGCTACTACTACTACTACTACTACTACTACTACTACTACTTTTTTTATACATCTAAGGACGCGGCTCAAGGGCAACAAAAAGAGTACAAAAAAAAAGCCCGCTACTCACCGCTCCCACAAAAGTAAAAAGTAAAGAGTAGCCAAAAGAGACTACTACTACTACTGCTACTACTACTACTACTACTACTACTACTACCAACAACAACAACCACCAACACGCACCTGGCTGGCAGAAGCACCTCACGTTCTGGCCGGAAGTCTCCACACACACGCCGTGCTCGCAGGGTCCCGCCGCGCATCCCATAGCCTTCCTGGACTCGTCGACGGGCGGCCTGCTCCTCACCGTGCACTGCGGCCCCGTCCACCCCGAGGGACAGTGGCATGTGTAGCTGGAGTGGTTGCCCGTGCAGGTGGCGCCGTTCCTGCAGGGCCCCGACTCACAGAGGTTCGTTCGCTCCTCACAGAAGCGTCCTCGGAATCCTGGAGTGAGGCCGTTGGGGTGAGTTTGAATGCGTGAACGATATTGTGGCTTAGAACTGGAGGAGGAATAGAGTTACTGCATGAGAAGATATTCGTAGAACCTTCCTTTGAAACCTAGAGAGAAGTAGAGAAGGTGAAAAGCAATGTGAGAAGTGAGAGTGAAGGGAATTAACGATATTGTGGGAGTACTGGCTCACGTGGAATTAAAGGAGAAATAGAGTTAAGATGTAAAGGGAGGAGGCCATTGACAGAACCTTCCTCTGATACCTGGGGAAAGAGGGTGGAGGTGAAAGGGATGCGTGAGGTGGGAGTGAAGGGAATGAATATTGTGGGAGTACTGGCTTAGAAATGGAGGGGAAATAGAGTTTGAGTACACGTGATGAATACATGAGGAAGGCTTTAGCAGAACCTTCCATTGAAATACGGAGAGAGGCGGTTGAGGTGAGAAGCAATGCGTGAGGCGTGAGTAAAGGGAATGAACGATATTGTGGGAGATCTGGCTTTGAACTGGAGGAGAAATGGAGTTACTGTAGACGCGATGAATATATGAGGAAGGCTTTCGCAGAACCTTCCTGTGAAATCCGGAGAGAGGCGGTTGAGGTAAAAAGCAATGCGTGAGGTTCGAGTAAAGGGAATGAACGATATTGTGGGAGATCTGGCTTTGAACTGGAGGAGAAATGGTTACTGAGCACGTGATGGATACATGAGGAAGACATCAACAGAACGATCCACAGAAATCCGGAGTGAGGCGGTTGAGGTGAGAAGCAATGCATGAGGCGACAGTAAAGGGAATGAAAAATATTGTCGGCTTAGAAATGGAGGAGAAATAGAGTTACAGTATACGTGATGAATACATGAGGAAGACTTTAGCAGAACCTTCCACTGAAATCCGGAGTGAGGCGGTTGAGGTGAGAAGCAATGCATGAGGCGACAGTAAAGGGAATATGATGGAGGAGAAGCAATCCGCAGAACAGCTATCGGAAATCTGTAGAGAAGAGACAAAGGGGAGGAGGATAACGTACTGTGTGTAGATTTAAGTCGTGTTAGAGAGGCAGTACACGAGGAGAACAAGAACACAGACGCGATAAATAAGGAAAGAGATGAAACGAAGAGAGAACATAAGATAAAAAAAAGTGAGGAGGAGGAGGAGGAGGAGGAGGAGGAGGAGGCTCGGATGACAAGGAAGACGTAAGATGAGAGTAAGGGGAAGATACAAAGCGAAGGAAGGGAACGAAAGGCGGAGAGACAAAGAGAAGGGAACAGGAGAAGAACACAAAAGGATGATACGGAGGAAAGAAAAGGAGAGAGGGAAACAGAGAGACACAGAGGAGATTGTACGAGGAAAACAAGCACGGGGAATACAAAAGGAATATTTGAGAGGAGTATTCAAGGGAAGCTACGGTAAGAGTTATGAACACACACACACACACACACACACACACACACACACACACACACACACACAGGCACACACACAGGCACACACACAGTCAACCAGGTGAAGTGGATGAGAGGGAGGGAGCGATGAAGGAGCGAATTGAGATAAGGAGACAGTGAGACGAAGAAAGAGATAACATATGGAAGAGAGGAAACATGGGAAGAGATGAATAAATACTAATAGATAGACAGATAGAAAGAGGGAGATAGATATATAGTAAGATAGATAGACATGCAATTCGTTTAGATAATCCATTCTATCCTGACTTCTATCGTTCCTCAGTGGATAAATAGACTGATAGATTAACATATATAAAAAGACAGATGGAGATAGATATAGGCTCGGTATTTTCACACGCTTTCCCCTCTCACATTCCAAAGGCCGAAAAGGAGATCAGTCGCCGTCTCATAGGTGTTGTTATAGGTTCATGGTACAGACGAATGACCAAACTACCAAGAGGGTCATAAAACTACACCTGGAAATGCCCGAAACTCCCACGAAAGGTTTGCCAAATGTGTGTGCTTGTGCGCCGAAATATCTAAGAATAGAAGGAGGAACAAAGAAACACAAAGAAAGAACAAACAACAGCAGACCTGCTGGTCCTTACGAGGCTGTTTGTGACAAGCTACACTAACTATCTAATCAAAGGTGGAAGATGAAGGACAGCAAAGGCGAAGGTTCCTCCAGCCAAAGCTGGCAGGAAAGGAAAAAGAACCATGCAGCATGGAAAAACCGCATGGAAATTATGTAGGAAAGAGGAAAGAACTACCATTACTGCTACCACTAACCGGGCGATAAAAGCGGACAAGGACACCAGTATTCGAAAGAACTTAACGTTATTACGACAATGAGTAATATCTTAGTTGCTGGTTGGATTCAAAACACTTGTCTAATCTATTCTTGAAGGCCGTAACTGTTGTACTATCAACGACATCACAGGGTAGAGAGTTCCAAACATTAACAACTCGATTGAAGAAGAAGTGTTTAGCTTCGTGCGACGATAATCTTTTACCACTTATCTTCAAATTGTGATTTCTTCTTGTTCTATTTGATCGATCAATTGTAAAGTAATCTTCCGCATTAATATCACTGAATCCTTTAAACATTTTAAACACTTCTATTAGATCGCCTCGCATTCTTTGTTTTGATGGGCTGAATAAATTTACTTCTTTAAGGCTTTGTTCATATGACAAATTTCTCAACCTAGGAATCATCTTTGTTACTCTTCGTTGAACCCGTTCCAACTTTTCTATGTCTTTTCTGTAATAGGGAGACCAAAACTGTACACAGTACTCTAGACGGGGTCGAACCAACGAATTATACAGTTTTAATATTACTTTTTCCGATTTATTATTAAAGACTCGTCCGATGAAGCCAACCAATTTGTTTGCAGTTTTAACTACCTCTGAACAATGCTGACCGGGCTTTAAATCGCTTGATATAGTGATTCCAAGATCCATTTCTTTACTTACTGCAGAAAGTTGTTTGCCATTCATTACGTACCGAACGCGATTGTTATTTTTTCTGATGTGCAACACTTTACATTTGTCAACGTTAAATTTCATTTGCCATTGATTGGCCCAACGTGCAAGTCGATCTAGATCTGATTGTAAAGTTTCTTCGTCGAGTGTCGCAGTTACATTACTAGCAATTTTTGTGTCATCAGCAAATTTTGATACTTTGCAAGTGAGCCCATCATCGATATCATTAACATAGATTAAGAAGAGCATGGGGTCAAGCACTGATCCTTGAGGAGGAGGAGGAGGAGGAGGAGGAGGAGGAGGAGCATGCATTTCGTTAATATCCTTCAATCTGCCTTTACAGTTCCTCTATTGCCAGTCTGTTATTCTGGTTGTCCATCTGCTCTGTCTGATAATTTTAAGACCTGACCAACCCAAAATCTTAACCTGTCCGCTGCGATTGGCACGTATTTTTGCCTTCACTGGTAGCCTGGTAACATACAGTCCCAGGTCTTTCTCTGCCTCTGTGGTGGATAGTGGAGTGTTTCCCATGTGGTATTGGTGTGCTGGATATCCCTTCACTGGTAGCCTGGTAACATACAGTCCCAGGTCTTTCTCTGCCTCTGTGGTGGATAGTGGAGTGTTTCCCATGTGGTATTGGTGTGCTGGATTTCCCCTCCCAAGGTGCAGGACTTTACAGTTTTCTTCATTGTATTGTAGCAGCCATTTTTTTTCCATTCCTGTAGCTTGGTGAGGTCTTCTGGTAGGGACTCCGCAGTCAAGGGGTTAATAGTCACTGGAATACCTTTAATAGTCCTCCCTCCCCATGTCCTACGCTTTCTTCTTCTTCTTCTCCTTATTTCTTCTTCTTCTTCTTCTTTTTTTCTTTCTTTCATCCTTTCTTTCTTTTCTTTCTTTTTTCTTTTTCTGTCTTTTTATTTCTTCTTCTTCTTCTTCTTCTTCCTCCTCCTCCTCCTCCTCCTCCATACATGAGCAGGCATGGAGGGGATCTACGGGCACTTGCTAAAGGTGAAGTTGGGAGCATACGGTACAAGTGCGCGTGGCGGCTATGTTCATCTCCGTCTCATTATCCCTTTGAGCTTGTGGTGGGAGAGAACGCATTGCCCAGGGTGACGGTTGGGTGCCAGAGTCATGTTTAATGCGATTTGTCCTCCTCTTATTGATCTGCAGCCTCGATCATACCCGCGCAGCCCCCTCCGGCCCTCTGTTGGTCATCTGGGGACTCTCTTATCTCCTTTGTGCCCTGTGATGTCCGTCGCTCCATTGTACGTGGGCGGCCTCTCTCCCTCTCCCTCCTTCCCTCTCTCTCTCTCTTTCCTCCCAGAAGTCATTGATTTTCCGAGGGACTGCCGGGTTTTTACGGATAATAATGTGTGGTTTAAGGATGCTGGCACACACACACACACACACACACACACACACACACACACACACACACAATGGGACCTTCTTACGTAAGGAATAAAAGAAGGTCGCCCAGTGAAAGATCTGAATGACCCTTGAACGTTTGACTCACACACATGCTCCGCGCTATTGGGACGAGAAGGCAGACTCGACACTTTTTTTTTATCCCTTACTTTTCTCCTCTCTCTCTCTCCCGCTGATAAGGTCCTCGGCTGCTCGGGGGCGGAATGAAGGCAAAAAACAGTAGCAGAAGCGCAACTCAGCGAGGCGTGTTAGTGGCAGGCGGCTGGGGGACGGGAGGCGACAGTGGACACCGTGGCAGCATTTCCCGGACTGTTTACTGACGCTGGGGAGGAGAAGGAGGAGGAGGAGGGGGAGGAGGAAGCAGAAGAAGAAGAAGAAAGATAAAAAATAAAAAGACAGAAAAAGAAAAAAAAGAAAGAAAAGACAGAAAGAATGAAAGAAAGAAAAAAAGAAGAAAAAGAAGAAGAGGAAAAAAGGAGGAGGAGGAGGAGGAGGAAGAAGAAGAAGCAAAAGAAGAAGAAAAAGAAGAATGAAAAAGACAGAAAATGAGAAAAAGAAAAGAAAGAAAGGATGAAAGAAAAAAAAATTAATAAGAAAAAAGAAGAAGAAAAAAGGAAAAGAAGAAAGAATAGGACTCGGGGAGGGAGGACGAAATCAAGGAAGACAAGGGTGATGGGAAAGAGGACGAAGAGGAGAGGAGGAAGAATAAAAAGAAGAAAAAAGAAAAAGAAGAAAGAAAGCTTAGGAGATGGGCAAGGAGGACAAAAACAAGGAAGATGAGGATGATTGGAATGAGAACGAGGTATAGTAAAAGGAGGAGGAGGAGGAGGAGGAGGAGGAGGACGAGGAGAAAGAAGAAAAGGAGGAGAACGAAGAGTAGGAGGAGGAGGAGGAGGAGGAGGACGAGGAGAAAGAAGAAAAGGAGGAGAACGAAGAGTAGGAGGAGGAGGAGGAGGACGAGGAGAAAGAAGAAAAGGAGGAGAACGAGGAGTAGGAGGAGGAGGACGAGGAGAAAGAAGAAAAGGAGGAGAACGAGGAGTAGGAGGAGGAGAACGAGGAGCAGGAGGAGGAGGACAGTGGCTACCGGTAATAAAGAAGGGTGGAAGAGGCGACGCTCCGAGGGCCGCGATGTTTGCAGGCTTAACGGGCGGCTATAAGCACCTTGTCTGGCAGCGCGGCGCTCACTCACCGTAGGGACACAGGCACTGGAAGGTGTCCCCGTCGTGCCCCTCCTGGATGTCCACGCAGATGCCGGCGTTGAGGCAGGGGTCGCCGTTACAAGCGTCCATCTCCTCGCAGTGGCTGCCGATGTAGCCGTCACAACACTTGCACTGGAAATGCTCCTGGAACGAACCAAAGGGGAGACGTGAATAAAGAGAGGGAAAGGAAGAAAACGTGAATGCTACCTGGTGTTACCTTTGTGGCGCCATAATCATAACAATAATCCTGCAACAAACGATAGGAAACACGAGAAGAGGAAAGAAAACATAAAGGAGAAAAAGTAGGAGAAAAAAATCCCTGAATGCTACCTGATGTTACCTTTGTGGCGCGATAATCATACTGATAATCCGGCAACGAACGTAAGAGAAAACATAAAAAAAGAAAAAAAGGAAAAAATTGTAAATGTTACTTGACTTTACCTTTGTCACACCATACTTATAATAATAATGATGATAATGAACGAAAGGGAAAACGTAAACATGGAGAAAAGGAAAGAAAAAAAACCCATGAATGTTGCCTCTCAAGCTGTAACCAAGCCCTGAAAAGGTTAAAACCAGTGAAGAGGATAATTATGTGTTTTCGTAACTTGCGCTGAATGTCCCGCAACAGACCAAAGAGAAAACGTCATGAGGAAAAAGAAAAAAAAAATGTAGACATCATATGATTCCGTAATAGAGTTAAACACAACAAAGAGAATATAAAATATAGTTCCGCAACTCTTGCCCTTGAAATACTCCTGCAGGCAACAAAAGAGAAAGCCAGAGAGTGAGGGGAGAGACGCGGATGCTGTCTTGGACTCCTTACATAATGCAGCCCCGAAGCTGTAAGGACAACACAGAGAAGATAACCGAGTGTGCTCTCGTAACCCTTTATATTCATGGCCGGAGGAGCAAACACGGTAAAACAAAGTAAACACACCCGCCCACGCTGCCTTAACTCAGCACACTTAGATGTGACTCTTCCCGCCACTTGGTCTAGGGCGCCGAGCAGCCGCAGCCGCCGTGCACGCCCACGCCAGGGTCACGGAGGCCCCGGCTGGTGGGCGAGGCGTGAGTGGTTTCCAGGCGGCGAGTGGCTGTTGTGGCGAGGCTTTGTGGTCCGGCCTCTCGTGCCGCTTGTAAATATTTTTCCGGCTGCACCTGAGCCAATGTTAATCTGCAGGTAACGACCGCAGAGTTGCGAGGATCAGCCCACTCCCGCCCACACGGGAGCGGGGCGGCGCACCCTCGAGGGCGGCTCGTGGGGCGGAGCGGGGGTCATAGCTCGCCTCATTCTCCCCGGGAAGCAGACACAAGCATCGGGGTGTGTGTGAGTGATGCTGTGAGCACCGCCGGGCAGCACGAGGCCTGCTGCGGCTGTATCGATGTCCAATAACAGTCTTGCCACAGGGCGGAGGGCAGGCCGCCCCAGCCTCCCCCCCTTACCAGCCTGTCTGTCTCCCTGACTCCCTCTCTCCCTCAGCCTCCCTCCCTCAGTCTCTATCCCTGACTCCCTCTCTCCCTCAGGCAAGCCTCCCTCCCTCCGTGTCTCCCTTACCATCCATCTCCCGCCCTGCGTCTCTCCCTGCCTGCCCCTCTCAGCGAGCCTCCTTTCTCCCTACTTGCCCCACGGACCGCTTTCTGTCTCCCTCCCTCCCTCCCTCCCTCCCTGCCTGCCTGCCTTCCTGCCTACCTCCGTCAGCCAGGCGTGAGCTCCTCCGGCGGGATCCAGTTATCTTGTTTGTGTCCCAAGTTTAAAAGGAATTCAGGTTATTTTATGACAATTCTCTTTGTTTTCGTGGCCCCGGAATGGCCTTTATCCCCGACCAGGAGTCCGTCAGCGCTGGCTCGTTGTTGTTGTTATTATCATCATTATTATTGTTATGTTTATTGTCATTCTCATCGTTGCTAGTATTATCATGATGCTTCTTTTCTTCTTTTTATTATTGTTACCGTCATTACTATTCAGGGAGGAGGCAGCGCGGCGGCAGCCAAGACCAAGAGCCCTGAAGTAATCTAATCCATCACGTGACCCCCGTGCCTCAGCGCAAAGTTTTCAGACGGACTCCGCAAGACTTCCCCCGAGCCGGAATTCCTGTGTCCTCGTCCTCTTTATCAGTGTCGTGGCTTGCAGGGGAAAGAATACATGAAACAACTTTAAATCCTCGACGACAGAACAGGGAGGACAGGGCACAGAGGGACTTTCATGAAGGATTACACACGCTTGTCGGAATTCCTCTCTATACTCTTCCTCTTTGTGTGGCGGCTTGCAGGGGTGGGGGGTGGGGGGGTGGGGTGGGGATACAGAAAACAACTTGAGATCCTTGACAAGAGAACAGGAAAGACATGACACCGAGGGAATTTCATGAAGGATGCCGGAATTCCTCTCTGTCCTCTTCCTCTTTATCGAGTCATCGCTTGCAGGGGAGGAAGAACACAGCCGCAAAAACCTCTCCAAATCCTCAACGACTGAAGTGAGGGTACCAGCGGTTCCCCAACGGAATCACACACGCCTTTCAGAATTCCTCTCCATCCTCTTCCTCTTTATCAATGTCATCGCTTGCAGGGGAGGAAGAACACAGCCGCAAAAACCTCTTCAAATCCTCAACGACAGGAGAGTGAGGCCACCAGCGAACACCCCACCTTTTACAATTCCTCTCCACCCTCTTCCTCTATCGAGTCATCGCTTGCAGGGGAGGAAGAACAGCCTCAAAAACCTCTCCAAATCCTCAACGACAGGAGAGTGAGGGCACCAGCGAACGCCCCAGCAGAATCACACACGCCTTTTAGAATTACTCTCCACCCTCTTCCTCTTTATCGAGTCATCGCTTGCAGGGGAGGAAGAACACAGCCTCAAAAACCTCTCCAAATCCTCAACGACAGGAGAGTGAGGGCACCAGCGAACGCCCCAGCAGAATCACACACGCCTTTTATAATTCCTCTTCATCCTCTTCATCTTTATCAGCGTCTTGGCTTGCAGGGGAGGAAGAACACAGCCACAAAATCGATTCAAATCCTAAATCACATTACAGCGAGGGCCCCAGCGAACGCCCCAGAAGGATGACACACACTTGTCGCCCTCAGACTCGCGGCTCACGACAAACACTTCCTCTGTAGCTCGAGATAGATAGATAGATAGATAGATAGATACAGATAGAGAGAGAGAGAGAGAGAGAGAGAGAGAGAGAGAGAGAGAGAGAGAGAGAGAGAGAGAGAGAGAGAGAGAGAGAGAGAGAGAGAGAGAAATTTCCGTCCGTAAAGATTTAATGGAATAATGAACTTCACGAGTGGCTGGTTTTCATATTTTTTACGGGTTCACATAATTAGATGAATATAATTAGGTGTGCGTGTGTCCCTGCTCCGCTTCCTACTACTACTACTACTACTACTACTACTACTACTACTACTACTATTACTACTACTATTATTATCATTACTACTACTACTACTACTACTATTACTACTACTATTATTATCATTACTACTACTACTACTACTACTACTACTACTACTACTATTACTACTACTATTATTATCATTACTACTACTACTACTACTACTACTACCACCACAACCACCACCACCACTACTACTACTACTACTACTACTACTTTTACTACTACTACCACCACCACAACCACCACCACTACTACTACTACTACTACTACTACCACTACTACTACTACTACTATTTTTACTACTACTACTACCACCACCACAACCACCACCACTACTACTACTACTACTACTACTACTTCTACCATAACCACCACCACTACTACTACTACTACTACTACCGCTATATACGTACTGCTTCCTACTAACTATACAGATATCTGAGCGTGAACGAAACTATTGTGTAACTGGAACCGACCAATGAATACTACCCTCTAGCCTGCAACGATAAAATAATACGTAATAGAATAATGTGAAGGTTATAATACGTGGCTGTGAGGATCAGGGCGTGTTACAATAGTCTGTTCATTTAAGTCTAACCCAAGCTGACAACATAAACCTAAGCGTGTTCGTAAGCACAGTGCAGATTAGCAGAAAGTGTTGCGTGATGTAAACACAAACAGAGGTCAAAGAAAACTTGGAAGCCATAACAGTAGCCAATCAGCACTCAGCTTGCAAACACGCTTAGGTTTATGTTGTCAGCTTGGGTCGGACTTAAGTAAGCAGACTATAGGAGTGGTAGATCGATGCACTACTAAAAGAACCAAGGCGACAGTGAAAGGATAAGATGAAATGAGGGAAATAAGTGTTCGAGTATTAAACGTGGGTAAGGAAACCAAGTGAGAGAAATGGAAGGTTGAGGAGCAAGGTGGAGTGTTATAGATGACGGGAAGGAACACGAAATAGAAATAAGAGGAAAAACGCGGGAAATAAAAGAAATAAGAGGAAAATAGAGGAAATAATAGAAATAAGAGGAAAAGAAGGGGGGGGGGAAGGGAAAAAATAGAGGAAATAATAGAAATGAGAGGAAAAATGGGGGATATAGAAGAAATAAAAGGAAAATAGAGGAAATAATAGAAATAAGAGGAAAAAAAGGGGGAAATAAAAGAAATGAGGAAAAAAAGTGCAAATAAAAGAAATGAGGAGAATAGAGGAAATAATAGAAACAAGAGGAAAAAAGGGAAAAATAAGAGGAAAATAGAGGAAATAATAGAAACAAGAGGAAAAAAGGGGAAACATAAGAGGAAAATAGAGGAAATAATATAAATAAGAGGAAAAAAGGGGAAAAATAAGAGGAAAATAGAGGAAATAATAGAAACAAGAGGAAAAAAGGGGAAAAAATAAGAGGAAAATAGAGGAAATAATAGAAACAAGAGGAAAAAAGGGGAAAAATAAGAGGAAAATAGAGGAAATAATAAAAATAAGAGGAAAAAAAGGGAAAAATAAGAGGAAAATAGAGGAAATAATAGAAATAAGAGGAAAAAAACGAAAAATAAGAGTAAAATAGAGAAAATAATATAAACAAGAGGAAAAAATGGAAAAAATAGACAGTACAAAACGCTGGTGGAAACAATGAAAACGGAGCACAAATATATAAACCTTTGTGTCTCGCGCATGAAAAGAAACCCCCCAAAATAATGAGACCGTTTATTAATTGCATGTTTCGTTCCTTTTTGAATAACTCCTGCGCGATGTATTCATTTTGCCTTAATTAGATATGTCAAGTTGAAATAAAACTTTTTGTTGAGTTTTCGAGGCTTTTTTTTCTTCACCCGTCAAAGGGAAGGGAAGTATTCTGTTGACTAAAAAAATTGTTGCAGCCAAATCTTGCTTTTTTTATACATCAGAGAGAGAGAGAGAGAGAGAGAGAGAGAGAGAGAGAGAGAGAGAGAGAGAGAGAGAGAGAGAGAGAGAGAGAGAGAGAGAGAGAGAGAGAGATCCTGCGTTTCCTCTTCCTTGGCCACTTTTAATTCCTCTGTATCTCCTCCGTTCTTAATGTTTACTTTCTATTTCTATTTTACATATAAGCGAAAATCTATCCTATTCTGCAGCCTATCTTTTTGTGCACGTGAATATTAAGAGAGGTTTTGTAATTTGCATTTAAGATAATAGTCCATTTCAGTTATTTTTATGTCATTGTGCAGTAAGCGCTCTTTCTTTTTAGGTGTGAGCTTCAGCGAAATCCTTTGTTTTCAGGGATAATTTGAAGAGCTATCAGGGAGACACGCCATTAATTCCTCATTATCTCAATTCCTATGCGAGAGCGAGTATAAACACAATGATATTAAGGTCTCTCTCTCTCTCTCTCTCTCTCTCTCTCTCTCTCTCTCTCTCTCTCTCTCTCTCTCTCTCTCTCTCTCTCTCTCTCTCTCTCTCTCTCTCTCTGCGGTCTTCCTTCTTCATTGCCTTCCCGCCCCTTTTCTTATCTTCATTTCGTCTCCATTTCCTTTCCCTCTCCTTTGTTCTCTCTCTCTCTCTCTCTCTCTCTCTCTCTCTCTCTCTCTCTCAACTTCCTCCCTTGCTTCCCATACTCACACACACGCCCTTCGTTCCTCCTCGTCCCCCTCACTCACCATATCTGTCTTGGTGTAGCACGAGCCCTTGCCGGAGCAGAGCGAGCCTTCCCCGCACTCCGCCGACCTCACCGTCACTTGCAGCTTGAAGCACTCCGTCGAGGACCAAGACGAGCGGCCTGGGGAAGAGAGGAACCCAGTGAGCTCGTGAGGGGAGGAGGGGTAGATTGGACGCCTAGTGTGTGTGTGTGTGTGTGTGTGTGTGTGTGTGTGTGGGTGTGGGTGTGAGAGAAGGGTGGTATGGGTGTGTGGAGGAAGGTGAGAATGGGAGGAAGGCTGCATTGTGTGTGTATGGGTGTGTTTGTGTGTGCATGGACGAGTGGGTGAGAGAGGGACAGTCTGAGAAGGTACTTTAATAGGTTAGAACAAGGAAAGTGAGTTGTATGTGTGTGGGTGGGGGTGATGGGAGGAATGCTGTTCTTCGTATGTGTGTATGGGCGTGTGGGTGAGAGAGCGACAATTTGAGAAGATACTTTAAGAGGTTAGGAGAGCAAGGAAACTGGGTTGTGTGTGTGGCGAGGGTGTTGAGAAAGGGAGGGACGCTGTTTTGTGTGTATATATGGGTGGGTGTGAGGGGCCGTTCGATGGAGGGTACAAAGTTGGGAGAACAAGGAAAGTGGGTCGTGTGTGGGGGTGAAGAAGGGAAGAAAGAATATAAGGCTGTTTTGTGTGTATATATGGGTGGGTGTGAGGGGCCGTTCGAGAGAAAGAGTGCTAGGTTGGGAGAACAAGGAAAGTGGGTCGTGTGTAGGGGTGAAGAAGGGAAGAAAGAAAATAAGGCTGTTTTGTGTGTGTGTATAGGCGTGTGTGTGTAATTGTGCGTGTTGATAAGTATATGCATTTTCTCTTAGTGATTGTGAGAGGAACTTTAGAACGTTTTAGTGCTTTTGCGTTTAGTTATTTTGTCGTCTTTTATTTTTTTACAGCAAAGGATTCAGTTCAAGGGCATAAAAAAAGGAAACAAATATGAAAAAAAGCCCGCTAGTCACTGCTCCCACTGTCAGTCGCTCCCTCATTGCATCTGTATTCTGAACGTAATTTTGTCAGCAACTCGGAGTAACAAAAGCACACGGAGACACACGACTAAGAGAAGCTGGATAAAACGTGGGACTGTTCTGCTTGTGGTGAGCTTTATGATGTTTGTTAAAGATTTATGCTTCACTAACAAAGCCGTGTAGAAACGACGCCTGCGAAATAAGTGAATGTACAGGAAAATACAAAACGCGAAATGTCGACACACACACACACATACACACACACACACACACACACACACACACACACACACACACACACACACACACACACACACACACACACACACACACACACACACACACACACACAAAAGGCCACGTTTAAAAATGTTTGGCTCGCGTATCGTAATTAACTTCAACAACAACAGAGACAAAGAATAAACAGCCACACGGTAAGCAGGAGTCAGGGGGAGAGAGGGAGGGAGAGGGTGGGAGGGAGCGAGGGAGAAGGAGGGAGAGAGAGAGAGGCTGCATATTTTTCACGGTGAGTTTACGTGTTACAAAGAAGCGGACTAACAAACACGACAGATAAAAAGAGATAAAAGAAATAAAGTAAACAGTTGGCTGGAGGTCAGAGAGAGAGAGAGAGAGAGAGAGAGAGAGAGAGAGAGAGAGAGAGAGAGAGAGAGAGAGAGAGAGAGAAACACAGACGCAGGAGGCGAACGAAAGGGAGAAAGCGGCGCAGTAGGCTATCGGGGCTCACGGAATAGCCAAATGCCGCTTGTGGAGGTATTTTTGGCCGTGTTGCAGCGACGCGCGGCAATACTCTTGATTTATCGGTGTTGTCTAATGACCGGAGCGGAGATGAGGGTGGAAAATGACCTCTCTGGGCTGCGTTGGGGAGGAGGGCGGCGGAGAGGGTGGCTGAAAGGGTGGGAGGGAGGGAGGTGAAAGGGTAATTAAGAAGGGTGTGTGTGAGAAAGAGGGTCGGAGATGAGGTATGTGGTGGTGATGATGATGGTGAAAGGAAGAAAGGGAGAGAAAGAAGAGAAAGGAAGAGGAGGAGACGAAAATATAAAAGGGAATAAGACGGAAGGTGGATAAGGATAACGATTGAGAGACGTGGAAGATCGAGGAATAAAGGAGAGGAAGAAATAACGAGGAAAATAAGAGGGAAGAAGGTGAATAAAGAAACAGAGTGAGAGAAATGGAAGGTCGAGGAATTACATGGATGGCTGTACATGACGAGAAAGAAGGCGAAGAAGAAATAAAAAAAAGAGAAATATGAGATAGAACAAAATAAAAAGACAAACCAGAAACCTTCCCTCAGATTCTAAAGGACAAGAAGGAAAGCAAAAAAGAATGAGTGAAATAAAATAACACACTAAACAAGAATAATATGCCTCAGATTCTACGTTCTCTAAAACTCTGCGGACATATTCTTAAACATTTCACTGCTTACACACCCACATTTGATAAGGGTTTCGTGGAGATTGTGGGCATTTCCATGGGTAGTTTTAATAGCCTTCCATCAGATTCTAAAGGACGAGAAAGAAAGCAAAGAAGAAAGAGTGAAAAAATAATACACAAAACAAGAACATGCCTCAGTCTACATTCTCTAAAACTCTGCGGACATATCATTAAACATTTCACTGATTCCACACTCATAACTTGATAAGGCTTTCGTGAAGATTGTGGGTATTTCCATGGGTAGTTTTAATAGCCTAGTGGTAGTTTAACAAGACACCTGCACTATGAACGAGAAGAATCACTCATGAAAATTCGACTACCCTCCATTGCGGGTCTTTGGAAATATTTGGTTTGAGAGACGAAATTGAGAGTGTGGGCCTTGGTGTGTGTGTGTGTGTGTGTGTGTGTGTGTGTGTGTGTGTGTGTGTGTGTGTGTGTGTGTGTGTGTGTGTGTGTGTGTGTGTGTGTGTGTGTGTGTGTGTGTGTGTTGTGGAGTGCTAATGCAATTCTCTGGTAACGAGATATAGAAACGAGGAGATACTGGCAAATAATGCGAATATTATCCCGCTGGGGCGAAGGAATTGGATGAAAATAAAGAAGAGAGAGAGAGAGAGAGAGAGAGAGAGAGAGCACGTCACTCCAATGCAAATTAGCTCATAGCAATTATATTCCGAATTGTAATAAAAGATTCCATCAGTGCGCTTAAATTATGCAAATATGGATTCTGAAATGACGTACAGACCTGATCATCATAACACTACTGCTGTTACTACTACTACTACTACTACTACTACTACTACTATTGCTACTGCTACTACTACTACTATTACTACTGCTACTACTACTACTGCTACTATGAAACTAAAAATGATACTGCTAATAATAATAACGATAACCACAGTAAAAGACTAGAAGAAAGGAGAAAAGAAAAGGGAAAGGAAAGAATACAAATACGAAGAAAACAATGGAAATTCTGAGCTTTTAATATCTCTCGAATCAGTTCTACATTTAATTAAACTGCAATTTCAACCCACGCAATACTACCAATAAAAAAATAATAATAGTAATAATGATAATAATAATGAAATAATTCCAATACCAACAACTAGTAACACACACACACACACACACACACACACACACACACACACACACACACACACACTACAGCGCCATAGCTACGTCCTTGAGCGGCCCCCATGGCTCTGCGCAGCGAGGGCCATAGTGTCAGAGGGCCATTAATGCCAGCCTCATCCCCTGCATGCCGCCGAGGAGGAGCACAAGGAGGAGGAGGAGGAGGAGGAGGAACAGAGGACAGTGCAACGTGCCAACTTTTAACTAAATTCATTCCTCCTTTTCTTATTCGCTTTCCTTTGTGTCTTGGTTTCTTCTTCTTCTTGTTCTTCTTTCCTTTTTCTTTTCTTTCCTTTTCTTTTTCTTCTTCTTCTTCTTCTTCTTCTTCTTCTTCTGCTTTTTCTTCTTCTTCTTCTTCGTTTTCTTCTTTGTTCGTGTTCTTTCTTAGTCTTCTTCTCTGTTATGTCCTATCCTTTTGTCATTTTAATTTCCTCTTCTCCTCCTCCTCCTCCTCCTCCTTTTCCTTCTTCTTTCCTAAAATTAGTGAACTTAATTAGCGAGGGAAAAAAGTACATATGGGAAAAAAGGGAAAAGGGAAGGAAAGGAAAAAAGGGATAAGGTACAAAGAACGTCCCATAAGTCTCTTTGTCTATGTTTAAAAGATAGAGTGGAAGAAAACAGTGCAGAAGTAGGAGTAAAAGAGTTATTATTATTTTTATTATTATTATTATTATTATTATTATTATTATTATTATTATTATTATTATTATTATTATTATTATTGTTATTATTATTATTAGTAGTAGTAGTAGGGGAGGCGAGTAGTAGGGGTGGCTGAGTGGTTAGCGTGCCGGCGCCGCGGTTCGAATCCTGCCCGCCGCCACAGCTTGGATTTCTGTCACCGCCGAGTGGCCTAAGACTACCCACATGCTGTCCTGAAGACCACCTACCAACCTGGATTCTATATTCCGTCTCTTAAAAACAGAGGCTCCAAGATGAGCTCCGAGGGGGGCATTATGAGCCAAGTAAGATGGCGCCACTATAAACACTTGCTTGCGCCACAACGGGAAGGAGCCGAGCATCAGGCCCCACCAAGAAGGCCTACCGACGCCATAGGACAGAAAAAAAACTAGAACAAAATAAAAACAAGAAAATACACAAGGAATAAATGCAATGACTGAAGGAGAACACACACACACACACACACACACACACACACACACACACACACACACACACACACACACACACACACACACACACACACACACACACACACACACACACTACCAGATCACAAAGATAAGATTAGCGGACGGGGAAGAACTATGCGTGCAATTATCTTTCTCTCGTTCTCGTGCTCCTCTTCTTCTTCTTCTTCTTCCTCCTCCTCCTCCTCCCCCTGCTCCTCCTCGTTCTTCTTCTCCTTCCTCTCCTCCTCCTAATTATCTTCCTTCTCGTTTTAGTTTTTTTCCTTTTATTTGTTGTTATTTGTTATTTTGCTCTTGTTCTTATTCTTTTAGTTTTCTTCTTCTTCTTCTTCTTCTTCTTCTTCTTCTTCTTCTTCTTTTCCATCCTCTTTTTCTACATCTTCTTCCTCCTCCTTCGCCTTTGTTCCACGCTTCCTTTTTATTCTTTTTCCATTCTCTTTATCGCCGTCGTCCTCCCTCTCCTCCTCCTCCTCCTCCTTCTCCTCCTTCTCTTGCTACAATGCATCTGATAATAATTGCAAATAAAGCACGGGGTTAGCAGGGAGGGAATGTGAAGCCTCCGGAAAATCGACCCGCGCGAGGGAGGCACCGAGGCAAAATATAAACAAGTAAGGGAACGCATTGGAGGCTGTCCCGGCGGAGCTCGACCCGGGAGTGCAACGATAAACTAAGGAGGCCAAAGATAATAGACAAAGATAATAGACTCGTCCATCTCGAAGCCCCGGAGACGTTACTTCCCCCCACTTCCACCTACGGCATATACTTAGTTTTAATTGGTTGGAAAAGTTGTGAGTTGAATGTTTTGATTAAGAGTGCCGTATTGAGAATATAAGAATCTTTTCCTTTTCTTCCTTCTTCTCCTCTTCGTCTTCCTCCTCTTGCTCCTCCTTCTTCTCCCCCTCCTCTTACTCCTCCTCCTCCTCTTATTCCTTCTCTGCCTCCTAGTTTTCTTCTTCTAGTTCTTGTTCTTGTTCTTGTTCTTGTTCTTGTTCTTCTACTTCTTTTTCTTCTGCTTCTTCTTCTTCTTCTTCTTCTTCTTCTTCTTCTCCTCCTCCTCCTCCTCCTCCTACTTCTACTACTACTACTACTACTACTACTACTACTGCTACTGCTACTACTACTACTACTACTGCTACTGCTACTACTACTACTACTACTACTACAACTACGACTACTACTACAGCTACTACTATTACCCCATCCATCCCTTCTTTGTCCCTTTGGATAGAGAACTGAATACTGTTATCAATTTCTATTTACTCATTTCTATTTCCACACACATACAATAATAATAATAATAATAAGAGAATCATAACTTACAGCTCTACCCTCCTCTCCCCCTCAGGATAAGGGATTGAGGCGCCTGTGTGTTAAGCATCTGTGCACTTGAAAGATGTACACTCAGCAAAAAAAGTATAGAACACCCATGGTCGGTTAAGTAGAATTTGAGCGAAATCTATAGACATGGTGTTGTGTTGGTTAGGTGGGTTCCAATGGTTAATGTTCGATTCTTTGTTTTGCTCTGTATAGGAAAAGGAAAAATGCAGAATCAGAAGCGTCCTCCACCTCACTCCCGCTCCAGGTGAAGAATTTAATCGCTCGTGTGTGCATGATTCGTGTTTGCTCAGACCGGCGACACAAAACAATGGAATAAGGGATAAATTAGAGACGCCCCTTCCAGCCACTCCGCTCCCTCGGACAGAGAATTGAATTGCTTATGATTAACATACGTGTTTATTTATAAGGCTTACACAAACAATATATAATCTAACGGTTGGCACACTCTCTCTCTCTCTCTCTCTCTCTCTCTCCTTCCTTATTGTTAATATGGAGAACTGAATATTTTGTGCCCTCATCATCAATTCATATTCATTAATTTTGTTGATTCGTTGTGTTGACAGGAAATACATGACAAACAATGAGTGATTTTGTCCTGCGCAGGCACCAGAACGCCGGTAATGGAAACCTGGATAGTGTGTGCTTATCATTCATGTTTACTCAGAGTTTGGTAAAAAAAAAGAGATCTGAAGAAGATTACCCGGGTTTTTGTGAGTGATTTTCCCGTTCAAGATGCAGAAGTCGTGTAAAACTATCACTGGGATCACAAAACAGTCCATGAAAACCCCAGCAGCTTCCACGAGAGGGGCTTTTCATACACGCGAACTGAGACAACGATACGTTTAAGAATAAATTAATCGGGTTTTCATGAGTGATTTTCCCGTTCAGGATGCATAAGTCGGGCAACACCATCACCAGCATCATAAAACAGTTCATGAATATCTCAGCAACTTCTACGCGAAAGGGTTATCAAAAGGCGAACTGAGGTGCAGACAGGTTTAGGACTACTGGCTTCAATGAGAACACAATCCACTGGGCCATATTCTTAAAACATTTCAGCGACCAAACACACATATTTGACAAGGCTTTCGTTGGAGTTTTGGGCATTTCCAGGGGTAGTTGTTTGACCCCTCTGGTAGTTTGACCCTTCCTCTGTACCACAAACCCCCCAAAACACAAATTAGAACCAACGTTGCCAGATTGTCGTACTCAGCCTCTTATATTTACCGACTTCCGACCCAAAAACTGTCTCGTGGACCCCAATAAGGAGATTTACTTATAATTATCGTTAAAATAGTTAATTCCTGATGTTTCTTGGCAATAGTTAGGCGTCAGAAACCGGTAAATACTATGCTCTGAGTACGACAATCTGGCAAAGGTGATTAGAACCCGACTGATCTTCTTTTCTGCCTTTGGAATTAGGTGACGTGAGGGGTGGAAGCGTCTGACAGCACCGTCCCTCGTCTCCTTGGGCGGGGCCAGGGCGGAGTGTGCACGCATATCACTGATTTATATTCACTTGCATTGTTTGCCTTTGCATGGGTCCGCTTGCTCCTCTTGATTAGTATGTATTGGTTCATTATAGACTCATTAACGTTCGTATTTGCCAAACATTCACGCACGGTAATGAAGTTCAGTCCCATTGCTTTTATTTATTGTGCGCTTCATTGCTCTCCGCTGCTGTCACTGCTGAGGCTGTTGCTGTCTGTTGCTGTGAGCACTTTCTTTGTCTTTCAGTTCTATGGGCATTTCCTTCACTTCTCTTGGTGTTCTATGGCTACTACTACTGCCTACTTCTATTGCTTAACGTTATTTGCTCTTTATTGATTTCGGTTGCTTTAGGTTCCATGGCTGTTGCTGTCTGTTGCTGTGAGTGCTTTCTTCGTCCTTCAGTTCTGTGGGGATTTCCTTCACTGCTATTGGTGTTCTATGGCGACTACCGCTGCCCACTTTTACTGCTTAACGTTATTTGCTTTTTATTGATTTCGGTTGCTTTAGGTTCCATGGCTGTTGCTGTCTGCTGCTGTGAGTGCTTTCTTCGTCCTTCAATTCCGAGGGCATTTCCTTCACTTCTCTTGGTGTTCTATGGCTACTACCGCTGCCCACTTTTACTGCTTAACGTTATTTGCTCTTTATTGATTTCGGTTGCTTTACCTACTGCTCTCCTTCCGTTTCTCATCCGTTTCCTCTTTGTACATATGCATTTCAACATCTCCAAAGGTAATGCTCCATAAGTACAGTGACAAGCTTCAAGATGCAAAGGACAATTAGCTCCCGGGGCGTTCCAACACTCCCTTCGTGAAAACTTTGATTGTAGGAAGCGGAGACAGCGCGGCAGGCGGATTAATTAAGTTCCATGGCTGGTGCTGTCTTTTCTCTTGTTTCCAGCTCTCTTCTGTTGCTTTCTCATTTTTTCCAGTGATATTGCTTTTATTTCTCGTGCTGTGACTATCTGCTCCTGTCGTTCATGGGTTTCCGTTGACCTCAAATTTATTCTGCTGTTTTCGAATGCCTTCTATTGATATTGGTTTCACCTTTCGTGTTTTCTATGTCCAGTTTTACGTGTGCCTCTTTGCTGTAACAAGGTGCTTCATATGTCTTTTTAGCGCCGTTTTGGTCTTTGGATATTGGTGCCGTGTCCTTGTTACGCTTTCACTTTCCTGCATTACTTGTCCCTTCCTCCTTTGATATGTTTACTTATCATGGTTTCTCTTTCACTTTCACTTTCCATTTCAACCGTTACCTGTCTGTGCCTCTCTCCTATGTTTACCTCTGTTGTTTTTATCCATGCTTTCTCCGTTACTTTTACTTATACTTTCGATTTCAACCGTTATCTGTACCTCTTCTGTTATTTTTTATATTTTTTTTTCTGTTACTCTTTTGATCCTTCTCTAATATTTCTCCGATACTTTTCCTTATACTTTCACTTTCCATCGTTACCTGTGCCTCTTTATCACTTTCGATTTCAACCTTTATCTGTGCCTCTTCTATGTTACTTTTTATATTTTTTCTGTTACTCTTTTGATCCTTCTCTAATACTTCTATGGTAATTTCCCTTATGCTTTCACTTTCCATCGTTACCTGTGCATCTTTATTACTTTCGACTTCAACTGTTTTCTGTATATCTTCTATGTTACTTTTTATATATTTTTTCTGCTACTTTCATTGATCCTCCTCTAATACTTTTCTGATACTTTTCCTTATGCTTTCACTTTCCATCGTTACCTGTGCCTCTCTATTACCTTTTTCCACCTGTCTTCCCGTCCGGCGCAGCTCACGTCGCCTCTCTTCACTTCGCTGTTAATGGCTTCACGTCTTTTTTCTCCTCGATCTAATTAGTACCGTTCCTGGCCACGTGCATGCCCAGGGATTTCCGCTCAACTTTCTTCTTTTCCTTTTGCCTTCCTACCCTAACGTGATGGAAGCTTCTCTTTATCTTTTCTCTTCTTCAGTGCCTATTTGATTTACCTTCCTGTTTGATTTACTTTCTCCTTTTCTTTTTTCTCTCTCGCTTTCTTTCTTTCTCTCTCTCTCTCTCTCTCTCTCTCTCTCTCTCTCTCTCTCTCTCTCTCTCTCTCTCTCTCTCTCTCTCTCTCTCTCTCTCTCTCTCTCTCTCTCTCTCTCTTCTTCTTCTTCTTCTCTTTCCTTCTTCCTTCTTTCTTTCTGTTCTTTTTATCTAACTTAGTCGAAGCTTCCTCTTTTCTCCTTCCTTCCATTTCCCTTTCTTTTCTCTAAGTTAATTGAACCTTCTCTTTACTTTCTTCTCTCTTCTTCAGTGCCTGTTTGATTTACCTTCCTCCCCCTTCTTCTCCTTCCTTCTTCCTTCCTTCCTTCTGTTCTTTTTATCTAACTTAGTCGAAGCTTCCTCTTTTTTCCTTCCTTCCATTTCTCTTCCTTTTCTGGAACCTAATTGTACCTTCTCGTTACTTTCTTTTCTCTTCTTCAGAGCCTGTTTGATTTACCTTTACTTCCCTTCTCCTCTTCACTTCTCCTCCTTCCTTCTCTCTCTTTCACCTAACCTAATCCATCTTACCTTTTATCTAACCTAATCGGACCTTCTCTTTACCTTCTTCCCTCACATTAAGTGCCTGTTTAATTTTCCTTTACTTCCTCTTTTTTATATTTATTCCTTCCTCTTTCTCTCCCTTCCTTCCTTCCTTCCTTCTCTCCCTTCCTTCCTTCCTTCCTTCCTCTTTATCTCCCTTCCTTCCTTTCTCTTTCTCTCCCTTCTTTCCTTACTTCTTTCTCTCCCTTCCTCCCTTCCTTTTCTCCCTTTCTTCCTGCCTTCATTCCTCTTTCTCTCTCTTCCTTCCTTCTCTCCTTTCCTTCCTTCCTCCCTTCCTCCCTTCTTTCCCTTTCTTCCTTCTTTCTTTCTCTCCCGTCCTTCCTTCCTTCCTTCTCTCCCTTCCTTCCTTCCTTCCTTGTCTCCCTTCCTTCCTTCCTTCCTTATCTCCCTTCCTTCCTTCTCTCCCTTCCTTCCTTCCTTCCTTCTCTCCCTTCCTTCCTTCCTTCCTTCTCTCCATTTTACATAACCACATTAAGCTTCCCCTTCTACTTCTCTAACTCTCTTCCTATCTTATTATATTCCTCTCCGTTACTGTTTTATAGACCCCATATTTCTTTTTCGCTTCAATATCTTCTCTTTACCTTCCTAACCTAGCCTAATCTCATCTTTCTATCTTCTTTTCCTCTCTTCCTTTCTCTTCGTTCTTATCTCTTTAAATCCCTAACCATCCTTGTCACATCTTATCTTCCCTCTTTCTATCTATCTTCTCTTTATCTCGTTTCTCCCTTATCTTCATTTTCTCTTCATCTCTTCCTTTCTCTTCATTATCTTCTAACATAACATAACCTTATTTTATCTTCCCTCTTCCTTCCCATTCTCCTTCTTACCTCTTCTCTTTACCTTACTACCTCCTTACCTTCCTTTTTTCTCTCTCTTCACGTCTCTTCCTTTCTCTTCATTATCTTCTCTTTACCTCCCTAACATAATCTAATCTCATCCCTAACCTTTCCTTTACCTCCCTAGCCTTTCTACTTTTTCTTTATACCTTGCTACTTCCTTATCTTCCTTTTTTCTTCGTCAACTTCCTTCCCTTCTCTTCATTATCTTCTCTTTACCTCCCTAACATAATCTAACCTCATTATATCTTCCCTCTTCCTTCCAATTCTCCTCCCACTTCTCCCTCACCTCCCTTTTTCCTCATCATCTCACTCCACCTCTCTTCCTCTCTTCCTCCCTAGCCTGGTCCCCTTCCCCCTCCTTCTTCACACCTCAAATGGACTCTTAATGACGGCTACGTGATTCTATTCTCCGGGTTTGCTTTTTTTCTTTTCTCGTCTTTCTCTGGATGCCTCTCATTTATCACTGCCTCTTGCGATCTGCTTTTTCCAATGTTATTTGAATGTGGTTATGTGGTTTTCATTTCACGTTTCTCATCTCTCTCTCTCTCTCTCTCTCTCTCTCTCTCTCTCTCTCTCTCTCTCTCTCTCTCTCTCTCTCTCTCTCTCTCTCTTCATTCTTCTGCATTTTCCATAATCAGTGTTAAATTAATGTGTTTTTCCCTTCACATTATTCACATTATTCTTTCTCTCTCTCTCTCTCTCTCTCTCTCTCTCTCTCTCTCTCTCTCTCTCTCTCTCTCTCTCTCTCTCTCTCTCTCTCTCTCTCTCTCTCTCTCTCTCTCTCTCTCTCTCTTCCCTTGTCATCTATTACCCTCCCTCCTTCCCTCCCTCCCTCCCTTCCCATATGAATTTATTATCTATTTTTATCTCCACCACCATACACGTCATCGTTCTCCTCCTCGCCCCCCCTCACCGTCATCACCAAAACCACGACTAATAACGATGCCATCAATCTCTATCACCATTCTATCTTGTTTCTCCTATCACTTTATCATTCCTATCACCACACATTGTCTGTCCCCTTTCTCTTCATATCCTCCCTCTTGCAGTCTACTTCATCGCTATCGCTATCATTCTCGTCTTCATTATGATTTTCTCCTTTTTTTTTTTACAACAAAGTAGACGGCTCAAGGGTAACAAAAAGACTAAAAAAAACAAAAAAAACGCTACTGACCGCTCCCACAACAGACAAAAGTACAGAGTGGCCAAAAAAGAGGTCAATTTCGGGTGGAGAAGTGTCTTGATATTTGAGTCTTATCCCACACCATTTGTAAGTTCGCTATCTTCATCTCCACCCTTCTACAGTTTACTTTAAGGTGATGACTGTATCGCTGGTGGGCTGTCTGGAGTTGCCTGTTTCTTATTACTGCTACTTCTGTTACTTCTACTTCTTGCTCCTTCCTTTCTGTTTCCCATTTTCCTTTTTTCTCTTCCTCTTTTGATATCCTTCCCATGGACGACCCCGGACCGTTAGTGGAGCAAGCGAATTTTATTTATAGTGACTGCCGTGATGTATGCCTCTTGCTTGGGCGGTGAGTA
>NC_066526.1:14149982-14282482 GCF_024679095.1 Eriocheir sinensis
ATGCTCTCTCTCTCTCTCTCTCTCTCTCTCTCTCTCTCTCTCTCTCTCTCTCTCTCTCTCTCTCTCTCTCTCTCTCTCTCTCTCTCTCTCTCTCTCTCTCTCTCTCTCTCTCTCTCCTGTACTCTTCCTCTCAAGCTACACATTGGAAAAAGCAAGATAAGGAGGAACAGGAGGGAAGAGGAGGAGAAGGGAGAGAATGAACCGGAGTATGAGCGCAGTCAGAAGATGGAGGAGAAGGAGGAGGAGGAAGAGGATAAAAGGGAGAGGAAGGAGAGAAGGAAGGGGAGGAGGAGGAGAAGGTTAAAAGGGAGAGGAGGAAGAAGAGGGAAGGAAACAAGAACAGGTGTATGAGTGTAACGATGCGGATGAGAAGGAGGAAGAGGAGGATAAAGGGAGAGGAAGGAGAGGAGGAGGAGGAGGAAGAAGAAGAGGAGGAGGAAGATGAAAAGGAGAGAAAGGAGAGAAGGAGGAAGAGGGAAATAGAGGTGGGAGAGAAGTAGGGAGAGGAATATGAGTGTGAGGATGTGAATGAGAAGGAGGAGGAGGAGGATAAAAGGGAGAGGAAAAATGAGGAAAAGGGAAAGGAGAAAGTGGAAGGAGAGAAGGAGGAACAGGAGAATGAGTGTGAGCCCCAGAGTCAGCATACTAACCTTGTTTGTAAACTTGGCCTCCTTGATTATAGCGCCAAGTTACGTCCCTTGGATTTGCACTCTCGCACGAGGCTGAGGCGGGGCGCGAATAAGCAGGTCACGAGGGTACTGTATCAGCCGCCTTAATATTGTGTGCTGACGGGGCTAGGCGGGTAGACTTAGACGGTTTTGGCTTTCACAACATATATTTTGAAGGCTACAAAGATTAATAGGGTTCTCATGAGTGGTTTTATTACATTCACGGAGCAGAAGCATTTTTAAACTATCACCAGACTAGTACTGCATCAGCGCCTTTATACCGAGTGATGAGTGACTGTTACTGATGACGGGGCTAGGACAGTATACTTAGACGGTCTCGGAACTAACAACAAATATTTCCGAAGCCATAAAGAAGATTGATTAGATTCTTACGGTGCAGAGTCCTTGTCAAACTATCACTAGACTCAAAACACTACTCGTGGAAATGTCTACAATCTTTACGAAAGCTTGTCAAATGTGGCTGTGTAGTGTGTGTGACCCAAAATATTTGAGAACCTAAAGATATTGAGTTCTAGATTTCCACTGTGGCGTTGTTGTTAGTGTAGAAAAATGTACAACCAGAGAACAGACTGATGACCAAAGTAACAGAAATAAGACAGACAGAGACTTAGGACCAGAAATGTTTGAGGACCTAAAGATATTGAGCGCGAGATTCCCACTGTGGCGTTGTTGTTAATGGAGAAAGATGACAACCTGAGAACAGACTGATGACCAAAGTAACAGAAATAAGACAGACAGAGACTTAAGTGCAGAGATGAAATATGAGTTTGGCGATGTAGGATAGAAACAAAGAGAGATAAAGAAGAGCCAGCCAACCAAAATAACAGATAGGACAGACGAAGACTTGGGTGGAGAGATGAAAATGCAGCATGCCAAAGTAGGTTAGAGTACACTCCCATCAGACAAAGAGATATAAGACGTTGGGAAGGGCCTTTGTATTATAGTGGACTGATGACTTTTTGTTTTTGTTTTTTTGAGAGAGAGAGAGAGAGAGAGAGAGAGAGAGAGAGAGAGAGAGAGAGAGAGAGAGAGAGAGAGAGATCCCTTTCAAAACTTTTACTCTCATATTTCACTATTTATCGCTTCCTCTTCGCACTTTTATTTTCCTTCTTTCCTTTGTGGCTCATAAATATTAAAGGGAAAAAGAAAAAAAGTGAAGAATATTCCGCAAGATGACTGGAGCTGAGAGGATGAGAAAGACGAAGAGGAGGAGGAGGAGGAGGAGGAGGAGGAGGAAGGAGAAGAATAGTAGTAGTAGTTGTAGTGGTAGTAGTAGCATTAGTAGTAGTAGTAGTAGTAGTAGTAGTAGGAATATCTTAACTATTTAACCTTTTTCCTATTGGACGAGAAAAAATATACTTAATGGAATTGTTATTTAACTTCACCTAATCGACCTTTCCTTTGTAATCAAGAACCGGAAATAAATGTTGGAACGAATATTTTTTCCCCTGTACTTCCCTGCTCTCTGTGTAAGTGTTTTTGCTTCCGAGAGAACTTCAGTCTTTACATTTTTTCTTTGCCTTTCTTTTATTCGTCCTTTTTAACGTTTTGCTTCAGATGACACGTGTTTCTTTTATACTTTCCTTTCCTACTTTATGATGACAGTTATTTTTTTTCTTTCTTTCCTTCTTTCATGTTCTCTTTCCATGTTTTCCGCCCAGCGACGTTTTGTTCTCCATCCTTTTTCTTTTTTTCACTCATGCATAATTTCTTTTAATGTCTTGTTTCAGATGACACGTGTTTCTTTTATACTTTCCTTTCCTACTTTATGTTGATAGTTATTTTTTTTCTTTCTTTCCTTCTTTCATGTTCTCTTTCCATGTTTTCCGCCCAGCGACATTTAGTTCTTCATTCTTTTTCTTTTTTTCACTCATGCATAATTTCTTTTAATGTTTTGCTTCCGACAGTTTTCATTTCCTTCCTTCCTCTCACTCACTTTCTTCCTCTCCTTCACTCTTTCTTTCTTTCTTTCTTAATGTTTTGCTTCGGCCAGCTTTCATTTTCTTCTTTCTTCCCACTCACTTTCTTCCTCTTCTTCACTTCTTCTTTATTTCTTTCTTTCTTAATGTTTTGCTTCCGACAGTTTTCATTTCCTTCCTTCCTCTCACTCACTTTCTTCCTCTTCTTCACTCCTTCTTTCTTGCTTTCTTTCTTAATGTTCTGCTTCGGCCAGCTTTCATTTCCTTCCTTCTTCCCACTCACTTTCTTCCTCTCCTTCATTTCTTCCTTTTTTTTTCTTAATGTTTTGCTTCCGACAGCTTTCATTTTCTTCTTTCTTCCCACTCACTTTCTTCCTCTCCTTCATTTCTTCCTTTTTTTTTCTTAATGTTTTGCTTCCGACAGGTTTCATTTTCTTCTTTCTTCCCACTCACTTTCTTACCTTCCTTCACTCCTTCTTTCTTTCTTTCTTATGTTTTGCCTCGGGCAGCTTTCATTTCCTATCTTCTTCCCGCTCACTTTCTTACCTTCCTTCATTCCTTCCTTCTTTCTTTCTTAATGTTTTGCTTCGGACGATTTTTCATTCTTTCCTTTTCCTTTCTTTTTTTTTCTTCCCTCTCTCATCCTTCATTTAATTAAGGTTTTACTTCCTATGACTATGACGATGACTATGACTGACTATGACTTCCTATGACTATGACTTCCAATGACTATGACTTCCAATGACTATGACTTCCTATGACTATGACTTCCAATGACTATGACTTCCAATGACTATGACTTCCAATGACTATGACTTCCAATGACTATGACTTCCAATGACTATGACTTCCAATGACTATGACTTCCTATGACTATGACTTCCTATGACTATGACTTCCTATGACTATGACTTCCTATGACTATGACTTCCTATGACTATGACTTCCTATGACTATGACTTCCTATGACTATGACTTCCTATGACTATGACTTCCAATGACTATGACTTCCAATGACCATGACTTCCAATGACCATGACTTCCTATGATTATGACTTCCTATGACCATGACTTCCTATGACTATGACTTCCTATGATTATGACTTCCTATGATTATGACTTCCTATGACTATGACTTCCTATGACTATGACTTCCTATGATTATGACTTCCTATGACTATGACTTCCTATGACTATGACTTCCTATGATTATGACTTCCTATGATTATGACTTCCTATGACTATGACTTCCTATGACTATGACTTCCTATGACTATGACTTCCTATGACTATGACTTCCTATGACTATGACTTCCTATGACTATGACTATGACTTCCTATGACTATGACTTCCTATGACTATGACTTCCTATGACTATGACTTCCTATGACTATGACTTCCTATGACTATGACTTCCTATGACTATGACTTCCTATGACTATGACTTCCTATGACTATGACTTCCTATGACTATGACTTCCTATGACTATGACTTCCTATGACTATGACTTCCTATGACTATGACTTCCTATGACTATGACTTCCTATGACTATGACTTCCTATGACTATGACTTCCAATGACTATGACTATGACTTCCTATGACGACTTTTCATTCTCTACTTTTCCTTTCCTTTTTTTTTCTTCCCTCTCTCATCCATCATTTAATTAAGATTTTATTTCCTAGGAATATTCTTTCTATCATTTTCTTTTCCTTTTTTCTTTCTTTCCCCTTTCTCTCATCTTCTATTTTTTCATTCCCCTCCGACGACACATATTTTCCCTTTTCCAGACATTCTCTCCCTTAATGTTTTGCTCTCCAGGGCACTATTTTTTCCCTCTATTTCCAAAACCCAGCAACACACACACTCGCTGTCCCTTTGCCCTTAACTTGCAACACACCAACAAAACTCGCCTCTCTCTTTCCCCGAAAATTCTATAAATATTTAAGTTTCCGGTGAAAAAATGTCAGGGCCAGCACAAAATAACTAACTTTTTATTCTTTACTTTCGTTTCGCGATATTTTGTCAATAAAAAAAAAAAAACATTGGTACTACTACATTTATTTATCTAACCTTTCTAAACTATTCTCTCACTACTATTACTACTACTACCACTACTACTATTACTACTACTACTACTTTTACTACTACTACTACTACTACTACTACTACTACTACTACTATTACTACCGCTACTCCTACTATTGCTACTACTACTACTACTACTACTACTACTACTACTACTACTGCTACTACTACTATTACTACTACGACTACTACTACTAACAGCAATACTAATACTAATATTAACAATACCAATAATAATGATAATAATAATAATAATAATAATAATAATAATAATAATAATAATAATAATAATAATAATAATAATAATAATAATAATAATAATAATAATAATAATAATGATGATAAAATAATACTAACAGCCCCCAGCAGCACTCCACCTTTGCCTTTGTTAGCGCAGTAAAGTTTCCCCTTCGAGACCTCATTAAACACCATCTTTATCCGCTTTCCTCGAATCTCGTGTCAGTCAACATTATAATAACGATCTGCCGATTACGGGGACACGGACACGAGGAAACGAGTCTTGGTTAATACAGACGAGAGGGGGAGTGGGGAGGGGGAGAGAGAGAGAGAGAGAGAGAGAGAGAGAGAGAGAGAGAGAGAGAGAGAGAGAAATATGCTTGTAATTTCCTTCTCTCAATATACCTGTAATTTCCTCCTCCGTAATTGCAAGAAAAAAAAAAGAGAGAAGGAAAGTCAGACATAAAAAAAAAAATACACACATTAATTTTCCTTTTTTTATTTATATATTTTTTTTTCAATTTCACACACAAAAAGGACCATTCACGTTAATTAGGCGAATAAGCTCCTCCTCCTCATTTTTTTTGCTTCTTATTTTTTAACTTTTATCTTTTTCATACTTAACCTTTTTTTTTTTTTAACAATCCTGTCATTGCCCAACCAACAAGCTCGCCACACCACGTCTGTAACTCAGGCCGCGTGTGACTGGTGGAAGCTGGATTTTGTTGGAATGTTATTGGTGATTATTGTTCATTCGTGGGCGGGGCTTTTTTTTTTACAGCAGAGGAGTCAGTTCAAGGGCATAAAAAAGGAAACAAATATGAAAAAAAGCCCGCTACTCACTGCTCCTAAAAAGAGTTAGAGGAGTGGCCGAAAGATAGGTCAATTTCGGGAGGAGAGGTGTCCTGATACCCTCCTCTTATTCGCCAAGGTAACATGAACAGAGGGTACCCTAGTGCTCCATATTTTTAGTGCTGTTGAATACAAATACCAGTTAGTAGTTCCCAATTCTATATCTTCTTTTTCTTTCCTTTTCCCTTGATTTCAGAGCCGTATATTGTTTTTATGTTGCTTTGCTCAGGTTAAAACGTCACTATTTCTACCACACCACTTACTTAATGTGTGTGTATATTTTAGTGCTGTTGAATACAAATACCAGTTAGTAGTTCCCTATTCTATATCTTCTTTTTCTTTCCTTTTCCCTTGATTTCAGAGCCGTATATTGTTTTCATGTTGCTCTGCTCAGGTTAAAACGTCACTATTTCTACCACACCACTTACTTAATGTGTGTGTATATTTTAGTGCTGTTGAATACAAATACCAGTTAGTTCCCTATTCTATATCTTCTTTTTCACCAAAAACCGAGTCACAAACACCAAAAAACGAGTCACAAACACCAAAAACCGAGTCACAAACACCAAAAAAACGAGTCACAAACACCAAAAAAAACGAGTCACAAACACCAAAAAAACGAGTCACAAACACCAAAAAAAACGAGTCACAAACACCAAAAAAAACGAGTCACAAACACCAAAAAAACGAGTCACAAACACCAAAAAAAACAAACGAGTCACAAACACCAAAAAAAACGAGTCACAAACACCGAAAAACGAGCCACAAACACCAAAAAAACGAGCCACAAACACCAAAAAAACGAGCCACACACACCAAAAATCGAGTCACAAACAGCAAAATGACGGGATCTCACGCACCAGTCCGACGCCCTCTCTCACGCTGTACCTTCCCGCGCCCTCCCAGGAAGTGTTCATAAAGCGACTGTAATCTTCGCTTTTATGGAGCAACTTCTGGCTTCAAAATTTTTATATTGCGAAAGTTTGCACGAGGGAAGGAAGAGAGAGGGAGAAGGGCAAGGAAGGGGGAGGGGGCACGAAGGGGAGAGGGGAGAAGGAGGAGGAGGAAGGGGATGATAGAAGGGACAAAGAAGGATACGAATAGATGGAGGGAACTTGAAGTACAGGTAAGGAAACGGAAGTACAGTATACAAGTAGAATGAACCAAGGCAAGGGAGGAGGAGGAATGAAGGAGAGGTAGAGGAAGGAGAAATACATAAAGAAGGAGGAGAAACTTGAAGCATAGGTGAAAAAACGAAGGTAGAAACAGAGCTAGGGGGAAGAAGAGGAGGAGGAAGACGAAGAATGGATAAAGGAAGAAAAAATATATATGACGAAGCAGGAGAGGAAGCGTAGAGAATGGGGCAAGTAAGAAGGGAAGAGAAGAATGAAGAGAGATTAACAAGGTGATGAAGATGATAAGTGAAAGGAAGGGAGGAGAAATGTGAAGAGAGACTAGTGGTAAGGGGAGATTATATAATTGAAGAAAATGGGAGAGAAGTGAAGGGAAAATACAAGAGGAGGGTGAAGAGGCTAAAAGTTGAAAAGAAAACAAGTGAACAGAGAGGATGAAAATGGTGAAGAGAGAAAACTAGTAGAGGGAAGGAACAGGAAGGTAAGGTAAAGGTGAGGAAAGGAGGTAGAGGGCTGAAGGGAATGGTGAGAGAGGAGGTAGAGAGAGGAAAGGAAGGAAGGGAGGGGTGAGAGGAGGAGGTAGAGAGGAGAGGAGGGGTTAATACCTCTCGTGGTGAACTTTAAGACTCGCCGAAGCATTGAGTCAGGTAGGCCAGGTGAGTCGAGGTTTAATTACGCCCTCAACAGACTCTTACCGCCGGAGTATTGGTCTGAGGAGGACACTCTCACGGGGGACAAGAGAAAAAAAGGACCCGTTAAAAAAATACAGATACGTGAAGAAAAGTTATATAAGGAACACGATGAAGCATACAAACTAAAATGGTTATAAAGAAAGGAAAAAAGAGAAGGTGGAAGTGTAGATGAAATAAAAGTTGAAATTAGAAGAAAATAGAAAAAAAGTCGGATATGAAAAAAAAGGAAAAATAAGAAGATTGAAGTATAAAATAATAAAAGTTGAAATAAAAAGAAAATAGAAAAAATGTCGGTTATGAAAGAAGAAAAAAATACGAAAAAGATCATTGAAAAGCAGAGTAACAGAGTAAAACGAAATGTATAATATAAAAAACGTGAAAAAAGTGAAAAATGAATAAATAATGAAGTCGATGCTTGACGTGAAAATATCAACCTTTGATTAAACAGATATATGAAAAAGATCATTGAAAAGCAGAGTAACAGAGTAAAAAGAAATGGATAATATAAAAGTGAAAAATGAAAAAAATGAAAAAAAGAAAAAGTAGATGAAAATTAAAAGGAAAAAGAAAAGATAGACGGAAAAATAAAAGGAAAAAAGAAAAAGGAGATGGAAAAAGAAATGGAGAAAGAAAAGGAAGACGGAAAAAGAAAAGGTAGATGGAGAAAGCAAAGGAAAAAGAAAAGGAAGATATGTAAAAAGAAAAGGGAAAAAAGGTAGATGGAGAAAGCAATGGAAAAAGAAAGGAAAAAGAAAAGGTAGATGGAAAAAGAAAGGGAGAAAGAAAAGGGAGATGGAAAAATAATAGGTAGAAGGAAAAGTAAAAAGAAAAGGTGGATGGAAAATAAAAGGAAAAAAAAAGGTAGATGGAAAAGAAAAAGAAAAGGAAAAGGTAGATGAAAAAATAAAAGGAGAAAGAAAAGGTAGATGAAAAAATAAAAGAAGTAAATTAGGTCGATGTTTTGGGTGAAGAGTAGCGTCAAGGGCCTCTCCCCACAAGGGTCAAAGGTCACATAGGTCAAGAACATCATTAGCCTCGAGAAAATCAGAATCTTGTGGGAAAATATTATGGTTCTCTCTCTCTCTCTCTCTCTCTCTCTCTCTCTCTCTCTCTCTCCATTCTTGATTAATCACCTCCTTTGTCTCTCTCTTGTAAGGTTTCATTCATTATCTCTCTTTCTTTATCTCTTTCTCTTTTTCTCATTCTCTTCACAAGATGTCGTTTTTATTTTCATTTCATTTTCTCTTTTATTATTATTATTATTATTTTTTTTACTTTCACCCATTCTTATCTATTCTCTTGTGGGACTGTCTTTGTTTGCCTGTCTGTCGGTCTGTTTGTCTATCGGTCTGTGTCTGTTTGTTTGCCTGTCTGTGTCTGTCTGCTTGCCTGTCTATCTGTCTGTTTATGTCTATCTCTCTGTGTGTCTGTTCTTTTGTGGGTCTGTCTGTTCTTTTGTGAGCTTGTCTGTCTGTCCGTCTGTCTTTCTGTCTATCTGCCTGCTTGTTTATCTATCTCTCTGTGTCTGTCTGTCTGTCTGTCTGTCTGTCTGTCTGTCTGTCTGTCTGTCAGTCTGTCTGTCTGTCTGTCTGTCTGTCTGTCTGTCTCTCTCTCTCTCTCTCTCTCTCTCTCTCTCTCTCTCTCTCTCTCTCTCTCTCTCTCTCTCTCTCTCTCTCTCTCTCTCTCTCTCTCTCTCAAAGGAGGAATATGACAAAGAGGGGGAGCAGTTTCATTCCCTCTCCTGATCTTTATTGCCTCTTAGATCTCCGGGAGCGCCTGTCTACATCTGTCCGCCTGTCACCCCAAGAAGACGCTGATCAAATACTGTCATCGCTCCTCCCTTATATTCACTGGAAGGAAGATAACGCGTCCTTTAGGCCTAAGGAGAAAGCAGGGGCGTCTCTGTCTCTCTTTCTCTCTCACACACACATGCACAGAAGCGTCTTTCATACAATATATCATGGGATTCTTGGGGCGTCTCTCTCTCTCTCTCTCTCTCTCTCTCTCTCTCTCTCTCTCTCTCTCACACACACACACACACACACACACACACACAGGAGCGTTTTTCATACAATACCTCATGGGATTCTTGCGTATTGTATGAGGTATCACAAGAATCGTGGCGCCATCACACTAACTCTGGGTCAGATACTCTCATACTCTCTTATATCTACCTTTTCCTTTTCCTTATTTTTTTCATCTACCTGTTCTTTTTCCTTTTCTTTTTCCATCCACGTCTTCTTTTTCCTTTTCTTTTCCATCTACCTGTTCCTTTTCCTTTTCTTTTTCATCTACCTTTTCCTTTTCCTTTTCTTTTCCATCTACCTTTTCCTTTTCTTTTTCATCTACCTTTTCCTTTTCCTTTTCCTTTTCTTTTTCCATCCACCTTTTCCTTTTCCTTTTCTTTTTCCATCTACCTTTTCCTTTTCTTTTTCCATCAACCTTTTCCTTTTCCTTTTCTTTATCCATCTACCTTTTCTTTTTCCTTTTCGTTTTCCATCTACCTGTTCCTTTTCCTTTTCTTTTCCATCTACCTTTTCCTTTTCCTTTTCTTTTTCATCTACCTTTTCCTTTTCCTTTTCTTTTTCATCTACCTTTTCCTTTTCCTTTTCTTTTTCCATCCACCTTTTCCTTTTCCTTTTCTTTTTCCATCTACCTTTTCCTTTTCTTTTTCCATCTATCTTTTCCTTTTCTTTTCCCATCAACCTTTTCTTTTTCCTTTCCGTTTTCCATCTAACTGTTCCTTTTCCTTTTCTTTTCCATCTACCTGTTCCTTTTCCTTTTCTTTTCCATCTACCTGTTCCTTTTCCTTTTCTTTTTCCATCCACCTCTTCTTTTTCCTTTTCTTTTCCATCTACCTGTTCCTTTTCCTTTTCTTTTTCATCTACCTTTTCCTCTTCCATTTCTTTTTCCATCTACCTTTTCCTTTTCCATTTCTTTTCCCATCTACCTTTTCCTCTTCCTTTTCTTTTTCCATCTACCTTTTCCTTTTCTCTTTCTTTTTCCACCTACCTTTCTTTCCTTTTCTTTTTCCAACTACCTTTTCTTTTTCCTTTTCTATTCCATCTACCTTTTCCTCTTCCTTTTCTTTTTCCATCTACCTTTTCCTTTTCTCTTTCTTTTCCACCTACCTTTCTTTCCTTTTCTTTTTCCAACTACCTTTTCTTTTTCCTTTTCTATTCCATCTACCTTTTCCTCTTCCCTTTCTTTTTCCATCTACCTTTTCCTCTTCCATTTCTTTTTCCATCTACCTTTTCCTCTTCCTTTTCTTTTTCCATCTACCTTTTCCTCTTCCTTTTCTTTTTCCATCTACCTTTTCCTTTTCCATTTCTTTTCCCATCTACCTTTTCTTTTTCCATCTACCTTTTCCTTTCCTTTTTCCATCTACCTTTTCCTTTTCTTTTTCCATCTACCTGTTCCTTTTCCTTTTCTTTTTCTGTCTACCTTTTCTTTTTAATTTTCTTTTTCCATCTTCATATCCACATTTGATAAGGCTTTCGTGGAGGTTGTGTTGGATATTTCCGAACACCTCTCTTCTACTTCCTTCTCTTCATTACAATACTTTTCTCTCATTTATTTACGCCTCCTTCTCTTCCCTTCCTCCTCTCTTCTTCCAAACTCCTTTCCTCTACTTCCATTCCCTTGATTAAACTCTCTTTTTCTCCTTTCCTTTCCTCCCGAGCAATCACCACGAGCTAAGTGATGGTTTGACAGGATTTCTGCACCACTGATATGAAAAACACTCTTGAGAACATGACTAATCTCCTTCGTGACCTTTGCTGTGAGATTTGAAACTGTCTGAGAGTACGGATCACAGTTACAGAACGTGCTACATAAAGTTATAAGAGTGAGGGAGTAATAGATTAGAGCACTCAGAGACGAACGTACGCCACATATAATCTCAAAATTCAATAATAGTGAAAGCCTCGCACTGGAACACACACACACACACACACACACACACACACACACACACACACACACACACACACACACACACACAATACAATACAATACAACAACACAACGAAACTATATATTTTTTAATCCACGACCAGACAAAGCAAAAGAACACAATCACATTTCACAACACAAATAATTAACACACACACACACACACACACACACACACACACACACACACACACACACACACACACACACACACGAACGCACACCCCATAATATCGCACAATTTCTCATCTCTCTCTCGCGTGTGATTTACAGTCGACGGCGCGGAGGGGGAGGCGAGGGCGCGGTGTATGGCTCCTGGCGGCCTCGCACGGTGTTGGGTGAGCCGTTTATCTCCCTGCATCGTCAGATAATGCAGTTTATCGGCTAGGAATGCATCATCCTGTCGAGATATTTCAGTGTCACGGGATAATTTAATGTGCTTTTAGGGGCCGCGGAAAGAATTGCTCTATGATGGGGCCGGATTTATTGTACGGTCCGGGGCATGATGAAGGGGGGAGAGAGAGAGAGAGAGAGAGAGAGAGAGAGAGAGAGAGAGAGAGAGAGAGGGAGAGAGAGAATCTAATTACATACCCGGCACCTCATTATAAAACCCTCTAGATATACAAGAAATACACGCACTAAGACATTACAAAAATCTAACACGAACGAAAAAAATAAAAAGAGTAAAAATATTAAACAAAGAATGAGAAAACACAAGCAATATAAGCCTTGCAGTTAAGAGAATAAAAAAAGGACTAAAAATGAATGCGGGGAGAAGGGAAGGGGAGAGGAGGAAGGAGGAGGAAGAGAAAAGAATGGGAAGAATAAAGAAGAAAACAGAAAGGGAAGAGGAGAATTGATGGATAAGAGGGGAAGTAAAGAGAAGGGAAGAGGAGAATTGATGGATAAGAGGGAAAGTAAAGAGAAGGGAAGAGGAGAAATGATGGGTAGGAGAAAATACGGAAAAGAAAGAGGAGGAGGAAGATGAAAGAATGGGAAGGATGAGGAAGATAACAAAAAGGGAAGAGGAAAAATGATGGATAAGAGGGAAAATAAAGAGAAGAGAAGAGGAGAAATGATAGATAAGAGGGAAAATAAAGAGAAGAGAAGAGGAGAAATGATGGATAAGAGGAAAAAAAAAGAGAAGGGAAGAGGAGAAATGATGGGTAGGAGATAATATGGAAAAGGAAGAGGAGGAGGAAGAGGAAAGATAGGGAAGGATAAAAAAGAAAACAGAAAGAAAAGAGGAGAAATAATGGGTAAGAGGGAAAATAAAGAGAAGAGAAGAGGGGAAATGATGGGTAGGAGAAAATATGGAAAAGGAAGAGGAGGAGGAAGAGGAAAGAAAGGGAAGGATAAGGAAGAAAACAGAAAGAAAAGAGGAGAAATAATGGGTAAGAGGGAAAATAAAGAGAAGAGAAGAGGGGAAATGATGGGTAGGAGAAAATGAGGGAAAGGAAGAGAAGGAAGGACAGGAAAGAGGAAATAAGGAAAGGTTGGTAAAGAGGAAGTAAGAGACGGAGAGGGACGATAGAAAGAGGGAAGATAGAAAGATAGCGATTTACGATAGGCCTTGAAGGGAAGAAGAGTGAATGGAGAGAAAGAAGGAACAAGGAGGAAGGGTGAGGAAGAGAAGAGAAGAGAAGGTAAGAGAAAAGAGAGCACAAGAGAACACAAGCTGAAGAAACCGAAAAGTAAAAGAAAATAAGTAAAGAACAGAACATGGGGAGAGGCTGACGCAGTGTTGCCAGATTATCGTATTCACCACATTGTATTTATAATTTTTAACCTTCAAACTCTCGTACCTACACAAAAAACGAAAGAATATTAAAGTTAGCGTTAAAACTGTTATTTATTGATGTTTGTTTATTTGTTTTTAGTATAGATATCAGTCAGAAACTACGACAATGCAATACGGTGTGTACGATAATATGGCAACGTTGGGCTGACGAAGGGAAAGGCAGAGGAGACAGGAGGGAGGCGGGATACAGACAAGTTCCCCCACAACAAACTCCTTCCATTTTCTTTCGGACGCCCTGGATCACTAATGAAGGCAATTGTCGGTGTGGCCATCAGTGACGAAGGAAGAAAAGGAGGAGGAAGAGGAGGAGGAGGGAGAGAAGGAGGAGTAGGAGGATGAAACGAGGAAGTAAGAGAGCCCCATTTTTTGTATGTTTCTTCTCTTCATTCCATTTTTTTTTATCTCATTCCTTCAAAAGAGAGAACAGGAAGAGGACGGAGAGGAAGATGATAAGGAGGAAGAGGAGGAGGAGGAGGAGGAGGGAACGAGAAAGTAAGATAGCCCCATTTTTTGTATATTTCCTCTCTTCACTCCATTTTCTTTTATCTCACTCCTTCAAAAGAGAGAACAGGAAGAGGACGAGGAGGAAGAGGAGGAGGAGGAGAGGTGAGATAGTCCATTCTTCATATTTTCTTCTCTTTTTTCCATTTTCCTTTTAATTCCTTTCAAAGAGAGAACAGAAACAGAACGAGAAAGAGGCATAAGATGAGGAGGAGGAAGAGGACGAGAAAGAGGCATAAGATGAGGAGGAGGAAGAGGACGAGAAAGAGGAGGAAGAAGATGACAAGGAGAAGGAATTGAACAAGGAAGAGGACGAGGAGGAGGAAGAGTAGGAGGAAAGAAACAGGAGAAAATATAGAAAGAGCAGACATTCCTTTTATCTCCTTCCTCCCTCTCCTCCTCTTCCTCCTCCTCATTTCAATTTTATCTAAGTCTTCCTTAAAACGCAGAGGACGGGCTTGTAACGTGCCGTAAGATGGACTTTTGAATACAGAGGAAAGACAATGATTGGCGGGTCGACTTTCTGGAAACGATATTGAGGAGAGAGAGAGAGAGAGAGAGAGAGAGAGAGAGAGAGAGAGAGAGAGAGGAGGAAATGAGAAGCGTAGCAGGGTGTTAAAGAGTAGAGTGAAGAGTCTAATTATGAGGAGGAAGAGGAGGAGAGGGAGAGGAAAACTAAGAGGGAGGGAGAGGGAGAGAGGGAGAGAGGGTAGCAGGATAGAGGCGTAGAAGTAAGAGATGAAATATGTAGGAGAGAAGGCGGACAGGTAAAAAGAAAGAGGTTAAGATGAAGGACAAGGCAAAAAAGAAGGAGAAGGAGAAAGGACGAAGAAATAGGAAGAGGAAGAAGAGACGGAGGAAGGACAGAAGACGGGCTAGGTAAGAAGGACAAAGGAAAGGAAAAAGAGGAGAAAGAAGGGAAGAACAAGTAGAAAATAAAGAGGCAGGTATCAGGGAAAAAAAGATGGAGGTAAAGGAAAGAACAGGAAGGAGGAGGAGAGATAAGAAAACTGAAGAACGAGAAAAAGCAAGAGTGGATAAGAGGAGACAAAAAGGGGAGACTAAGGAGGAGGAAAGAGAAGAGAAAAGCAGGAGAACGAGAAAGAGATGATGAGGAGAAGAGATACGGGAGAAGAGAGGGGAAGGAGAGAGGAACTGAAAGGAAGAGGAGGAGAAGGAGGAGGAGGAGGAAAAATAATTATAGAAGAGCGAGGAGCAGCAGAAGGTGATAAGAAGAGATGGAAAACAGAGATAAACTAAAATGGGGAGGAGGAGGAAAGAAAGGAGAACGAAAAGCAGATGATAAAAACATAGGTAAAGGAGAAAGGAGAGAAATGTAGGAGAAAGAGAGGAGAGGAGAGAAAAAAATAAGATGGGGTGAGGAGCGAAACGAAAGAGAGAAGAGAAAAAGAGACAAGGGAGAGGAGGAGCAGAAGAGGAGCAGAAGTAGTAGGCAAGAGGAAATTATTGTAAGGGTCTGTGTAAGTATTGGGAATAAAAGAAAACGGAGAATTGGTGCCTAAGGATTGCGCCTAACGAAGGAGTGGAGGACGAGGTGCTGAACTTTGTGTGAAGATAGTGATGAAGGTGACGAGGTGTGGTGAGGAAGGCGGCTGTGATGGTGGTGAAGGGTGATGGTGGTAGTGGTGGTGATAGTGAAGATGATGGTGATATATATGGCAAGGTGGTGATGGTGATGGTGATAGGAAGGATAAGAGTGATGTTGAGAATTCCTGAAAAGTAGTGTTGATAGTTACTATTACTACTACTACTACTACTACTACTACTACTACTACTACTACTACCACCACCTCTAGAATAACAATGAAACAACAAGTGCAATAAAGACGGCAAAGGATAAGAGAAAAAGAATGAAGTAAAATCCAGCATAGTTCCCCACTCTACTCTCCCCTAAGAATCACTCACAAAAAACGGGAACATAATTACGTTTCCGCGATGTGGGGAAAAAAGAAGAAGGGAAAGTTTGCCGCACCGAAAAATAATAAAAGGAGTTAATAGGAAATTCTCTCTGGTTAGAAAAATGTATGCTGGAAAAACTGGACACGGAGCGACAGACTGACATAGAATTGACATAAACGGATGGGATGAGAGACGGAGACGGAGGAGAATAATGCGAAAGAACCAGGAATAGAATGTAAAGATTATGATGATGATGGTGATGATAATGATAAAAAATAATGAAAATAATAATAGTAAGAACAAGAAGAAGAGAAGGAAGAAGAATGAAAAAGCAAAAACAAAGACTGAGAAGAAAAAAAGAAGAGGAAGAGGAAGAAGAAGAAGAAGAAGAAAATAAGACAAAGAAAAAAAGATGAAGAAGAGAAAAGAGAAAAGAAGAAAAAGAAGAAGAAAATGGAGAAAAAGCCAAAGAAGAAAAGATAAAGACGACTACAGGAAATGAGAGGAAAAATAGGTACAAACGAAGAGGAAGAAGAAAAAGAAGAAGAGAGAAGAATCGGCAATACAAGATTGGAAATTCGAGTGAAACGGCTCGGAAGGCGAACGAAGAATGACGCGGCGTTAGAAGAGAAAGAGAGGTGATTACTCAGGCCAGCGGAGGCGGGGGAGGGCAACATCACACATTCACAAAGGCCAGAAATGTGATGCAAATGACTTGAAAATACGAAAGAGAGAGAGAGAAAGAAACTAAGCAGAATGACGATACATGAAGATCCGCGGTGACATTAGTAGTAAGAAAAAAAATATTGAAGAAGGAAAAGGAAAAACGAAGGAAGGATTATAGGAAAAAAAGAAAGAGAGGAAGAAAAGGAAACTAAGCAGAATGACGATACATGAAGATCCGCGGTGACATTAGTTGTAAGAAAAAAAATATTGAAGAAGGAAAAGGAAAAGCGAAGGAAGGATTATAGGAAAAAAAGAAAGAGAGGAAGAAAAGGAAACTAAGCAGAATGACGATACATGAAGATCCGCGGTGACATTAAGAGTAAAAAAAAAAATATTGAAGAGGGAAAACGAAAAACGAAGGAAGGATTATAGGAAAAAAAGAAAGAGAGGAAGAAAAGGAAACTAAGCAGAATGACGATACATGAAGATCCGCGGTGACATTAAGAGTTAAAAAAAACATAGAAGAAAATTAAAGGGAAAGGAAAAACGAAGTAAGGATTAAAGGAAAAAAGAAAGAGAGGAAGAAAAAAACTAAACAGACGGATGATAATTGAAGATGCTTAGTACACACAGTTCCCACGGTGACATTAGGAGTAAAAAATAAAAACAAAAAAGAAGAAGAAGAAGAAGAAGAAGAAGAAGAATTTTCCGCCTTCTCTCCTGTTTCGCTCCTCTGTATCACTTCTTTTTTCCTCTCTTCTTATTTTCTCCTCTCCTTTACAATTTTCTTTCTTGTTTTCCTTTTCCTTCTTCCTTCTTCTCCCTTTATCCCTTTTCTCCCTTTCCGTGCCCTTCGTTCTGTACCATTCACTTCTTTTTTTCATTTCAGATTCCTTATTTTCTTTACTTCTTTGCGATTTCCTTTTCCTTTTTGCTTTTCCTTCTATTCCTCCTTCTTCGCCTGTACCACTTCCTCCTCCGTTATTCTCCTCTTCTTATTCTTCATATTTCTTTTTCCTCCTCTCTGGGATTTCTTGTCTTCTTTTCATCTCCTTCCTTCTCCACTTTACCGGCCATCCTTACCACTTCCCCTTTCTTTATTCTCTTCTGATTCCTCTTCACGTTCCTTACTTCCTCTATTCTCTCCTCTATATTCTCCTCGTCTTCCTCTTTCGCCTCATTTTGATTCCTATTCTCGCTTTCCTTCTTTTCCTTTCCTTCATCACGCCTCCTCTCTGTCATTCCCTTTTAGTTTATTTTTCTCTTTTATCCTCTTCTTTCCTCTCTCTGTTATCTAAATCTTCTTCTCGTCTTCCTCCTTCTATTGCATTCTTTGTCTTTTTCTTTTATGCTTTCCTTCCTTCTCTTCATTCTCTCCATTTTCGTGTCTGGTGATTTTTTTCGTCTTTCTTCTCTTCCTCCTTTTCCTCAATTTTCTAGCACACTCTGTCTGTCATCTTCTTTTTTGCTATTCTCCGTTCTTTTTATTCTCTCCGTCTTCTTCTCTCGGATTCTTTTCTTCGTCCTCCTTGTCTTCCTCTTTTTTCTTTCCTTCCTCACACATTTTATTATCTTCTTTTATGCTCTCCTTCCTTCTTTTTTATTCTCTCCGTCTTCTTCTCTGATTCTTTTATTCGTCCTTCTTCTCTTCCTCGTTTCCTTCACTCCTATCGCACACTGTGTCTATCATCTTCTTTTATGCTCTTCTTCCCTCTTTTTATTCTCTCAATCTTTTCTCTCATTCTTTTATTTGTTCTCCTTCTCTTCCTCCTCTTCTCTCCTTCCTCACACACCTTGCCTTTTATCTCCTTTCATACTCTCTTTCCCTCTCTTTATCCTCTCCATCTTCTTCGATTCTTTAATTCGTTCTTGCCCATCGCTTTTCAACACTTGTATGGACTGGGCAGAGTTGTGGACCAGGGTCATTGTGCAGCATCCATTGGCAATACCTGGGTCACTGACCTTGTTTTTGCCGGCAATGCAGTAATGATGGCGGAGCCGCTGGAGGTTTTGGTGATGGCACTCGAGGCACTGCACGAGAAGGCGAAGCCCTTGGGACTTCAGGTCTCCTGTGCCAAGAACAAGGTACAGGTGTGGGTGGCCGAGGCGATGCGTCCCTCGGCGTATGCCCCCATTGACTGAGTGATTGATTCTCTTTCTCCTTTCTCTCTTTTCTATCACACACTTCCTATCATCTCCTTTTATGCTGTCCTTCTTTCTTGATATTCTCTCTGTCTTCTTCTCTTTGATTCTTTTATTCGTCCTCCTTGTCTTCTTTTTTCTCTCCTTCCTCACACATTCTATTATCTTCTTTTATTCTCTCCTTCCTTCTCTTTATTCTCTCAGTCTTATTCTCTGATTCTTTTATTCGTCCTCCTTCTCCTCCTCCTCTCCCTGTCCTTCCTCACACATTCTCGGCGTCTGGGGAGTGTTCTTGCATTTTTTTGTGGTTTTCGTTCTTCTTTCGCTCTATTTCGCGTCGCTTTTCTCTCTCTCAGTTTATCACTCGGTCTAAAAGTTGGCTTCCGAAAAGAGGACGGTGAAGAATAGTCGAATTTCCTTTTGTCCTCGTCACCTTTTGTCATTTTCTTCCGGGTGATTTTATTTGCTCGGTGTTTGTTCGTCCTCGTCTTCCCCGTGTTCTCAAGGGTCGGGTTTTCGTTTTCGCTTTATCCCATTTCTCCCTTTGTACTCGCGGCCTTGCTGGTGATGAGCGAAGTCAGTCCTGCCAAGTCTGCTTCATCGCTTCTTCATTGTTTGTTTGTTATCGTTTCCCCTTTGTTCTCAAGCGTAATGGTTTTCTTTTTCGCCAACAAGATTTCGTATTCTTAACTATTGTCTTCGCGTCGCTGTTTGAGAATATAATATAACCAGTCCTACCGAATCTTCTTTCTTCCTTCTTCTTCTCCAGTTGTTTTGTTCTCCTTTCCTCGTGTACTCAAGTGTCATTTTTCTTTTTCGTCTCCAAGATTTCGTATTTTCAACTATTTTCTTCGCGTTGCTGATGGATAGTATAGTCAGTCCTACCGAATCTTCTTTCTTCCTTCTTCTTCTTCAGTTGCTTTGTTCTCCTTTCCTCGTGTACTCAAGTGTCTCCTTTTCATTATTTTTCGTCTCCAAGCTCTCGTACTTTCATCTCTGTTTTATTCATTGCGTTGCTGTTGGTGAACTTAGTCAGTCCTGTCACCTCTTCTTAATCCCTTCTTGTTCGTTTCTTCTCCTTTCCTCGTGTACTCAAGTGTCTCTTTTCCATTAGTTTTCGTCTCCAAGATCTCGTACTTTTATCTCTGTTTTATTCGTTGCGTTGCTGTTGGTGAGCTTAGTCAGTCCTGTCAACTCTTCTTAATCCCTTCTTGTTCGTTTCTTCTCCTTTCCTCGTGTACTCAAGCGTCATTTTTCGTTTTCGTCTTCAAGATTTCGTAGTTATCAACACTCCATTGTATTCGTGGTATTGCTGTTGATGAGCTTCGTTAGTCCTGCCAACTCTCTCTCTTCCATTTTGGTTCACTGTGTTTTCGTTGCCTGGTGTTTTTCAGCGTCATTTTCCTTCTACGCCTCTTAAGAATTCGTACTTATTATCGCTTCACTGTATTCGTGGCCCTGCTGTTAATTTTTTTTTTACAGCTAAAGAAACATCTCAAGGGCATCAAAAAAAGGGGTAAAAAAGAAAAAAGAAAAAAGCCCGCTATTCGCTGTTCCCACAAAGACAAAAGTAATGAGCGGCCAAAAGAGAGGTCAATGATGTTTGTTGATGAGTTTTGTCAACCCCGCGTCATCCCTTCCTGATTTGTCGCTCACTTTTGACATCGGAAGCCTGGCAGGTTATGTATATATTATCAGTATTACCTTTCTGTCTGTCGTGTCGAAATTCATTAATATCTCGACTGGAATTTCTTTTTTGCTCATTGACTTGATGCTTTATTTTTCTCTTTGTTTCCTTAATTAATGTTGATGTTTTGTTTATGATTTTCGTGGAGTATATTCGCTCAGATTTCAGTTCGAGTCCAATCCGTTCGTTTTCGTATTGTTTTTAATCCTATCTCGTGGTTTTGATTTTGGCCGTCGGATCTGTCACTCATCTCTCTCTCTCTCTCTCTCTCTCTCTCTCTCTCTCTCTCTCTCTCTCTCTCTCTCTCTCGTTGTATTTTGGACGTATTTTGGACTTTTGACGTCGTTTCTGTCACTCTCTCTCTCTCTCTCTCTCTCTCTCTCTCTCTCTCTCTCTCTCTCTCTCTCTCTCTCTCTCTCTCTCACCATAGTCCATCATAACTTCGGGTTCCCTCGCCACAACTCCGCTTCCCTTCCTTCCCTTCCTTCCTCCCTACACCACCGCCTGGCTTCCCTTCCTTCCCTCCCTTCCTCCCCACACCACCGCTTGGCTGCCCTTCCTTCCCTTCCTTTCTCAAGCTCCATTGCCTCGCGCGGGCCAGACTCACAGCTTCTGACGGGCCATCTCTCTCCGACGCCCTCCTTTCTTCTTTCTTGCGCTCTTTCTCTAGCGGTCCTTTTTCCTTTCCTTTTTTTTCTGATCAGACACCTTTTCTTACCTTTCCCTTCCTCCCTCTCACTCCCTCCTCTCCTCTTCCTCGTTTCATCCTCCTTCCTCTCTCTCTTCATCCAAGTTCTCCAGTCTGTCCTTTATATTTCTCCCTCTTTTCATTTTCTTCTGATGTGGAGATTTCCTTTTTATTTTTATTTTTCACCACACTTTAACTGCGTGTGACTCCCTCTGGCGGGTTGACCGGGAGTGTGTGTGACTCTGTAGCGTTTGGCATTTCCTGCTCTTTGATTCGATTGGAGTCTCCTAGTCTTTTCGTGCTCTATTGAGGGTCTTTGGTATTTGAAGTTGTCGTTTCATCCTTATTTTGCTTCTTCTTTTAAGGGGAGACGGTGGTCGAGTGGTCAGTGTGCGGGCGTGGTAAGTCTGAGGATCCAGGAGGAGGAGGAGGAGGAGGAGGAGGAGGAGGAGGAAGAAAAAGAAGAAGAAGAAGAAGAAGAAGAAGAAGAAGAAGAAGAAGAAGAAGAAAAAGAAGAAAAGAAGAAAAAGAAAAAGAAAAAGAAAAAGAAGTAGAAGTAGAAGAAGAAGAAGAAAAAGACGAAAAAAATAGAGAAGACGAAGACGAAGAAAAAAAAAAAGAGAAGAAAAAGTCTCACCGATGCACGCTGGCAATTTTCCAACCATCGTCGAGAAGGGTAAGGAGAGAGGAAAGGAGAGAAGAAGAGACTTAAAAACGAGGAAGAAGGGAAACGAAAGAAGGAAAGTGAGAGAGAGAAAGACTTAAGAGCATAGAGGAAGAGAGGGAGGAGGAAGGGAAGGGAGAAGAGGTGTCTGACAAGGAAAAAGGAAAGGAAAACGAAGGAGGGGTACCCACAAGCTGCCTAATCTTCAATCAACCCTAACCAGCGGCTTCGGTTAACCCGGTAGCAGCGACGGGCCAAATTGTGTAGCTACCCACCAAACCCAAAGCGACACCATTTTTTTTTTGATATAAACCCAAGTAGTAGATGCATGCATATAACCTATATGATCGATATTTGATATATGGTTTGGTGGTAATGGTTTTTTTTTTTTTTCTTTTTTTCAGGGCGTTATAAAACGTTAATCCCCATAGTTCCAGGTTAAGTAGAGCATCGGGGCCCGCAATGGTGTCAGACTCCCTTATCCAGTTTCTTATGTATATCAATTTCCAACCTAAAAACTCTCTCCTGGGACACAAAAGCGAGATTTATTCATAGTTAGCATGGAAACGGAAAGAAAGGAAAGAGGGAAAACAAAACGAGATACATGCATTGTTAGTTCTTTCTTTTCACTAGGAGGAGGATATTTATGGGGATGTATCCGAAGAAAATAGTAGAAGTTAAATGCATGGAAACGGTAAGTATATAAATAATTCAAGATGTGTTTTGGGAAGAGTTAAGCGTCAGAACCCGGGAAATAGGAGACTCAGTGGATACCAATCTGGCGACGGTGAGTCCGGGGGATAGCATGGGCCAAGGAAGACTCCCATACCACGGCGGTCACTATAAAAAAAATTCGCCTGCTCCACTACCGGGCCGTCCAAGAGGATCCTCAAGATAGTCTATCGGTGTTATAGACAGCACCTAGAAATATTAGATGCTTTCTTCACGAACACCTCTCCTTCTTCCTTCTCTTTTTGTTTTTGTTCTTGTTCCTCCTCATTTTTTTTTTTTGCTTCTTCGTCTTCCTATTCCTCCTCCTTCTTTTTCTGCTTCTTCTTCTTCTTCTTCTTCTTCTTCTTCTTCTTCTTCTTCTTCTTCGTCCTCTCTTTTCTTCTTCTTCTTCTTCTTCTTCTTCTTCTTCTTCTCCTTCTTCTTCTTCTTCTTCTTTTTCTTCTCCTCCTCCCTCTTCTACTTTTTCTCCTTCATTTTCATCTTTTCTTCTCTTTCTTCTACTTTTTCTTCTTCGTCTTCTTCTTCTTCCTCTTTTCTTTTTTCTTCGTCTTTTTCTTCTTCTTCTTCTTCTTCTTCTTCTTCTTCTTCTATCCTTCTTCTTCTTCTTCTTCTCCTTCGTCTTCTCTTTTTTTTCTTCTTTTCTTCTTTTTCTTCTTCTTCTTCTTCTTTTTCCTCCTCCCCCTCCTCCTCCTCCTCCTGTGAGTGAGCATGACGACACAACTTGCCACATGCAAACTTAATTCCCCGCCTCCCCGCGCGTGACAGCGACTCCTCAACGACCATTCTTCTTCTTAGTTCTTCTTCATCCCCCGCCCGGCATTATAACTTCTTTTCTTCTTCTTTTCTCTTCTCGTCTCGTCTTGGCCATGCATCTGCGACCTTACCCCTCCTTGCCCCCCTTGCTGTATTGCTTTACTTTTCCTTTCCTTTCTCTTTTCTTTCTGTAACTAACTTTTTTTTCTTCTATTTCCTTCGTTTCTGCTCTTTAACTGCTTGTCTTTGCATACTTAGTCATCTTCTCTCTCCTCTCCTTTCCATTTTTTCTTCTATTCTTATCTCCGTTTTTCTTTCTCCCTCTCCTCTCCTCTTCCTCTTTTCATCCTCCTCTCTCTCTCTCTCTCTTCATCCAAGTTCTCCAGTCTGTCCTTTATTTTTCTCTCTCTTTTTACTTTGTTCTGTTGTGGAGATTTCTTATATTTTTTATTTTTTCACCACACTTTTTTCGGCAATCTCAACCATCTCCTTTTTTTCCCTCCCGTCCTCCTCGGCTCCCTTCACCCCACGTTACAATCAGCGCAACACACCCACACACACACCTGACATAAGCCCGTGGGATGGACAGGATACCACTCATCATTATATATAGCCTAGGATTTCCTCGTTCTCCTCCTCCTTAAGCCATCTCGCTCGCTCCGTCTTTGTCTTCTCCGTTCTTCTCTCTCCTTGTCTCTCTCCTCCTTGTTCGAGTTCTCTTGCTACTTTGTCCTCGTTTGAAGTCGTTGTGCTTTTGTTTTCTCTTCGTTCTTCGTTTCCTCGATCTCCCTTTTGTCTGCGTTCTCGTTCTCCGTTCTTGTTCTCGTCCTTGTTCCTTCTCCAGTGTCATCCTGTTCTTTGTTTAGATTCTCGTTCTTCTTTTGTTCTCTTGTGTTTTTTCACCCTCTTCATCCCCGTCTCTTCTTCCTCCCTTCCTTGTTCTTCTTCTATCGCCCTCCTCCTCCTCTCCCCTTCCTTCTTTCTTTCTTGTTCTCCTTCTTTCACTTACTCTTCCTTCTGTCTTTCTGTCTCTTCTTCCTTCCTTCTTTGTTCTCCTTCTATCGCCCTCCTCATCCTCTTCTCTTCTCTCTTTCTTCTCCTTCTTTCACTTACTCTTCCTCGTCCTTCCGTCTCTTCTTCATTCCTTCCTTGTTCTCCTTCTATCGCCCTCCTCCTCCTCTTCCCTTCTTTTTTCCTTCCTTGTTCTCCTTCTTTCACTTACTCTTCCTTCTGTTCTTCTCGCTCTTGTTTACCTCCTCCTCTCTCCTCCTTCAATTTCCTTCGCCCTCTTCATCCTCGTCCCTCTCCCTCTCGTTCTCTCGTCTTCGTCCTCTGCGTCCACTTCGACTCTCCTTCTGCGACTTCCAGATAATCGCCAAGGTTCGCTAGGCCCCTTTGAAGCTCCCAGAAGCCTCAGCGCTCGCAAGAAAAGACTCACTCAGGCTCCTTCAAGACGTCCTCCCCTTCCTCCTCCTCCTCTTCTTCCTCCTCCTCCTCCTCCTCCTCCTCCTCCTTCTTGCCATTGGGTAAGTGTTACGACCGGTGCTTAGCGAATCTCAGTGTTCTTTTGTTCCTCTCTCTCTCTCTCTCTCTCTCTCTCTCTCTCTCTCTCTCTCTCTCTCTCTCTCTCTCTCTCTCTCTCTCTCTCTCTCTCTCTCTCTCTCTCTCTCTCTCGGCGCTGATGGAAGATTTGTTCGCTTCTCTTTCTCTCTCTCTATTTACTAAGTCGACCGATGCCAAACCAAGGACCCCTCCCCCCCCCCGCCCCCCTCCCCATCTTTCCCTCCCCCCCCTCCCTCCCACCTATCCATTTCGTTCCTCTCCCTGCCAGCTCCCTTCCCTTTCTTCCCTCCCGCCCCCTTTCCCCCCTCGCTCATCTATCTTCTCCCCCTTACTCTCCCCCCTCCCCCCTACTGCCCCCCCCCCCCCCCTTTCCACGCCCAGACAAATGTTGCCTTTCGTTCAGCGGCCCCTGACAAGATACCTTTTTCACGGTGCCAGAATGTGTTGCCGCGCCATCCACCGAAAAACTCTTACACCATAGCCAAATGCCGCCTCTTCCTCCTCTTCTTCTTCCTTCTCCTTCTCCTCCTCTTCCTCTTCTTCTTCTTCTTCTTCTCTTTCCTCTTCCTCTTCCCCCTTTGTGTATTTTTTTCTTTTCTCATTCCCTCCTCTTCTTCCTTCTCCTCCTTCTCCTCTTATTATTATTATTTTCCTTCCTCATCCTTCTTCTTGTCTTCCTCCTTTTCTTCCTCTTCCCCTTCTGTGTATTTTTTTCTTTTCCCATTCCCTCCTGCTTATCCTCCTTTTCTTCTTCTTCCTCTTCTCCTTCCTCTTCCTCTCCTCCTTTTCTTCCTCCTTCTCTTCCTCTTTCCCTGTTTCTTCTTTTCCAACTCCCTCCTCCTGGTCCTCTGCTTCTTTTCCCTCGCTCCCTTCTTCCTTCTCTTCCTCCTCCTCCTCCTACTAGTCTTCTCCCACCTATAGTCAAAAACCTTCCTCCTCCTCCTCCTACTCTTTCTCCTTTTTTATTGTTTCTTCTCTCATTCTATTCTTCTCCTGCTCCTTTGATTCTTTTCCTCCTTCTGTTTCGTTTTTTACCTCCCATAGAAAGCTCTCCTCTTTTTCCTATTCCTCCTCCTTATCTTCCTTCCCTTCCTCCTATATTTTTCTGCTTCTTCTTCTTCACTGACTTCTTCCTTTTATTTCTGTTTCTCTGTTTCTGTTTCCTCATTCTCTTCCTCCTCCTCCCCCTCCTAGTTCTCTTCTTCCTCCTTTTGCTCTTCTGCTTCTTCCTCCTCTTTCTTCTCTTCCCCCTCCCTCTCCTTATTTTTTCTCCGATTCTTCTTCTCTGACTTCATCCTCCAACTCCTGTTCCTCTCCTTCTATTCCCTCTCTCCCCTCTTTCTCCTCCTTCTACTTCTTTAATTTTTACTGCTCTTCCCTCTTTCCAATCGCCACTCACCATCTACAACAATCTGCTAAACAAAACAAGTCAAAGTCAAAGACTGAGCGAATGCGAATGTAACTCCGATCTAGAAAAGAAAGGGCTAAAAAGTGTGGAATATAGCCTTGACCTCTGTGCCTCTGAAAAAAAAAATCGGGAGAAGATCAAGATCAGACTCGATGCTCAGCACGGTTTCAGGGAACAAGCATGTATGTTTAACCAATTTATTTCTTCTTCAGGTATCTATGAAACCTGGAATCATCCCTAGCGATGTTATATATACAGACTTTCAGAAGGACTTTCCAAGCCTTTGACACTCCTCAAACTCAAAAGAACAGCAAGTCGGCGGCTGCAATCCTCACTGGAAAAAAACACAGTTGTTGGAACCAACGGACAGGGCTCCGGTCCGTGGCTCCGGTCACAAGTGGAAGTGTACAGGGGGTTTTTCACTGGGACCATACTTTTCATACTGATTGAAAACAGACCTAGAATCCAATCAAATCAAATTTGGGTGGGACGGAAGAAAAGGTCCTGGCGGAGCAATTTGCCACAGAGAGAGAAATTATCGAGAGGATGGACCAAGACCAAAACCAGTGGTCAAAAATGTTTGCCAAATGTATGTCCTTCAACAATGTAAAATAAAACATATCGGATCCAGAAACAGGGCAAACCATACATGTTGGTGGCGGACCACCATGTTGTGCATGGAGAAAAGAGAACGGGGTCACCATCAGCAGTGACATCAACAAAAAAACAATGCAATGCTTGAGTGTAAGAAAAATAATACAATGCTTGGGTTCTAAGACGAGACATCACCAATACAAGACGCCGGGAGTTATATTATCCTTGTACAATTTGTACACAGTCTCCTAATTCACAGAAATTTGAATTAGCTAATTACACCAGCGACTTTTAATTATGAAGAGAGAGAGTACGAACACGCGCCGCCACATGACTGAAACTGAAACTGCAAACGACTCGCCGTTGAAAGGGAACGCGACTCAAGAGACGACCTTTGAAAGAGACGCTGAACAAGAGACATGATACAAGTCTTTGCACGATTGACCTTAGAACAAAAACGTTGATCCTCAAAACTCAAACACGACAAAATACAAACAAACCAAGAAACAACGGAAAAACAATTCAAACAATTTCTGGAACAACGACATCGGCGGACAGGTTAGCTCTGCAGAACAGACTCCTTCAAAAACCTTTGAACGCCACTTTGTTGGCACTGTGACCATCAACTCCTTCCAGAAATACACAAGAACGCGTTGATCGCAACTTTGCTGCACGGATGATTGAATCACTGAACGATAATTCCCAATGCACCACTCCTATCCTTGAAAGCCACTCCTGAATCCAAACGGGATTGGTGAATCACTGAACGCAGGCAGCCTAATGGCCAGGCCATGTTTCTTCTATCTCCTTTCCTCTCTCCCTTCTTTTCATTTTCTGTGGTATTTCCTTGCAGTCCCCCTTTTCTTCTACTCCTTTTTGGTTCATTTTCCCTTTTTCGCTCTTTCTCTTTTCTCCTCTTTTCCTGTTTCTTTTTTCCCCTCACCCCCCCCACCCCCACACACACACGCACTCACTAACTCCTTCTCGATCTCGTATTTCTCTCCCAGCGATAATTTTCACTTGCTCCGGAGAAACAAAATGGACACACGGGCACGATACAATCTTCAATCCCGCTGCTCAAACCCTCAATTTTCCTCTCCTCGGCTCTTATAACGCGCGCTCGATCCCTCACGAGAGCCCTTAACGCGGCATCTAATCCCCCTTCCGTCCCTACAGCGCGTCTCATCACCTCGCCTCGCCCTCGCACGGTAAATCAAGTCTCATTTTCTCGCACCTGGCAGACCATTCTTCTTCTCCATCGGGGCGCGACACCAAACCGGGTCACCGCGTTCATTCTCCTTCTCATATGTTCCCTTTCCTTCCCCTCACTGGTTCCTGTTTCTGTTTTGTCCCCTTTCTCTCTCTCTCCCTCGTTTTGTCTATCCCCCTTTCTCTTCCCTTATATGTTCCCTTCATCTCCCTTCCTATCTCTGTTTTATCCCCTTCCTCTATCTCCCTCTTTTTGTCTATTTTCTCTTCCTTCCTTCCTTCCTTTCTTCTCTTCCCTTATGCTCCCTTCATCTCCCTTCCGTGCTATCTACTTATGTTCTTCTCTCTCTCTCTCTCTCTCTCTCTCTCTCTCTCTCTCTCTCTCTCTCTCTCTCTCTCTCTCTCTCTCTCTCTCTCTCTCTCTCTCTCTCTCTCTCTCTCTCTCTCTCTCTCTCTCTCTCTCTCTCTCTCTCTCTCTCTCTCAAACCACATCCCTCTGTTTCCTTCCCTTCCTCTCTGTTTCTCTTCCCTTATGTTTCCTGTTTCTCCCTTCTTTGCTCCGTCTGCGTTTTGTCCTTCCGTTCCTTTCCCTTCCCTTCTGTTCCCTTGCTCTTGCTCTCCTAAGGCGCCTCCGCGGTGTAGTGATTAGCGTCCCTGACTACGAATATGCGGACCTGGGCAGTCGGCGTGAAGTCCACCCGGCTGTTCATTATTACTTTCGGGATGGTCGAGAAATGGGTACCTGGGGAAACCTAGGAAGGGTAAACTGTGGTGATCCGGATGCTACACTGACCCTGTATCCTGTTAACCCCTTAGCTGCGGATTCAGACCTCACCAAGCTACAGTAATGGAACACAAAGTGGCTCCTACAAATCAATGATGAAAAATGTAAAGTCATGCACATTGGGAGGGGATATCCAGTACACCAATACCACATGGGAAACACTCCACTATCCACAACAGAGGCAGAGAAAGACCTGGGAGTACATGTTACCAGGCTACCAGTGAAGGCAAAATTCGTTCCAATCGAAGCGGATGGGCTAAGGGTTGTCGCCCACCACAGACTCAAAGGGTCAAAGAAACGGAGATGAACACCGCCGCCATGCGCAGCTACAGCGTATATGTGGTTTCAACTTGACCTTTCCTGCCCTCCCTTCACTGTTCCCTGTTCACTGTTCCCCCTTCTCCATCTCCAAATGAGGTCACTTGTCCTTCCCTTCCTTACACTTCCTTTCCCTTCCCCTCCAAACCAGATTAATTTGTTCCCTTCCCTTCCCTTGATTTCAAAACCATGTCACCCCATGTTCCCTTCTCTCCTTCCCCTCCTCTTCCATTCCTTTCATTTCTATTTCAATTCTGTTTCATTTGTTCCTTGTCCTTCATGGTTTTTTTTTCCTGTCCTTTTCCTTCCCCTCTCTCCCGTCCCCTTTGCTTCTGCTCAATTCATTTCCATTACTTCTTTTCCTTTGCCTCTCATTTATTCCATTTATTTGTTATTTCCTTTCGCTAACTCTCCCTTTCCAGTTCCAAGTCGATTGTCTATGTTCTGTTCCTTCGTTTTTTGTACTACGCGACATCCCATTCTTTCCTCTTCCCTTTTCTTTCTCTTCCTTTCTTTCTGTTTTCATTATTTCCCCTGTTTCCCTCTTCTCGGTTCCTCTCTTTTCGCTAACTCTCCCTTTTCAGTTCCAAGTCGATTGTCTATGTTCTGTTTCTTCGTTTTTTTGTACTACGCGATCTTCTATTTTTTCCTCTTCCCTTCTCTTCCCCTTCCTTTCTTTCTGTTTTCATTATTTCCCCTGTTTCCCTCTTCTCGGTTCCTCTCTTTTCGCTAACTCTCCCTTTCCAGTTCCAAGTCAATTGTCTATGTTCTGTTTCTTCGTTCTTTATACTACACGACTTCGTATCTTATTTTTTTCCTCTTCCCTTTTCTTTCCCTTCCTTTCTTTCTGTTTTCATTATTTCTCCTGATTCCCTCTTCTCGGTTCCTTTATTTTCGCTAACTCTCCCTTTCCAGTTCCAAGTTGATTGTCTATGTTCTGTTTCTTCGTTCTTTCTACTACACGACTTCGTATCTTATCGTTTTCCTCTTCCCTTCTCTTTCCCTTCCTTTCTTTCTGTTTTCATTATTTCTCCTGATTCCCTCTTCTCGGTTCCCTTCTTTTCGCTAACTCTCCCTTTCCATTTCCAAGTCAATTGTCTATGTTCTGTTTCTTCGTTCTTTGTACAACATGACCTGCTATTTTTTCTTATTCCCTTCTCTTTCCCTTCCTTTCTTTCTGTCTTCATTTTTTCCCCTGATTTCCTCTTCTCGGGTCCCTGTGCCTAGTCTAGATCTGCTTTTTCATTCTGTCTGCAACTTGACCATTTTCCTCCTCTTCCCTTCCCTTCTCTTCCGTTTCATTTTCTTTTTCTTTTCTTTCTTTTTCCTCAACTCTCTCGTCCCGATTTCGGTCTATTGTATCATGTTTTTTCGTTCTGTTTATCACTCGACTTTCTATTTCTTCTATTTCCTCCTCTTCCCTTCCCTTCTCTTCCGTTCCCTTTTCTTTTTCTCTTCTTTCCTTTCCTTAACTCTCTCTTCCCAATTTCGTCCTTTTGTATCATGTTTCTTCGTTTTGTATATCACTCGACTTTCTATTATTTCTATTTCCTCCTCTTCCCTTCACTGTCCTTCCTCTCCCCTGTCTACCATCTGTCCCCTTGGCCTGTCTACCACCTGGGCCGTTCTTCATTCTCTCCTATTTTCTCTCACTTTCCTAACTCTCCATTTCCTGTTTTGTTTCTTCGCTGTCTACCACACGACCTTCTATTTCCTCCTCTGCCCTTCCTTTCCCTTGTCCACTTCTGTCCCCTCGGCCTGTCAACCACGCGGCCCTTCCCTTATTCCCTTCTATTGCGCCTTCTGTCATGCCACCCTCGTTCGGCGGTTCGTTCCCCTCACCACAGCAAGATTACCAAATGTCCCGCGACGACCACCGCTCCCCGCCACTCCCCACCCTCGGAATCTGGCTCAGGGTAAGACGAGAGAGCAACTGAACTGGCCCTCAACGCGCTCATCTTCGGCAGTTCGAGGGCCGGAGCGAGGATGTCTTGTTCCCCCCCGAGCTCTTTGATGGGTTGGTGTAAGGAGGAGGGGGAGGAGGGTTGTGGCAGCGTCGCCCTCGTATGTAATAAGCTTCGAAGGGATCGTTAGTGTTGCTTGATAAAGGGAATGAGCGAGAGTAGATTAAAGGCCATACCTTCGCGTAGATTAAAGTGTGTAGTGAATAATACTGATAATAATACTGTAAATGATAAGAAAATATGTTGATGGTTATAGTTTGCTGTGGTATTTTGCTCTTTGTACCTCACACATAAAAGACAGATAGATAGAGAGATATAGATAGATGTATACATAAGTTAAGGTAAAGTTGGGAGCAGCGTAAATTAGTGTGTAGTGAATAATACTGATACTAGTAAATGATACGAAAATATGTTGGTGGTTAGTGTTTGCTGTGGTATTTTGCTCTTTGTACCTCACATATAAAAGACAAACAGATAGAGAGATATAGACAGATGTATACATAAGTTAAGGTAAAGTTGGGAGCAGCGTAAATTAGTGTGTAGTGAATAATACTGATATTAGTAAATGATACGAAATATGTTGGTGGTTATAGTTTGCTGTGGTATTTTGCTCTTTGTACCTCACACATAAAAGACAGATAGATAGATAGACATAGATAGATGTATATATAGGGAGACAGACATGAAGAGAGACATGTCCCCTACCTCTCCCTCCAATTCCTCCCTTGAAAAAATAAAATAAGCTCACATGAACGAAAGTAAAAGCCACTCTCCTACAACATACCCTTTCCCCTTCGAACATTCCCCTCCTTAGAGAATTTGAGGAGCCACAAGTAGTCAAATAAGGCAAAAGGAACCCTCCCCCCGGCCCAAAATCCCTCTCGGGCCTACCCCTCAAAAATACGGTTGAGGTAAAGTATAACCAACATCGAAATTGGAAGTGAACGCTTGGATGACCGCTGTTGGTTGCCTCGTCTGCGTTCGAAAGGATGTTATTGCCAGTACGTTATAGAGTCCGCCCCTTGCATATTACGTTGTGCTATTACAGAGAAAGCGACATGTCAATTTATATTCAATAGTGTCCGCTGAAAGGAGGGATAAAAGGAAGGGGGGGTGGGGAGAGAGAGAGAGAGAGAGAGAGAGAGAGAGAGAGAGAGAGAGAGAGAGAGAGAGAGAGAGAGAGAGAGAGAGAGAGAGAGAGAGAACCAGAAGTATGTTCCCTTGACAACACCATCACAACACACCACAACAAAGGACAACACACATTTCCTTTCCGTCAACAGCAACACAAGAGGGTTAAGAGAACATGAAGAGAGTATTTTCTGCCTAACACCACACACACACACACACACACACACACACACACACACACACACACACACACACACACACCTCTAAGCAACACAAAGCAAGACGAGCACCTTTCCCTTTCCGTCACCGCCACAACACCTTCTTCAACACCTCATTACCTGTCCACAATAGTCAATTAAACGCAGCCAATTACCTTCCTTCTCAGGTGTCCCGCCCTCAGGTCAGACTTTTTAATTACGGTAAGATTCGTAATAATGAGCACGGGGTATGTTTTTTATTTTACTTATTTTATTTTTATTAGATTTTTTGTAGGTGTGTGTGTGTGTGTGTGTGTGTGTGTGTGTGTGTGTGTGTGTGTGTGTGTGTGTGTGTGTGTGTGTGTGTGTGTGTGTTAATTATTTGTGTTGTGAAGTGTGATTGTGTCCTTTTGCTCTGTCTGGTCGGGGAGGAAAAAAAAATGGTTTCGTTGCGTTGTTGTATTGTGTGTGTGTGTGTGTGTGTGTGTGTGTGTGTGTGTGTTCTTGTTATACTCTATTGTTGTTCATGGAGATTTTTAGTTTTGCACAAGTTTTAAAGTGCGTGTGCCCCTCTCTCTCTCTCTCTCTCTCTCTCTCTCTCTCTCTCTCTCTCTCTCTCTCTCTCTCTCTCTCTCCCTTCCATCTGACCATGTATGCACAAACTTTTGCAAACATTTCATTCTATAATCCGAATTCTCGTCCTGGCCTCTCCATGCAAGCACATACACACACACACACACACACACACGCACAGAGCCACAGGTGGGGGCGGCCGGCGAAGGAGCTGTAGCAAGGCGCAGTATATAAATATTCCACCAGCATACCACGACATGCATTATGGAGGAAGGAGAGAGAGAGAGAGAGAGAGAGAGAGAGTTGGGGGGGGGCGGGGGTTGATGGGGAAACAAAAAGAAAACGGATAGTGGACTGTTTTCTGTAAGTGAAGTGAAAGGAATTGATGATTTGAGTGCGAAGAAAGAAAATACCAAAGAGAGAGAGAGAGAGAGAGAGAGAGAGAGAGAGAGAGAGAGAGAGAGAGAGAGAGAGAGAGGAAGGGAAAACATGATGATACAAGAAAAGAAGCAATATTAAGATGTCAAGGAGGAGGAGGAGGAGGAAGAGGAGGAGGAAGAAAGAAGCAAAACAAGAAACGACGACGAAGAAGAGGAAGAAGAAAAAGAACAAAAACGTAAAAAAACAAAACATACGAGAACAAGAAAGAGAAGTGAAAAAATAAGTAAAACACGAAGTAAAAGACGAAAAGGTGGAAGCTCAGAAATAAGAAAACAAAAACAAAAAGGTAAAGAAAGCATATGAGAACAAGAAAGAAGAAGAGGAAGAGGAGAAGAAGAAGGAGGAGGAGGAGGAGGAGGAGGAGAATAATATAGTTACATGAGAAAGAGGAGAGCACGGGAACTTAAAATAATAACCGCGGCAGTGACTTCATCTTCCCCTCTCGGTCAGTTATGTAAACACGCTAGGCTACCGATGGTTTTCCGAGGGTATGGTAATTTTAAGGGACCAGTCTCCTCTCGTTTTACACTTCCAGACTCAAGTTTCCTTTTCCTTAACACTCCCTTACGTCTACTGAGCTCGCCGTTATGTATGTAAAAGGCGTTATATAGATTCATGTATGCTGAAAACAGACACGTGTGTATGAATATTGGATTTCGGCAGGACGCGAAGGAGGTGAAGGTGGAGAGGAGAGTAGTGGTAGAAGAAGAAGGAGGAAGAGGAGGAAGAGGAGGATATATAGTAAGGAAGAGAGCGTGAGAGTAAGAGGAGGTGCAGGAAAAAAAGGAGAATGAGATGATAGAGAAATGCAGGAGAAGGAACAGCAGAAGAAGGTGGTGGTGGAAATAGACGAGTAATATTTGGAGGAAAAGAAGGAAATTAAAAGTGAGAGGAAAAAAGGAAGAGAAGAAGATGAAGAGAAGGAAATGGAGGAGGATGAGACAACAGAACAAGAAAAGGAAAAAGGAAAGAGAAGGTAGTGGATTATAAGGACGAGTAATATAAGGAGGAAGAGAAGAAAAGAAAGAGTGAAAGGAGGATAAGGAGGAGGAGGAGGAGGAGAAACAAAGATAAAGATGTGAAAATAAAGAAATGGAGGAGAAAGACAGCAGATGAAAAATGAAAAGAAGAAAGGAAATAGGAGTTAGTGGAGATGGAAGGGCAATAGAAGGAGGAGGAGGAGGAGGAGGAGGTGCAGGAAAAGGAGAATACAGAGATGGAGAGAAAGAAATGGAGGAAAAAAGACGGAGGTGGAGGAAATGAAGGGGAATGGAAGGAGGAGGAGATATCGTGTTGTGTTATTTTGTGTTGCTTGGTGTCGATCATTGCGTTGTGTTGCGCCGAGTCGAGCTGACATGAATGATTACGTACAGGCGAGTGTGTTCCATGTTTTGCTGTACTTGTGTTGCGCTGTTTTGCTGTGTTGTGTTACTGTATAAGAGGAGGGTATCAGGACGCCTCTCCTCCCGAAGTTGATTTCTCTTTTTGGACACTCTACTCTATTTAGGAGCAGTAAGTAGCGGGCTTTTTTTTTTCATTATTATTATTTTTTTTTAAAGCTCTTGCACTGTTTCCTTTGCTGTAAAAAAAAAAAATGTGTTGAGCTGCGCAATGAAAGGGCTACTTAGGGGGTGAGTTCTGTGGTTACTGTTATAGTGTTACATCGTGTTGTGTTGTACGTGTTGCGTCGTGCCGTGGTCCTACATTCACATTATTTACTCGAAATAAGTATTCAGCGCTTGACGTACTTCATATATCTTTACATCAAATACTTTCACTCTCACAAACTCGGAACAAAAGCAGAAACCAATTTTCGTGCATAGAAAGTAATCGGCTTCCACCTTATAAAATAGCCACAGCGCTTGAAAAAAAACAAAAAAACTCCGAGCTTGTAAATAATTCACGAGAAAATTAAACTGTTGTGAATTTTCCATTTGGCTTCAATATTTGATGAACTCTGCCAAACAGCAACATTAATGAGGCTGGAGTGGACTTTACTCGTTAATGTTTGCGAAGAACAAATAAATTTATAAACATATCATAATAAAAAGAAACGCTCACAGCAAATCAATACGCCAGTGATACTTAGAGAAACACAGAGGAAAATGATGGTCATGAAAGAGAGTACAATAGATTAGGAAGCAGACGAAATTTTTAGATATTCTGATGATGATTAAAAACAAGAAATATACTTGGAGAGGCCATGTCATGCGTACAACTGATAGCAGATGATCAACCAAAGAATAGAGTGGCAACCCGGGAGATGCAGAAGTCAGGGCAGATAGTAGCAGGTGGAGAGATGATATTAGAGCATTTGCCGGCGTAGGACTGAGCACACGACTGAGAGGAGGAGGGCGATGAGAAAGGCCTTTATTCAGCAGTGTACTATAAATGACCGAAGAAGTAGATGATGATAATGATGACGACGACTGGGATATGATAATCCACTGATAACTATAACTTAACAAATAAGAAAAATCACCTTTCTTATCATTTTACACATACCTGAGAGCCAATGAGACTACAAATCATGGCATCACAGGTAAATAACATTATATGACATCAGACAAATGACCTTTACCTTATTTTACCCTCACCTATGTTAATTATATTACATCCAAGTTAAAACACAGGTAAGACACTACGATCGGTATACTCAGACGCCTCCGCTTCTCATGTCAACTCTTTCCAAAGGTCGAAAAAGAGGTCAATCGGGTTCTAATGAGTGTTTTTTCTTAGTCTCATGGTAAAGAAGAACGGTCAAACTTTTTTTTTTACAACAAAGGAGACGGCTCAAGGGCAACAAAAAGAGTGTAGAAAAAAATCTCGCTACTTGCCGCCCGAAGGGTCATAAAACTACCCCTGGAAATGCCCACGACAACCTTTACGAATGCCTTATCAAAACGTGGGAGTGTAAGCCCCGAACCGTTTGAGAAGTAGCCAAGTACCATTATAAATATCTTAAAAACACCTTAAGATAAACCTGCCTTCAATGAGACCATAATCAAGGCGGGTGAATATGGTGGATTACTCTTTTTATATCACCAGAAAAGACCACAATCTCTGCCTCTTCTCCTTTTACCTTTTATCATCATCTTTACCTTTTAACCATCTCCTTTACCTTTACTCCTCTTTCTTTTTAACCTTGATCTCCTTTTATTTTAACTTTCCTTCGCTGTCTCTGTGGCCACCAGCAATAAGGAACACACTATCACCCTTCACACCAGGAGGAAGGGGTAGGAGGGCAGGGAAGGGGTGAAGAGAAGGGAAGGGGAAGGAGGATCAGCTGTTTGGGGGGAAGCTTATCTTGGCCACGACCAGCCTTTGTCCTGCCGTCTGACCTCCTATTAAGGCCAAGAGCTGTTGAGGGCAGACTGGGCGGCTCGATCCCCTCAGCCGGTCGTCGGGGCTAATGGACTGTTCTTCTTTATCGCTCGAGTTCGCGTCTGGCCGGTAACAGGGTCGGTGGCGGCCTTTCCGAACTCGGGAGTGATTAAACTAGCGGTCAGTCCTGTCCCGAGTGTTGCCCGCCGCTAAAACCGCCCAATGCAGCGTTTCTGGTGTTTCTAGTTCCTTGGTGTTGCGTGGAATGGTAGAGGTGGTGCGGGATGCTCCACAATACTGCAACTGCGTGATGATAGATTATTCTCTGGATCCAACTACTTCATGAATAGTGAACGGAATGCCAGGCGGTGGGGGGGACGCACCTCTTAGGATTGCTTAGAAACTTACAAGGCAGCTGCGCGATGATATATTATTCTCTGGATCCAACTACTTCATGAATAGAGAACGGAATGCCAGGCGGTGGGAGGGACGCACCTCTTAGGATTGCTTAGAAACTTACAAATGAGTCGAGTGTGTGATGAATCAAATATAACTGGGGCTTTGGACGGATAGGGCAGCTGCGTGGGAGTTTGCTCAGGGGGCGCGTCGGGAGTGGAAGCGGCGAGTGAGTGAAGCGACACTCCCCTGGGCGTATATGCTCCCCGTTAGTTAGTTAGGTGTGGGGAAAGTTTGTATAACACTGCAGCCTTGTGGATCAGCCGGGGGAGGCAAAGCCGTGGAAAGCTGAACCATGGCTTATACCAGGAGTAAAGATAATACATACACGGGTAAATAAGCAACCTTACAGCGTTTTACTTGACTCGTTCGCAAAAAAACCCGCGCTGGTCCCAGACTCACCGTTGCCAGATTATCGTACTCAGAGCATAGTATTTACCGATTTCTGACGCCTAACTATTGCCAAGAAACATCAGGAATTAGCTATTTTAACGATATTTATAAGTGAATCTCCTTATTAGGGTCCACGAGACAGTTTTTGGGTCGGAAGTCGGTAAATATAAGAGGCTGAGTAAGACAACCTGGCAACGTTGCGGCCTGACTGGCTATGCGTAAGACCGTGAACTCTATGGGGAGGGAGCAAGAAGTCTCGAAAAGCAGCAGGAACTTTTGTAGCCACGGTGACGAGGACACAATACCCTACCGCGTTTCTCCTGCCTTGCACACCTGAATGGGGAAACTTTGTAAATTGATTTTTCGCAGTGAGCAGCAATGTATCCAGTCCCTCGGCTTGAAAGAGACGAGAATACAGTACCTAACATTTGCTTTCTGGTAGCCTGATTACTTCTTGCTCTCTTCTTCTGGCATGCAATGATATGTGACCATTTTATTGATCTTACTAAGCTCGTGTATTGTCTGTTAGCCTCATCTTTTGGCGAAAATATATCTAGCATAAATGTTGATACTTAGTGTTCAGTTCTTTATAGATCAAATTTGTTGTGTTTTCACCAAGTGTTGAGTCTTTTATGATGGTGGCCTGGAAATGTTTTGTTTTCAGGGGCAAAGACTAAATCTCTGGAGGTGAATATAATGGGGTATTTAGGTGGGTCAATGGGGAAGCAAGATATGCTGCATTTGAGTGGTGTGAAGATGAGCCGAAAGAGCATATGCGATTTGAGGGATAGATACGTCGTAACACAGGAGACAGGAATAGAATAATAAAGTTGCTTGAGGGGAATGTAAGAAAAGATGATTAAATTCCTGCAAGGGCTGCATATTTTCCAAGAAGGGACCAGAACAATAGTGTAAAGGCTTTTGTTTGAGACAGCCTGGGCGGTGCGTACAGGGTAGGGTGAACTCCTGCAAATGTTCTCCCTCCCCGCACTTCCAGCTTTTTATTTATTTATTTCAGTTCTGACCAGAGTAAGTGAGCCGATATAAAGGCTATAGCCAGAGGGATTACCTCCTGAACCAAGGGGCTTAACCTTTGTTAACACAACAAAGTAAATCTCATGTAAAAGACTATTTCTCGGTTACCAAAAACCAACATTCATTCAAAAGACGAAGTTGACACAGTCGATATAATAAATTATGAGCTCAGTAAAATCCCTAGAATGGTCTCAAAGCTATCAGTGGAAACCGGATTTCGATCACCTTTGCATAAATGTAAAGAGAATAATAAAGGAATGAGAAAGGTTTTGTTATGCAAGAAATATATGACAGTGAGCAATGTTTTCCTCTGCTTTATGTTCATACAAATTATTGGAATGAAATATAATGTAGCACTCGCCTCACACCCCCTTACAGAAGCAAATTATGGGTATTGCATTTCTGTCTCCTTCAAGTCGAGGGCCCGGAAAGTACTACACTGCCACATCTTACACCAAATTTAAAAAGTCCCTCATTCATGCGCGGGTTGGTGGCTACAACAGGCGCTCCTCCTCCTCCTCCCCGCAAACAATGTCCTGCGTTTCCCGGTAATGCCCAAAGTTGTTCCCTGACGACCCAGGAGGGGGCGCCTGGCTCTGATTCACGTCATTGTCCGGTGGTGCAGGTAAGCGGGGCCCAGGGTAATTGTGTGTGTGTGTGTGTGTGTGTGTGTGTGTGTGTGTGGAGGAGGAACAAACAGATGAGGATAGAAGGACGAGGACAAGATGGTGGAGGAGAAGGAGAAGGAGCAGAAAAAGGAGGAAGAAGCAAAACAAGGGCGATATGAGATGAAGCAGCAGCAGCAGAAAAAGGAAGAGGAGGAAGAGGAGGAGGAGAAGAAAGAAGAGGAGGAGAAACGATAGTATGAAGAGGGCGAAGACTAAGAGCAGGACAAGGACAGGGACGAAAACAAGGTGAGGCGAAGGAGGAGAAGTGAGGAGGAGGTGGAGGAGGACAAGAAAGGGAGAAAAAAAAAGACGGTCTCTAATAAACACTCCCCTAAACTAAGGAGTAAGGAGGAAAAGGAGGAGGAGGGGGAAGAGAAGGAGGAGGAGGAGGATAAGAAAAAAAGATGAAAAAAAAAAAAAAACTTATACACACACCCCTAAATACTCCGGAAAGAAAGCAGGTCACGGTCCAAAGCTCTCCCCATGTAGACCATAATCTTTACGAGAGAGAGAGAGAGAGAGAGAGAGAGAGAGAGAGAGAGAGAGAGAGAGAGAGAAAATGGAGCTGACCCAGACCCATGTCCATTACGACCTTGGCAGTTGTCACAGAATCAAGGCAGCAACAGAAATTATTGCTCCATCAGGCCAGACCCTTTTCTGATCATTGCCAAGAGCTCCTAGTGGTCGCTACTCCACCTGACTGGCTGGCCTCTCCCCCCTGACCCACAGTGGTGCCAGATCTGAACATATATTTCTCATTTCCCTCAGATTTCGTGCTCACGGCCATATTCTCAGATATTTCAGGACTTACACATTCGAAAAAGCTTGGTAGAGGCTGTGGGTATATCCATGGAGAGGTTCATGAGCCTAGTGATAGTCTGACAAGGTTTGTGTCACCAAGAATGCGAAAAAGACTCATGAGAAACAGATTTATCTCCTTTGCGGCCTTGAGGAATACATAGCCTAGTTGTTGAGAATCGAAAGCTTTTGAGTACGGACCTTAAATTCAAGCTTATTATTATTTTCATTTACCAATATTATATCACCTGAGTGGAAATATGTAACAACCTTAAACGGATTAGCATCACTTATCGAATACAGTAGCCAATATTGATTTAATACCAAACCATGCTGATTCAATACCGATGTTTCATAACCGAGGCTGACTAATGTAGTTATGAAAGATATCATGACAACCCTTTACTTCCACCAGCACGATCGGAGTCAGGTCATAAAAGCTCGTAAATTACTAGTCAGTCAGTGTTCACATCCCAGGTTAGACGGTTCGGAGACAAAGTCGAGATTGAGATGATTTGGACATAATGAGATGAAACATGGCAGCTGGCGTCGCAAAGGATAGGAAGAGACGAGGATACAGAGGAAGAAACAAAAACGAGAACAGACTGACGTAAGAAGTGTACTCACCAATGAAGTAGTTGCTGCCGACTTGTAGGAGCCTTGGCGAGATGGTGACCACTCCCTCGGGCCCGCTCTCCCCAACCTGCGAACCCTCCCGTGTGCTGCAGGACGCCCACTCCGACACACTGGCCTGGACGCAAAGAATAAAAGACTCAGTCACTCACTCAAAGGCACAGACGTAATGAAAACACACGTTGAAATGTTGAAATCACTTTTTTTCATTGTTTTCTTCTTTATGCCCTTGAGCTGTTTCCTTCACTATATATATAAAAAAAGTAAAAAAATAGCCCTTTGCCGCGCTAGGACACATCAGGAAAATAAAGAACAAGCCTAGGATATGTGAAAACACGAAGGAAGAAACGGATACTTTTGTAGGGGGTCTGGATACATAAGGATAAACAAGGATATAGGGAGATTTATAAGGTGCCACACAGCCTGCACATGGTAGCTCCTAAGGATGAGTTATTCACCAAAATTCCCTTCCCGTCCATAAATACATCGAACCACTACCTAATGCTAACAACTTTTTGCCTTACTTACACACCTGATCAGTTTCTTTGTACTAATTAATGATTACGAAAAGGAGGAGAAACAGACACAGTACCAAATTATCAACGAAGGAAATGTATAAAAAATATAGCATAAAGGACTAATACATAATTGGCTTTATATCAAGGTTTAGTAGGCTGAAAAGAAAAGAAAAAAAAGAGAGCGTGGCATGAAAAATACAGAGGAAAATTTGTTAGAGGCAGAAAGGAAGTAATGATGCCAGAAAGAAAGAAGCTAAGGAAAAAAGGAAAGGAAGGAAAGGATAGAGTAAGAGGAAACACGTCTATCTTACCTTCCAAATTGTAAGAGGTGACGTAGAACTCTGGTTAGCCGTATCAGTCTGTGGGGGCGTGGATAACAACCCTTGGGCACCGTTCATTGGGTACTTCGTGGAATCTAAGCTCCCACGTGACTCCTCCAAGGTCAGTATTGGCGGCTGCGGGAATCGAACCCCTTGTGCCTGCCTCTTTCTTCTGCTGGGGGCTGAGGGGTGGGCTGGGTGGTCTACACGGCTGAAGATGTGCGTGTTGTTGGGGATGTTGAGGTGGTGGTGGGCTGGCGGGGTGTGTGGGGGGCTGTGGGGGGCTCGTGAGGTGGGCAGCGTCAGGGGTGGACTCAAACTGGGCTCTGTTGACTTGGCGGATGTCTTCGAAGTCATCTGTTTGGGGTTAAAAAGATGGGGTTTGTAGGTTGTTGTTGTGCATTGTTGTGGTTGTGAGGTTGTGTAAGGTTTGTTTATGTGATCAGATGGTGGTTGGTTGTGTTGGTGTCATTGGGAGTGGTGTAGATAACGAGAAATATGTTATTGGATTAGTTATGTTTGTTTAGGCTATTGCGTCATGTTAGCTTCCTCTGCGCGAGTCTCTCTCTCTCTCTCTTGTGATGTGGTTACGACGAAACTCATAACTTAAATATTTCCTCTAAATTAAATAATACCAAACAAACGCAATAACCAACGCTACAGACATTGTTTTTGACACACACACACACACACACACACACACACACACACAAACACATACACGTATACTGATAACAAGCGTGAGTGTATGTATGTATGTATGTCTATTTATGAATGTAATTACGTTATCAAAATAAAGGATGGGTATAACAGTTACGTAACACACACACACACACACACACACACACACACGAAGATGGATATGACAGTGTGTGTGTGTGTGTGTGTGTGTATAATTATCAAACCAAACAAAGGCTTTACCCCCACCATTGTTCCATATGATCCTTCCCTCTCCCCTCGTCTCCTGCCAAGATTAGCGGCTCCAATCCTTTATCCTTGTTCCATCAGCGGCCTAATCAGAGGATCGCCCGAGTGCTGCGCTGTGTCTGATTAATGAAGCGGCTTGTGTATGTGTGTGTGTGTGTGTAATAACTACCATTCACCTATTCCTCCGTTAGTTATCATAAGCTTACAACATGCAAATACATACTACAGATAAAACAGTAGGTATAACATCTACTAACTGTTCTTTCTAATTATTTTTTGACCAAGATAAAAATGCGCGTTATTAATATATATTTTTTCTAAATACCCAACACTCGTATCAAAGACTCCAGGCAAAGCGTCAGACCGAGGGAATTAATTTAGCGGAATGCATTAACACACACACAAACACACACACACAGACAGCGGGAGGATTAAAATATTCCGCCGAGCATATTAACACGGCTCAATACTTCCCATGAAAGGCTGTGTGTGTGTGTGTTCCTCGTGGGGTAATATGAATAATGATAATACACATACACTTAGAGAAAAACCCTCGCTAAATTAACGAGTATTAGGCTACATGTGTTTTGTGCGTGTGTGTGTGTGTGTGTGTGTGTTGCCGAGAGGGAGACACCATCATGCCAGATTCTAAGTCTATAATACTCTATATATACCAAGTCAAGTCACTCTACTTCAAAACTGCGACCGGTACGCGCAGGGAGCGGTTTGGGGGCGGAGCAGCGAGATAACGTCATTTGAAAGTAAGAAAAAAATACCCGCCAGTTTAAGGGTGACTAAAGTTGCGGCCGTGTGTGCACTTTGGATGTGCATGCTTGCTTTCTTTCACAGCGCGTTCAGGCAAGCCACTGATGAAAAAAATATGCCTCTTTATTGTGTTATTGCGTGACTGTAATTCCAATGCCTACAAACGGCGGTGTGGGGTGTGAGGAAGGGCATGTTGAAGTGATTGATTTGAATTAGTCCGCCTTTCTTCGTTTTCTCTAAATCCCTGTTTCTACATTCTCTAGTTTGGCTCCAAGCAACGTCACGCATAAACCACGCCTCTGCCGTGTCTCCTCCCACAAACCTGCGTATGACTTGACTTGGTATATATAGACTTAGGCCAGATTGTCGTACTCAGCCGCTTATATTTCCCGACTTCCTACCCCAAAACTGTCTTCTGGGCTCTAATAACGAAACTCATTTATAGTTATCGTCAAAAGAGTTAGATCCTTATGTTTCTTGGCAATAGTTAAGCGTCAGAAACGGGCTATACTCTGAGTACGACAATCTGGCATCGGTGGGAGAGACAGTTTCGAGAAGCCTAATACCTCTTCTTTTCTCTTTATTTTCATCGTTTATCCTTCTGAGGCTCTTAGATGATTAACTATACGCAATTAGAAAGCAGAAAGGTCCTTGTTGAGTATAGTTTCACTCTTAGACTATTCTCCAGTGCATCACAAAGTATAAAAACAGATAACTTCAAAGGCTCTGAGTACGATAATTTGGTAACGCTGCTCCCTGCTTGACCTTGAACGCTGTGATACCAAATTTAGCATAATTTTATGATTTTAGCATAATTTAGACTCAAGTATCGAGCATTATTTCTAGCGTAATTATTTATTATTACATTTAGCACATTTTGGGTAGTTAGCATATTTTCACAGCACGTGTAGCACATTTTCGTCCTGACGATTTGGTAACACTGCAAGTTGAACGGTTGAACCTTGTGTTGAACCTTCAGAAGCCGACACGAGTCCACGGGAAGCGGTCACGTAATCCTTCGTCTCCTTGTTTAATCTATTTATTACGTCAGTGTCGTTTACTTAATTAACATTTAGTGCGTCTTTATTTATCGTTATTTAGTCTTTATTTAGTGTGTCATGGCAAGAGTGAAGGTGAAAATACGAGTTAATTAGAAAATGTAGCCAGGTGGTGGTTGCCTCATTATCTCATTTGACAACGTGCAGGAAGTTTAACATTCATTTATTCATTGTATTCATTTATTGCGTCAGTTTGCGTTAATCATTCAGTGAAGGAAAGGAACTCCGAACCACCAACTGAAGGACCATAACGGGAAGACTGAACGATGAGCAAACGAGTTGATTAGATGAGGCGGTCACGTGATTGTTGCGTCATCAGGGTCACGTGCAGTAATTATAACTTAACGAAGCCTAATTATTGGCCCCACCGTTGTGTAATTTCGTAAAAGGGTTAAGTGATGTGGCGTGTGTAATGGATTGTGTAAGGTGTAGCTACGTGACTCTGAAAAGATGGACGAAGGAAGGAAGAAAGAAAGGAAGGAAGAAAGAAGGAAGGGAGGAAGACAGGAGAGCAAGGAGCAAGAGGAAAAGGTAATGTGTGATGGCCATATGTGTTTTTTTCTTATTTATATTTACTTTTACGTTCCCTGTGCTGTTTTAGTTTCAGAAGGTGACTGATGCTGGTTTTTCTTTACTACTTATTTTTATTATTTCTATTTGTATTTTATTTCGTGTTCCCTGAAATTGAGGAGCAGACAGGCTGGTATTTTTTTCTTTTCTGCTCTTTATGTTGATTCTTTCTTATTTACTTTGAATTTGAATTACTATTTTCCTCTTATTATGTATTTAATTTTTTGTTTTCTGTTTTAGTTTTGGAAAGTGAATTTTAAAAGTACAGTCTTAAGTTTTTCTTTTCTACTCTTACTCCTGTATGTTCTTTGTATTCATTTACATGTCCTTATCTGAGATATGTAGAGGCAAAACGGAGGAGTATATTACAAGGGACGAAATGATAATGACAGTAATAATAATGGAATGCTTTAGCAAGATTAAAGTGTTTTTATGCTTGTATATATGTTGTAATCAGGAAATACTGTACCTGGTTTTAAATTTGCATGTCTGTGCTTAAATTTATCTTTGCCCATTGTATTTACTAAGGTTTATTTGATTTATTCTTATTGATATTATTAGGCTATGATTAATCCTCACTGGTATTTGCTTTGTTGAAAAGGTAATTAAAAAAGTGACTAAAAATATTTAAGAATCAAGTCATATTAGGTTAGCTTCATTGACTCGTAACCAGTAATAGATACTATCCATTAGGCTATAAGTTAAATGCTTAGATAATTTAGATAATTCTCTCTCTCTCTCTCTCTCTCTCTCTCTCTCTCTCTCTCTCTCTCTCTCTCTCTCTCTCTCAATACTAGGCTATCTGTATGAGAGTAATATCGGATTATCTTTGGCAAAACAACTCCATAATGTTTGCCTATTAACTTTATACCTTTAGTTTTAATTCAAGTGACCAGGCAGCCTCCCGAATAGGGTAAACCTCGTGTAGTTTGATTATTTTTCACTTACTGTTTTGTGTAGTAAGTGATTTTGATTGCCTACACTTATATTTCATCGTATTGACTTATTAATTTGTTGTATTTAGAATTTTTTTTTTTATTGTATTGCCTGATGTTTATCTACACCATTGCATTTCAACTTGTATTTTGCCTATCTGGTGAATATTTATGTGTAAAATAGAGTGTGTTGCCCAGTGTGGTAGGCGAGGGGTGTGGGGGGGGGGGTGATGAGGGAGGAGAGACGTGACACTGCTGATAATAGTTCCCATGTAATTGCCACAAAAAAGTGAAAAACAACACACAAAAAAGAAAAATGCTAGCCCCATACGCGACTGTGAAATGTCCTCTCTCTCTCTCTCTCTCTCTCTCTCTCTCTCTCTGTGTACTGCCTATTCCCCGTGCACAGATTGGAACATTTGCACACATTACCAAGCCTAGTGAGGTCCACGTATTTATTTTCATTTTAATTAACTTGTTCTATCTATTTTCTTTACTCTATTTCAATTCGGGAATGTGACATTGGAATTGGAATCCATGTATATTTAGTCGGTGTAAATTAAGCTGTGATAACTTGTTGGAATTTTTATGGGTGTGTGGGTGTGAGTATGGGTGTAACAGCGTGTAGGTGTGGGTGCAGTAGCGTGTATTAGGGTGTATGGAAGGCGGTGTAGGTGTGGGACTAAGCGTGGGTGTAGATATGGGTATAGACATGACTAAGCGTGAGAATGATATGGTGATGATGATATAGATGTAAAAGTGTGTTAGTAGGGAGATTGGGAAGTGTAAGTAGGCTGTGTAAGCGTAAGGATAAGCGTGGGTGTAGAACTATAGATAATATGGTGTAGACGTGACGAAGCGTGAGAATATAGGTGCCAGGTAAAGGTGTACATGGGGGTGTCGATATGAGTGTAAAAAGGTGTATTGGGAAAGGAGTGGCGGGGGGGGGCGGTAAGTGTGAATTTGGGAGGTGGGTGTAGATACGGGTGTAGATGGTGTAGTAGGGCGTGGGAAAGTATTTTATAGTGGGGTTTAAGAGGTTTGTGTAAAAGGTGTAAATGTAGGTGTAGAATGTATGAGTGTAAGAGTGGATGTTGTTGGCAGGAGTAGGAAGTGAGTTTAAGAGATTGGTGTAAGAGAAGCCAGTCAGTCAGTCAGTTAGATTCAGTCAGTAAATCAATCAGTCAATTAATACATAAACCTACCACACGTGTATCGTACTTCAGTCAGTTAAGTCAATCAAACACTCCGTTAAGTCTATAATCTTAGTCTATCAGTACTTAAATCTACTAAAATCTATTTCATACTATCAACAACCATCATACCAACCTCCTGGCGGGTAGTGGTGGTAGCGAAGGTGCCAGCAGAACCAGAAGCAGGAGCGGCAGTAGTAGTAGTAGGAGTAGACGCAGCAGCAGACGTGGAATCAGTGGTAGTGGTGGTGGTGGGAGTGGTGAGGCTGGCGTTTGAGGGCGAGGACGAGGAGGGGTGAGGAGGAGCAGCGGTAGTGGTGGTGGTGGTAGTGGTGGAAGCGGTGGAGGTGGGAGGGGGCTGGGGTGAGGAGGGCGGGGTGTAGTCTGGCGGGGTCTGCAGCAGCACTTCCAGGGTGTCGCCGTCCTGCAGGAACACTCGCCGGTGCACGGTGGTGGTGACGCTACACCTGAGGGGTGGCGTGCACGAGCTGAATACCTGCGGAGGAAGAGAAGGGGGTTGAAGACTTTTTGGAGGATATATGAATAGGCCTAACCAAAATAAATGCTGGTACTACATGTTTTTAAAGATAATTTAATACTCTTTAAAAATCTAAAATGTTAATGGAATATAAACAACCGTCGGGCTCTCGCGGGCGTCTCCACGCATAACGCTAAGCCCGCTTGGACTGTTGTGATCTTATCGTCCAGCTGCTATGGGAACGGCTGTGACAACGTTGAACGTTGGAACAATTTCCGCGAAATGCTGCCACTTTCAGTGTGTGCTGAAGACTGATGCATTTGCCGCCCTGTTGCTAGCAGCCAGGGATATTTGCTGAATCCTGGCTGGTTGGATTTGAGAGAGGAGTTGTTTATCTTCATCACGGTAACAGAACAACTATCAAACCACTACAGACGTAATGGCGGGCGTTTCAGAATAGTTAATTTAAACATTTCACGTGGGATATTTAGGCCATAAATGATTAAGCAAGATAAATGGGGGGTAGGTCTACATATTTTCACGATATTTAAATACTTTAAGGAGAGATAGGTTTAGGTGCTATATTGTTGGAATCTAAACAACTTTAGAGGGAATAATTGTGTTAGATGCTTATTGGATGGCATTTCACTCCTGTATATATAGGGAAAAGTGTTTACATGGGACTGAAATGATTTACAAGAGAAAGGGTGAATACTTAATGCTTATGTGGATACTTAAGGAGATAAGTAAGGTGTTAGATCAGAGAAACTGTATTAACACAGTGAAAAACATCCCAAATCCTGGCACTCAGTGGTGTTCATATGGGAAGGTGTTAGATATAATTTTAGGGAAAGTTGAACATTGTTAGGCGGGTGAAAAGGTGTTTGAGTCATTTTGAGGGTGATTTTAATAAGTATAAGCAAAGGAGAGGTGTTTCATGTGATTTTCAGAAAAAAGTGATTATGCTTGAGAAACGGAATTTGAGCTCCAGTAGGAAAAACGACGGTGCTTAATTTTTTTTTCTCGTTTAAATTTAAACTTGGTGAAGGACATCGCCAGGAAAAGGCAATACAATAGGATGTTACAAGAGGGAGTTAAGAACCCTTGACAATGTTAAAATAGAAAATATGAGGTTTTACCAGGAAGAATTCTGAATACTCGGGGAGAGAGAGAGAGAGAGAGAGAGAGAGAGAGAGGTGCGGGGGAGGGAGGCACGATAATTTTACAGCTCTGTTTGTATTCTCTCTTTCTCGTGTTTTATGTTAGTGCGGCGATAATGCATTTCCCTTCGTTACACACTCTCTCTCTCTCTCTCTCTCTCTCTCTCCCTGGAGGAGGCATGCCATTATGTTCGACGCCATTATTGGTTATGATAGTGTTATAATCTTTTTGCCTTTCCCCTCCCCTCCCCTTCCCTCTGTCTCCCCCCCCTCTCCCTCCACTGTTTTCCTCCTCCTCTTCCCACTTTCACTTCCCTCTCCCCCTCTCTCCCTCCACACACGCTTTCTTGCTCTTTACACCTGCTATCTCGTCTTGCCTTTTATTCCCCTCCATTATTTATTTATTTGTTCATTCTGTATTCTTGTCCTTCTCCAGCTCCCTCTTTATTCCCTCTATCTCTTCCTTCCTCGCTACTATATCTTCATTTCCCATTTCTGTATTTCATTCCTCTTTCTTGTTTCCATTTTCGTCTTTTCAGTCTTAAATTTTTCTCATTATCTCGTTTTATGTAATTTTATGTCATGCTTGTTTTCGTCTGTAATGCTTTTGTTTTCTCTGCTCATTTCTCTCCATTTATCCAATTACTATATTTTTTTTCCTCATATTTTTTATCCTCTCCTCATATCTTTCCTTAGTTTCTCCTACTTTCCTCTTCGTGTTCTTTCCTTTCTCCGTCTTCCTTCCTCCTCTGTTTCTCTCTTCCTCCCTCCTATAATTCCCTCTTCCTCCCTCCGCAACCCCACCTCGTTGTCTCCTTCATTTATAGTTCTCCTTCTCTTCCTTCTTTATTTGTATTCCCCTCCCTTATTCTTCCCATCTTCCTTCTTAACCGCCCTTTTGTCCGACACACACACACACACACACACACACACACACAGCCACGCCCCAAAACACGGTGCCAAATCATCTCCATCCTTGCCAAGGCGTAGGACCCCCCCCCCCACCCCCCCTGAACCCTGATCCTGCGGGGGGAGGAGAGAGAGAGAGAGAGAGAGAGAGAGAGAGAGAGAGAGAGAGAGGAGACCCCGTACACATGCATAACTTTCCTTTGTTTTCGCGAGCAAATTCTGGCGTATTGTTTTATTTGTGTGTGTGTGTGTGTGTGTGTGTGTGTGTGTGTGTTAAGGGTGCTACGGTAGTGCAAAAGGGAAGAAAGTTAGGAGAGAGGAATGTAAGAAGAAGAAGAAGAAGAAAAGGAGAGAGAGAGAGAGAGAGAGAGAGAGAGAGAGAGAGAGAGAGAGAGAGAGAGAGAGAGAGAGAGAGGGAATTATATAAGTCACGGCCATCACCAGTTATTATTATCATTATTATTATTATTATTATATTGGATTTACTTATTTTCACTATTTCCTTTATTGGTATTGGCGCAGAATTTAGAGCCCTTTTAATTTTGTCTTTTATTGTATGTATGTAATTTAAACGTGGATTAGAGGGGAAGGGGGGCGGGGGGGGGGAAGGGGGGAAGGGGATTCGGTATTTCTCTCTCTCTCTCTCTCTCTCTCTCTCTCTCTCTCTCTCTCTCTCTCTCTCTCTCTCACTGGTGTTTCGAGTATTGAAAATAAATGGTCGGGCCCAAAAAATGCTGCCACGAGTATAAATTAGAGAAAAAGGGGAACGAGGTGAAATTTTTATCTAATGTATTTCCGATAAAAAGGAAGGGCGTGGGACGATCAGGGGACGATGTCGAGGCCTTGGGGCACGGCAGGCTGCTAAGTGAAACGGTGCCAAATAAGACTTAGTGCCGGGAACGTGAAATGGATATGTAAGAGAATGAATAGTTAGATACGGAGAAAGGATGCTGGAGGTGGTCGGAGAGAATATCGAGGTAAAATAACACACGGAAATATTAATTGAAAAGTGCAATGAAAATATATGTACATGAATAGTTACGGGGAATGAATGCTGGAGGTGGTCGTAGAGAAAATCAAGGTATAAAGGAACACTCGGAAATATTAAATGAATAGTGTAATGAAAATATAAGTACATGAATAGTTACGGGGAAAGGATGCTGGAGGTGGTGGGAGAGAAAATCGAGGTAAAGGAACACACGGAAGTTTTATTTGAAATGTGCAATGAAAATAAAAAGTGAATGCGGAATGTATATAGTTATGGGGAAAGAATGCTCGAGGTGCTTAAAGATAAAATCGAGGAATAGGAGCACACGGAGGTATGAATTGAAAGGTGTAATGAAAAAAAATAATGAAACCGCAGAGTATAAATAGTTATGGAAGTAAATACTCGGTGATCAGAGACGAAATCGAGACATAAGTAGACACGAATGGGTAGTAATTCAAAGGCGTAATGGATATATATGTAGATGTAGAGTACAGATGCTTTCGTAGATGAATACTAGAGGTGTTCAGATACAAAATCGAGGTGAAGGAACACATGAACGGGTATTAATTGAAAGGTGTTTTGAATATAAAAGTAAAATTGGAGTAGAAGAAATGGAAATATGCTCGAGGTGTTTATGGGCATAGTATATAAATTGGTGTGTGTATAGTGTTCATGAAGGTACCAACCAAAATAGCGCGATCAGCGCCAGAGGTCATTTTGGATTTTATTTTTGCCCATGAATTGCTTACTATACTGAAAAAAAATGTAAGTGTGAATGATGCGGAACAAAATTAATTGGGTGGAATGTTATCAGTTGAATATTAAATGGAAAATATACACGTTTTGAAAATAGTTGACTGATAGAATACTCAATAATACAAATAAAATAAATAAACAAATGATACCAATACTAGGGAGAGACAATTCTGTCGAAGAAAAACAGCGTGACTATAATTGAAATGAAACAAATTAGAAAGAAAATACTGTGGAAAAGTTTAAAACAACATTACTTTAGATACAAAAAGAAGATAGTTTCTGACCAACTGCGAGAGGGAGAATTGCAAAGAATGATCAGTAAAAGTATTTTGTGACTTTTGAATAGCAGGTGTTAAAAGGTAGCGAAATCTGGAGTTAATTTAGAGAGAGGAATAATCAAAATATTAAAAGTTAGTATTAAAATTATAACATAACTTTAAAATACATAACAGTGATATTGTATTTTTGGATTAATTCTCAGATGGACAAAATATAAGGCGACTTTGTAATAAACTGAAGAAAATATCAAAAATATTATAATTCATTCAAGGAGAGTGAAAAGGAAGGATAAGTAAAAATATTCGTAAAAATAAGTATGAAGGGCGGTAACGCGACTCTAGAACTAGTGCAAAAAGGTGTTACAATTCCTTTCATGTGTTCAAGGGTGCGAAATTGAATTAAGGGGAACGATATTGTACGAAAAAAAGATATAAAGTGTGAATGAAAATTGTTTTAGAGCGTGCAAGGATAGTAAAATGTAAAAATGTTGAAATAGTAGTATGAAGTTATGTAGATGAATCCCCGAGGAGTTTGCAGGCAAAGTCGATTTATAAAACACACGAAGAAGTATTAACTGTTGTGTGTAATGAACGTATAAGTAAATGGAGAGTATAGTTGCTTATGTAAATGAATGATCGAGGTGCTCAGAGGCAAAGTCGATATTCAGGAACACATGAACTAGTATTAATTGAAAAGTGTAATGAAAATATGAGTAAATTTATAGTAGTGTAAATAGAAACATGCTCGAGATGTTTATGGACATGGTGGTACGTATATAAATCGTTGTATGGAGTGTTCTCGAAGTTATCAATTAAAATGTAGCACAGGCAGCGGCAGAGACCTTTTTTTTCTGTCCGTGAGGTGCTTCCTATATTGTGTAAAGAATATATAAGTGTGAATAATGCGGAATAAAATTGTCTGGGTGGAAAGTGAAATAAAACGGAAAAATATATACGTTTTGAAACTAGTTGCCTGTTAGAAATTCAATAATACAATTAAAATAACAAAACAAATAATATACCGAACGGAAATGGCGTGAATTCGTAACTGAAATGAAACCAATAAAAAAAAAATGTGAGACAGTTTAAAACAAGATTGATTCAGGCGCAGACAGATGAAAGCGAAACATGTTAAGAAAGAGTTAATATTGAAAGTATATTACGACTTTTGAACAGGTGTAAAAAGAAAAAAAAATTTGGCCATCTTAGAGAGGGAGGAAGAACCAAATCATTAAAGGATATAATAATAATTTTAACAAGATTGATTCAGGCGCAGAAAGATGAAAGCGAAACATGTTAAGGAAGAGTTAGTATTGAAAGTATATTACGCCTTTTGAACAGGTGTAAAAAGAAAAAAAAATCTAGCCATCTTAGAGAGGGAGGAAGAACCAAATCATTAAAGGATATAATAATAATATTGAAAGCATAACACGACTTTAATCCAAACTAAACAATGGCAGTGGTATCCATGACAAATTCACAGAGGGAGATAATATAGCACGACTTTGAAATAGACGGAAAAAAGGAACTATTACATGATTCATTCAAGGAGAGAGAATGAGTCAAACAAAGCTAGCGAAAAACAACAACTAGGAACGAGACTTTAGATACGGTGTGAAAAAAAAGGAAGTGGAAATGAAAATTGTGTTCAGGACGTGCAAGGAATGTAAAATTAATTTTCGGTTATTAACTGAATTGTTACTGAGTAAAATTCAATATGAAAAAATAAATATTCGTTCTGAAAGTTGATGAGTTAACATATTCAATAATATGAATGAAAAAAACAAACAAACAATTATACACATACGTGGAAGAGACAATTGGACAGAAGAAAAATGGCGTGACTTCGTAATTGAACTTAAACAAATACCAAATAAAGAGTGTAAAACAACATTGATTCAGGCGCAAAATGATTACAATTTCTGACTAATTGAGAAAAAGAGCGAAAAGAGTGAAGTAAAAGTACTATATCACAAAGTCTGAAGAGATGTTAAAAGATTACAACGTCTAGAGATAATTTAGAGAGGGAAGAAATAATGAAAGCTAGTGTTGAAAGTAATATATGTAACATGGCTATATTTAATTTAAAACAGACGCAACAATAAAAACGATTTCTACAGTTGATTCCCAGAGAAAGTATAACACGACCGTTTTAAGGCGGGAGGGTGACTTTAGAACAGGCGCAAAAAGGTGTTACAATTCCTTTCATGTGTTCAAGGGTGCGAAATAGAATTAAGGGAACGTTACCGTGGGAAAAATATGAATGAAAATTGTGTTGAGGACGTGCGAGGAATGTTAAACTAATTGTTTCATGAGACGATTTAAACTTAGTAAAATACATAAATGTTGAAATAATAGAGTGAAGTTATTTAAATGAATACTCGAGGAGCTTACAAACAAAACTGAGGTAAAGGAACACACAAAGAGGTATTATTAAAAATGTGTAATTGAAATATAAGCAAACGCGAAGTATAGATTGTTATGTAGAGAGAAACGAGCTAAAGGAACTCACGCTAGGGTATATATTTAAATGTACAATGAAGAATGAAAATAGAGATACACGAGGAGCATAAATAGTCATAAATATGAAGCACTCGAAGTTGTTGACGGCAAAATCGAGGTACAGGAACACACGAATGGGTATTAATTAGAGAGTAATGGAGGTATAAGTAGATGGAGAGCATAGATTTTTATGTAGGTGAATACTAGAGATGCTAAGACACAAAACTGAGGTAAATGAACATAAGAATTGGCATTAATTGAAATGTGTGATGAAAAAACATTAATTAGTCGCCGAGTATAAATAGTTATGTGGAAGAGTGCTCGAGGTGGTTATGGACTTGGTATATAAATCGTTGTGTGGAGTGTACTTGAAGTTTTGAATTACAGAGTAGGAGGAGCAGCGCCGTAGGTGTTTTTTTAAGGTGCCTCCTTTACTATAGAAAAAATATGAAAGTGTGAATATTGTGAAGTAAAATTAGTTGGGTGGAAAGTTACGAGTTGAATAATAATTAAGGAAGTGGAATGAAACGGAGAACATAAATTATACGTTTTGAAAATAGTTGACTTATAATATTCAATGATACAAATAAAATAAATAAACAATACACATACGTGGAACATAAAATTATAGAGAATACAAATGGCGCGACTTCATAATTGAAATGAAGCAAATACAAAAAAAATATATATATATATGAGAGAGTGTAGAGCAACATTGATTCAAGTGCAAAAATATAACAGTTTCTGACGAACAGAGATAAAAAAATAACGGAAAAGGTTAAATAAAAGGTAGTATTGAAAGTATATCCTGACAGTAATTCTGAATAGGTGTAAAAAGGTAACATAATATACCGTAGATCAATTCGAGAAGGAAAAATAACAAAACTATCATTAAAAGCTATTATAAAAAGTACGAAAAGTAGAGTAAATACAACACTCATTTAAATAGATAAAACAATGACAGCTATTTCCACGATCATTTCAGCGAGGTAGAAAGGGTAACACGACATTGGAATAAACGGAAAAGAATGAAAAGTGTGATTCATTCAAGGAGAGAGGAGCCAGCAAGGTCAGTAAAATAGTATGTTAAAGATGGGAACACGACTCTACAACGGGTGTGAAAAGGTGTTACAATTCCTCTCATGTATTCAAGGGTGCGAAATAGATTTAAGGAATACGATACTGGGCGAAAAAAAAAAATTGGAAATGAAAATTGTTTAGGACGTGCGAGGAATGTTGGAGTAATTGTTTGATGAGACGATTTGAACTTAGTAAAATACATAGATGTTGAAATAATAGAATGTAGCTATTATCAGAGAGAGAGAGAGAGAGAGAGAGAGAGAGAGGAAAAAGCAATTACCGCCGCCCCGAATGAGGTGTTTGTACGTGTGCGTGTTATTAATCCGGCGATTGATTGGTGTTTGTTGTGCACCTGGCCGGGCGTCTGCAGGTGTGTGTGTGTGTGTGTGTGTGTGTGTGTGTGTGTGTGTGTGTGTGTGTGTGTGTTTTGTGATGATCAACTTTAATTAACCAGCACCACCATCATCATCATAAACAACAACAGCAACAACAACAACATCAACAACAGCAAAGCAAACATGATTATCTTTCTTTTCTTTGCTAGATGTTGTTTTTATCTCCTGCCTCTCTCTCTCTCTCTCTCTCTCTCTCTCTCTCTCTCTCTCTCTCTCTCTCTCTCAACTCGTATTTTTGCATCGAAATTAGTCCAATTAAGAAGTGTGTTTACCTCCATATTGACACACAGGCAGGGAGGGAGAGTGGAGGCAGGGGGGGGAGAGTGGAGGGAAAGCGTGCAAGGTAGAGAAGGGAGGAAAGGGAGGAGAGAGAGAAAGAAAGAAAGAGAGAAGGGAAAACTCCTCTTCTTGAAACGTTTATCCTCCTGATGCTTGAAAACGTGGCTACGCAAACGTTCGCTCCGGCGCCATAAAGGAAAACGTTCAGAGTGTAATTTGCAGCAGAGGACTGAGAGAGAGAGAAGTACCGTACTGAGGGAGGGAGGGAAGGAGAGGAGGAGAGAGTGGGAGAATTATGGAGAGAAGGAAGGAGGGAAGGGAGAATAGGAAGGAAGGAAGGAAAGGAAAGGAATGAGTGAGTGAGTGAGTTAGGGAGGGAGGAAATAAGGATGGAAGGAAGGATGGACGGAAGGAAGGAAGGGAGGAAGGAAATGCACGTAGGAAATAAAGGAAGGAAGCCTCGACGATGGAATAGGTGGGAAGTTGGTGAAGGAGAGGAAGGAAGGGTAGGATTGAGAGAGAAGGGAAGCGAGAGGCAGACAGAGAAGGTGAGAAATTGGAAGGTAGGAAGGAAGGAAGAGGACGAAGGAATAGGAAATAAAGTGAAAGAAAAGGGAAATGACGGAGGAAAGGAGAAGGGATGAAGGATAAGAAGGGAAAGAGAGTGGTTAAGGGAAGAAGAGAAAGGAGAGATTGAGGAAAGAAAGAGAAAGAAGAAAAAGAGATAAGGAAAGGGAGAGGGAAGGAGAGAAGGAAAAAATGAAAGGAAGAGGAAGGGAGGGAAAGAGGTGTGAAGGGAGGAAAGAGAAGGGAGGAAAGGAAGATCAATAAGGTGGAGGAAGCGATGAAGGAAGAGACAAAGGTAGGCAAGCACTTGAGAGAGAGAGAGAGAGAGAGAGAGTTATTAAAGTATGCTAGTTTATTCACACACACACACACACACACACACACACACACACACACACACACACACACACACACATGCACACGCGAATAATGAAGTAATCACGAAAAAAGTAATTAACGTAAAAAAGTAATATAAAAAAAAGTGGTTTACATGTAATTCCCATTAGTCGTGTTATTACAGTAATTTTCGACAGTGTAATTTGTTCTGTTGGGGAGGAATCGTGTTGCAGACGTGTATTTTATGTCCTCGTGCATAGGGGTGTCTGTCTGTCACTCCCCCTTTCCCTCTCCCCTTATTTTTTTCCCCTTCCTCCTCCATCATCGTCAACACGTGTAGAGGAAGGAAAAAAAGGGAAGGGAAAGGCGAGGGAAGGGTGGAGTATTGTCTTTTCCTTTTCACTTCTAATTCTTTTCCTTTTTTCCTCTGTTATTTCTTCCCCTTTTCTTTTCCTTCTCTTTTTCCTCCTCCATCATCGTCAACACGTGTAGAGGAGGAGAAAAAGAGGGGAGGAGAAAGGGAAGGGAAGGGTGGAGGTTTGTCTTTTTCCTTTAACTTCTAAATGTTTTCCTTTTTCCTCTATTTATTATTTCTTTCCCTTTTCTTTTCCCCCTCTTTTTCCTCGTCATCATCAACACGTGCAGAGGAGGAGAAAATTTCCTTTTTCCCTCATTATCATTTCTTCCCCTTTTCTTTTCCTTCTCTTTTTCCTCCTCCTTCATCATCAACACATGTAGGGCAGGAGAAGGGGAGAGAAGGGTAGAGGGGTCAGTCCTTCCCCTTTCACTTCTAATTCTTATCCTTTTTCCCCCATTATCATTTCTTCCCCTTTTCTTTTCCTTCTCTTTTTCCTCCTCCTCCATCATCAACACATGTAGGGCAGGAGAAGGGGAGGGAAGGGTAGAGGGGTCAGTCCTTCCCTTTTCACTTCATATTACGTCAACCTATCTTCCTTTTTCCCTGTTGATGTTTCTCCCTTTTCTTTCCCCCTCTTCTCCCTCCTCCTCCATCATCGTCAAACACATAGTCAGGTCTTTACATCCTTTCACTTCTTCCTTTTTCCTTTTTTTCGTGTCATCTCCTCCCCCTTTCTCTCTCCCACTTTTTTCCCTCTCCTTTTTCCTTCTCCTCCGTCATCATCAACACGTGCAGAGGAGGAGAAAAAGAGAGGAGGAGAAGGGAAGGGAAAGCTGGAGGTTTGTCTTTTCCTTTCACTTCTAATTATTTCCTCTTTTTCCCCATTTTATCATTTCTTCCCCTTTTCTTTTCCCCCTCTTTTTCCTTTTCCATCATCATGCACTGAGGAGAGAGAGTTGTGAAGGAGGAAAGGAAAATGTCTTGTCCTCTCCCATTTTAATTTTCTCCTACTTTCTACCTTTTTTCCCCTCTTCTTTTTCCTCTTCCATCATCATCATGCACAGAGGAGAGAGAGGTGGAAGGAGGAAATGAAAACGTTTTGTCCTCCTCCCTTTTAATTTTCTTCTACTATCTACCTTTTTTTCCCTCTTGTCCTCCTCCATCATTAACATGTGGAGGAGAGCCAAGTGGAGAGACAGTGGGTGATTTATGGCTGCTTCTTTCTCCTGTTCCCTTCCCTCCACTTAATCATTAGAGGAAGAAGGGAACTGGGGAGGGAGGAAGGGAGGGGTACCAATGTTTTTTTTTTTCCCCTCCAGATTATCTCAGCTGTTCATCTTTAGCTTTTTTTTTTTTGCATCGCCTAGTGCCTAGTGAAATCGTTGTACTAAGCCGCCATAGCATCATCGAAATTTTGAGGCCATAAGAATACATGAAAAGGAGAATGGGAACTAAACGGGAAAAGGAGAGGAGCAAAGAGCAAAAAAAAGGGGTACCTACGTATTTTTCATCTTTTCTTTGCAGTCCCAGAGATCGTTGTACTAAGCCCTGAGAATAGGTTGAAGGCACAGAGATTACCAAATACGCCGAGAGGGGTTGAGTAGCTTAGCGTCCGAATTTCTATAAAGACTTAAAAGGTGACGAAGAACCCAGACAGCAGTAATAGTTTTCAGCGCCACGAACAGACGGTTATTGCGCGGCCCTGGGAGATAAGTAGGTACTGGAGGGAGCTCATTCTTAGAGTCCGCGCCTGCTACTCCAGATAAAACATTGGGGTCATTTTTAAAGGTTCCCCCGTATATTTTTAAAGGTTCCTCCATATATTTTTAAAGGTTCCTCCGTATATTTTTAAAGGTTCCTCCGTATATTTTTAAAGGTTCCTCCGTATATTTTTAAAGGTTCCTCCGTATATTTTTAAAGGTTCCTCCGTACAATTTTAAAGGTTCCTCCGCATATTTTTAAAGGTTCCTTCGTATATTTTTAAAGGTTCCTCCGTATATTTTTAAAGGTTCCTCCGTATATTTTTAAAGGTTCCTCCGTATATTTTTAAAGGTTCCTCCGTATATTTTTAAAGGTTCCTCCGTATATTTTTAAAGGTTCCTCCGTATATTTTTAAAGGTTCCTCCGTATATTTTTAAAGGTTCCTCCGTATATTTTTAAAGGTTCCTCCGTATATTTTTAAAGGTTCCTCCGTATATTTTTAAAGGTTCCTCCGTATATTTTTAAAGGTTCCTTCGTATATTATTTTTTTTTAACAGTGATGGAAGCAGCTCAAGGGCCAAAAAAATAAGTAAAACACACAAAAAATAATGGGAAAAAAAGCCCGCTAATCACTGCCCTTATAAAAAAAAGAGTTCAGAAGAATTGTCAGTAGAGGTCAATTTCAAGAGGAGAGGAGTCTCGATACTCTAATATTTTGCTATTTTTAAAAAAAGTATCGGAAGCAGCTCAAGGAAAGAATAAATGAGAATGAAAACCCGCTGATCACTGCTCCAAAGATAGGCCTACTTGCTATTTACTCTATTATATTATTGCTATTACTATTACCACGCGTAACTAGTCCTATACCGTAATGCCCTCATCTTTACTTTTTATATATAGGCCTACACACTTATATTTTCCTCATCTTCCTAACCATTATCATCACTATCCTCCTTCTCCTTATTCTCCTTCTCTCTACCTCTTTCTCCTCCTCCTCATCACCACATCATGTACGAGTCTTGAATCTTTTACAAGGGCACACAAACTCCATATTCAAAGCGACGGAATCCCTATCAGTCGGTTGCAAAAGGTTCAGATGCTCTTTTTGCCGCGTACCTGCTTGGCCGCCTCACCTGTTGACACTATTACCATATATACGAGTTCGTTAAGGCGCGGCGGTATTGGCTGTCTTGCTGTATGGCCTTGTGTTGTGATGTGTGTGTGTGTGTGTGTGTGTGTGTGTGTGTGTGTGTGTACGTACCTTACTACGCCCCACCACCCTTGCCACACCTTGTACCATCTCACACCACTTTGTCTGTCTGTCTGTCTGTCTATGTATCTGTCTGTCTGTCTGTCTGTCTGTCTGTGTGTCTCTGTCTGTCTTTCTTTTTTTCTTTTTTTCTCTCTCTCTCTCTCTCTCTCTCTCTCTCTCTCTCTCTCTCTCTCTCTCTCTCTCTCGGCGTCATTTCCCTAACCTAAAAATATTTGTCAAGAGAGAGAGAGAGAGAGAGAGAGAGAGAGAGAGAGAGAGAGAGAGAGAGAGAGCATCCCATTTAACATAATACGTTCCTCTTACCCAGAAATCCATGTCCTTTTCCCTCCCCTCCAACCCTCCTTTCCTCCATTCCTCCCTCCCTCTATTCCTCCTCCTCCTCCTCCTCCTCCTCCTCCTCCTCCTCCTCCTCCTGGGGTCACACACAAATCCTACAGTTACAAGGGTCTTGCAGAGTCGCTTGGCCGCAGACCCGAAGAAGGGGATTTTGGCTCTTGTCCAGGGGCGGGAGTGGCGGAAGGAGGAGGAGGAGGAGGAGGAGGAGGAGGAGGAATACATAGGAATACTAAGGAAGAACATACACCAGAAGACCTATCGGTCTATGGCGAGGGTGTCTGTTTACTACCGCTACTACTAGTAATCTACGTGTAGTAGGACAGGACAGAATAGAGGAAGGCTCCTCCCCACCCACCTCTCCCTCCGGCAACGTGCCGGCAGGAAATAGTTAGAAGAGAACACCATATGCCTTTAATTAAGGAAGAAAGGGACATGGAAATTTTATAGTAAAGAGAGGAATAAGAGGAAATTACTACCCTTAACTTACACTACTGTTGACCTAAGCTGTGGGGGGAAACAACATGTCCTCAGGTTGCAGTCGCGCTGCATTCCGCCCGAAACATACGAAAAAGGGTCAGTAAACAGTGTATGTCGTTGATTCTTAAAGACATTATAAAAGCTAGCATTAAACTGAATTCCTCACGATGGGGTAAGATGTTGTTTCAGGGGTTACTGGGAGAGGCTTGATCCTCGTTTACCTTCGGTTCGGGCGTACGCTCCAGTATCCTGTTAACAGCCTAAGTAGGAAGGTAAAGAAATGGAAGGAAAAGGAGAGGAAGGAGGATTGAATTGTAAAGGAAAGGGATGGAAAAGCGGGTTTGGGGGGATTAGGACAGCGAGAATAAAAGGCAAGCGAAAAGAAAAGGAAGTAAATGGAGAGAAAGAAGACTGATAAACAAGGGAAAAAGATGAAACAGGAAAAAGAGGAAGATGGATGAGGAGGTTTGGGGTGATTCGGGCATTAGCTGAAGAAGGGACAACCAGAGTAGGAGGGAAACGGAGAAGGAAGGAAAGGCGAAGAAGAGGGGCTGGAGGGAAAATCAGGAGTCGGTAAGGTATTGGAAGCTGGCACTGGGAGGAATTATGTGACGTTTCTACTTCATGAGATTCACCACTACCACCACCGCCACCACCACCACGATTTCTTCCCCATAACCTTCCTTCTCTTCCTCCTCCTCCTCCTCCTCCTCCCCCTCCTCCTTCTCCTCTTTCTCCTCCTCCTCCTACATCTCTATGGCATTTATAGCAAACTACTTTCCTCTTTCTCCTCTTCTCTTTCTACTCCCTTCCCTTCTCCTCCTCCTCCTCCTACATCTCTATGGCATTTTTTTTTTTTTACGTCTTGGCCTATTGCGCCGGTAGGCTTCTTCCCGGTGGATCCTGATGGTCGGTCCAAGGCTTCTTCCCGGTGGGTCCTGATGGTCGGCCCAGCCCGTTCTGGCGCAGGCGAGTGTTTATAGTGGCACCATCCTTCATTGGCTCATGCTGCCCTCCCGGAGCTCATCTTTAATCCTAGAATCTAGAGTCCGGGTTGATAGGTGGTCTTCTGGACAGCATGTGGGTAGTTTTAAGCCACTCGGCGGCGGCTGAAAAAATCCCAGCTTGGTGGCACCGGTCGGGGATTGAACTCGCGTCCTCCTGAACGCGGGGCCGTCTTGCTATCTGTTCAGCCACCGCCAGCAAACTACTTTCCTCTTTCTCCTCTTCTCTTTCTGCTCCCTCCCCTCCTCCTCCTCCTCCTCCTCCTATATTTATCCTACAGCTTTTTTTTCATATTTTCCTCAAGCCTTTTTTTTTCTTCTCGTTAATAATCATATCTCATTCATCATCATCATCATCATCATCATTTTTTATTACTTCGATATTTGCTTCATTCTATCTTTCCGTGTGACGACAATTTATTTTTTTGATATTTATTTTTGTTATGTATTTTTTATTTTGTCTTTATTAACGGGATTTTTTTTTTTTTACTTCGTGCTCTTTCTTTTACAAGCGTGACAGTTTAATATTTTTTTGTATTTTTTTTATCAAACTTTATCGTGTAGAATGAATGTTTTTTTAATTTTTTTCCCCTCCTGTATTGATCACGTTTTGTTGTAAGTATATCCTCTTTAAGAACCCCCTTCTCTCTCTCTCTCTCTCTCTCTCTCTCTCTCTCTCTCTCTCTCTCTCTCTCTCTCTCTCTCTCTCTCTCTCTCTCTCTCTCTCTCTCTCTCTCGATTATGTCTGACTGCGTTGAGGCACGTGTAGCCTATAGAAAAGAATGAAGAGGAGGAGGAGGAGGAGGAGGAGGAGGAGGGAAAAGCAGGAGTAGGGGTAAAAGATCTAAGAGAAGAGAATGAAGAGGAGGAGGAGGAGGAGGAGGAGGAGGAGGAGGAAGATGAGGAGGAGGATGAGGAGGAGGAGGAGGAGGTAAAACGGGAGAGGGATAGCGAAGAAAATGAGTAAAGAAACAAAAAAAGAGTAAATCATGAAGGAAAGCAGAAACAAAGGAGAAGTAGGAGAAGGAGAAGGAGGAGGAGGGGGAGGAGGAGGAGGAGGAGATGCCTTGCGGGTACCCTCCTCTTGCCCTTCCCTCATTACAACGACCGCCTCGGGACACTCAGATGGGTCCTCCTCCTCCTCCTCCTCCTCCGCCTCCTCCTCCTCCTCCGCCTCCTCCTCCTCCTCCTCCTTCTCCTGTGTTATTCTCCTTTTTATGCTTTGCTTCTTTTCCTTTCGTCTCATTTTATTTTTCCTTCAGTATTTCTTTCCTTCCGTTTCCATTTCTGATTTAAACTCCCTCCCTCTCTCCTCCTCCTCTTCCTCCTCCTCCTCCTCCTCCTCCTCCTCCTCCTCCTCCTCCTCCTACTCCTCCTCCTCCTCCGACATATGACACAGGCAGATGGAGTGAAGTTGATGTGCCCGTAACTTTGAAAGCACACACACACACACACACACACACACACACACACACACACACACACACACACACACACACACACACACACACACACACACCCCTTGATGGTTTTCCAGAAATACTCCACTCGGTGTTTTTGAGGCACGAGAGAGAGAGAGAGAGAGAGAGAGAGAGAGAGAGAGAGAGAGAGAGAGAGAGAGAGAGAGAGAGAGAGAGAGAGAGAGAGAGACTTCGACACCAACTCACTTATTTAACTTAATATAACTTCTTTCCTACGTTTTTTTTGTACCACGATGATAAAGGTAAATTTTTACTCTCTCTCTCTCTCTCTCTCTCTCTCTCTCTCTCTCTCTGTGTGTGTGTGTGTGTGTGTGTCTGTCTGTCTGTTTGTCTGCAAGAGAGGGAAGAAAGATTTTTTCATCTTATTTCTGCTCCGTAAGCACTAAGTTTTTAGGACCTCATAAGCATATTCTCTCCCTCCTCCTCCTCCTCCTCCTCCTCCTTCGCCTCTTCTCTATGCCCTCCTGACCCGCATAATGAGATGGCTGTAAATTTTCCTCCTCCTCGTCCTCCTCCTCCTCCTCCTCCTTTTAGTCTTCCTCCTCCAACTCTATCATGGCCTCTCCCTTCTCTCCTTTTTCTTCCATACTCCACATTTTAATTTCTTTTGGATTTTTTTTCTCTTCTTATTTATGTTGGCTTTTACATTTCTCCCCTTCTTTACATTACTTTTTATATGTCTTCTTTTACATACTACCCTTCTCCTCCTCCTCTTCCACGTTCTGTCCCTCCTCCCCCTCCTCTTCCTCCTCATCTTTTCCTCCTCCTCCTTCTCTTTCTCCTTCTTCTTCTTCTTCTTCTTCTTCTTCTTCTTCTTCTTCTTCTTCTTCTTCTTCTTCTTCTTCTTCTTCTTCTTCTTCTTCTTCTTCTTCTTCTTCTTCATCTTCATCTTCATCTTCTTCTCCCTCCCTTCCTCAGCTCCACCATTCACCAGACCGCTTTAATCTTGCGTCTTTCTTGATTAAACTACACGAAGGTCATTGGCGGTGTGTACGGAGGTGGTGGCGGGGCGTGACCTGAATGTGCTGGTGATGAAATGGGGTGTTGAGGGGGTGGTGATGGTGGTGGTGCTGTGGAGGGCTTGTGATAGTGGAGTTGAGGCGATGTGTTGATCAGTGAGGGAGGGGGGAAGCTTGTGATGGTGGTGATGATGTGGAGTTGAGAAGACAGTGGTGGTGGTGGTGATGGGGGGGGGGAGGGCTTGTGATGATGGTGATGTTAGGGGAGTTGATGTGGTGTGATGGTGATGGTGGTGATGTTAAGTGGTGGTGATGGTGGTGGTGTTGACGTTTGGTGGTAGGAGTTATGAGTATGGAGAGAGAGAGAGAGAGAGAGAGAGAGAGAGAGAGAGAGAGAGAGAGAGAGAGGATAAAATGGAAGGAGAGTGATAAAAAATGAAGGGGAGTGATGGGAACCTATTTGTCAGGTCATAGGCAAGTTTAGATGAGGTGATGGGAAGGGAGAGATATATGAAGGGCAAAGTGAAGGGCGTGTGAATTACCATGCCATATGAAGGGGTGAAGGGAAGAAAGAAGAGGGATAGGGGAAGTGATGCTGCCAGGGAGGGTCAGAGGGGAAGGGGAAGGAAGGGGAGATGAAGGGCCAGGCTCGCTCTAGAATTTAATGATGTTGGCAAATTTTCAGCGGTCGTGCGGGGACTAATCTAACTTGGCCCTTCATTGCTATTCTCTGTGTTCCTTCCCCTTCACTTTCCCTTCTCTTCCCTTCTTTCCTTCTCTTCCCTTCCGTTCTTTCCCTTCCCCATTCGCATTTATTCCCCTCGCTTTTCCTAACTTTCCTTGCTTTTATTTTCCTTCCCTTCCCTTTCCCTTCTCTTCCCTTCTTTCCTTCTCTTCCCTTCCGTTCTTTCCCTTCCCCATTCGCTTTTATTCCCCTCGCTTTTCCTAGCTTTCCTTTCTTTTATTTTCCTTCCCTTCCCTTCCCATCCCTTCCCTTCTTTCCTTCTCTTCCCTTCTCTTTCCCTTCCCCATTCGGTTTTATTCCCCTCCCTTTTCCTAACTTTCCTTGCTTTTATTTTCCTTCCCTTCCCTTCCCATCCCTTCCCTTCCTTCCCTTCTCTTCCCTTCTTTCTATCTCTTCCCTTCCATTCCCTCCCTTCCCCATTCGCTTTCCTTCCCGTCCCTTTTATTTCCCTCCCTTTGTCTAACTTCCCTTCCTTTTATTATCCTTCCCTTCCCTTCCCTTCCCTTCCTTCCCTTCTCTTCTTTTCCCTTCCCTCTCCTTTCCTTTCATTTCCTTCCCTTTCCTTTCCTTTCCTCTCCTTTCCTTTCCTTTCCTTTCCTTTCCTTTCCTTTCCTTTTATTTCCTTTTCTTCCCTTCCCTTTCCTATTCCTTTATTGCACTTTTCCCTTTCCATTCCTTTCCTTTCCTTTCATTCCCATGCTATTTATTACCTTATCTTTCCTTTCCCTTTCGTCTCCTTCATTTTCCTCCCTTCTCCTTCCCTCTCCTTTCATTCCCTTCTCTTCCCTACCTCTTTCTTGCCTTTCCTTCATCACACTCCCTTCCCTTTCTTTCGCTTCCTTTCCTGCCTTTCCCATCCCTTCTCTTACCGTCCCTTCCCTTCCATTCCTTTCCCTTACGTTACTCTCTCTTCTCCATATTTCTTTCCTTCTTCCTATATTGATTTTTAACAACAACACGATCACCACCACCACCAACAACAACAACAACATCAACAACAACAACAGTACCCTCAACCCACCACTCAGCATATAACAACAGACAGACGGAAAACACTGATAGATTACATGATCAAATTCAGTTCTAGAGACCTTTTAAAATTCCTCTCCTGAAATAGCTTAAAGTCGTAGGAAGATGAAAGCAAGACTGTCATGTGCTTAGGTAAAGTAATTAACGACGAAGGAGATTTTAGATGAGCTTGGATGAGCGAAGAGGAGTCGAGATGAGCTCAGATGATTTAATTAGGGCAGGTGAACAAAGGTGAAGCCAGGTGAGGTCTCGTTAGCAGCTCAGCAGAGAACTCACCTGGCATAACTCTGTGCTTGATAATGAAAACGCTACCTACCAAGAAGAGGCGTAAGAGGAGGAGGAGGAGGAGGAGGAGGAGGAGAAAATAGACTAATGAGAATAGCAAGACCAAGAACAATGTAGAATGAGAAGATAAATGAGAGGAATAAGAAGAAAATGAAAGGAAAATTGAAAGAAGCAGATGTAATGAAAGCAAACGAAGAAGAATGAAAAATAACGAGCCAGACAACTAAATTAGAAGTTAGAAGAAGACAAGTGAAGAAAACAAAGATAGGAAAGAGAAGAAACAAAAAATAAAAATAAAATAGGAGAAACAAAGATAACCGAAAGAGAAAAATAAGTAGATCTAGAATGAAAAAATAAGTTAAAAGAAAAGATAAGGAACGAAAGATAAAATTTACGAGGGAAAAAGGAAAGCAAGAAAAAAGGGGCAGAAACGAAAATGAAGTAAAATCACCGCTATTGTCCCCTCGCGTTAAGAGCTAAACAAACAAACAAACAAAATAATAAATGAGGAGTTAGAAAGAAGAAAAAGACAAAAATTAAAAGAAATCTGACGGGAAAAAGACGAAGAAAGGGTCAGAAACGCTTTGAAAAATAAAATCACCGCTGTTGTCCCTTCATGTTAAGAGCTAAACAAATTAAAGAAGGAGTTAGAAGAGAAGAATAAGATGAAGACAAAAATTAAAAGAAATCTGACGGGGAAAAGACGAAGAAAGGGTCAGAAACGCTTGGAAAAATAAAATCACCGCTATTGTCCCTTCATGTTAAGAGCTAAACAAAAATTAAGGAGTTAGAAGAGAAGAAAAAAATGAAGACAAAAAATAAAAGAAATCTGACGGGAAAAAGACGAAAAAAGGGTCAGAAACAGTAAGAAAAATAAAATCACCGCTGTTGTCCCTTCATGTTAAGAGCTAAACAAAAATAAAGGAGTTAGAAGAGAAGAAAAAGATGAAGACAAAAAACAAAAGAAATCTGACGGGAAAAAGACGAAGAAAGGGTCAGAAACGCTTGGAAAAATAAAATCACCGCTATTGTCCCTTTATGTTAAGAGCTAAACAAAAATAAAGAAGGAGTTAGAAGAGAAGAAAAAGATGAGGACAAAAAATAAAAGAAATCTGACGAAAAAAAAAAAAAAGAGAAAAAAGGGTCAGAAACGCTAAGAAAAAAAAATCACCTTGTCCCTTCGCGTTAAGAGCCAAACAAAATAAAAAAAAGTTAGAAAAAATGAAAGAAAAAAAACTCAAACTAAAAAATAAAGGAAATCTGACGGGGAAAAAAAAGAAAAAAGGGTCAGAAACGCTAAAAAAAAAAGAAAAAAAAAATCACCTCGTCCCTTCGCGTTGAGCTAAACTCCCCCGAGAGAAGCAAACTGGCGAAAGGAGTGGGCGGGTTTTCCTTTCTCCCTTGTCTTTTTTCCCTTTTTCCCTTGGTGCTGAGGGCGGCGACTGTTGTGCCCTGTCCTGACTTTCAATAAGTTGGCTCGAGACTGCAGTGCTCCCCTTGCATGTGTTGGGGGGAGGAAGGAGGAGGAAGAGGGGAGTGATAAGGATGGGGGTGGAGAGAGAGAGGAGAAGGGGAAGAGGTTGTGTGGGGATAAAGGAGGGGAGTAATAAGAAAGTGGGGGTGCGTGGTAAGGAGTGTGTGTGTGTGTGTGTGTGTGTGTGTGTGTGTGTGTGTGTGTGGAGAGAGGGGATAGAAGAGGGGGAGAGAATGGGAGCAACTGAGCTTATGTGCGGAGGTGGAGGGGGGCAGTGATTAGAAGGGGTGAGGGGAGGGGAAAGAGATAAGAGGTAGTGGTGATTGGAGAGGTAGAAGAGTGGGAAAGGGGAGTGAGTTTGTGTATGGGGAGGGGAGGATGAGATGGGGGGAAGATTAAGGGAGGCTGGAGGGTGATAGGAGAAGGGGGAGGAGGGGGAAGGAGAACGTAATAAAGGTTGCTTGTAGAAAGGGAGAGGGGAGGATCAGAGAGGGGTGAGTTTGTTTTTTGAGGGTTAAAGTGGGACGGGGTATTGATAAAGGGGAGGAAGGGAGGAGAGGAGAGGGGTGATAAGGGAATGGGGTGGAAGTCTGAAATAGGGATAGAGGAAAAAGGGAGGGCTTGTGGGGGGGTAATGAGGAGGAAATCAGGGAATAGGGGAGTGGTAGGATGGGGATAGAGGAGAATGGGGGAGTTTATACTGTGTGAATGGGGAAGGAATGGGAATAGGGAAGAGTTGGGGGTGAGGAAAGAAGGAAATGGGGGAGCTTACAGTGTGGAAATGGGGAGGAAGTGTAGGAATAGGGAAGTGATGGGGGTGAGGAGGAGAGCTTATAGTGGAAAATGGGGAGGAAATGTAGGAATAGGGAAGTGATGGGGGTGAGGAAAGAAGGAAATGGGGGAGCTTATAGTGTGGAAATGGGGAGGAAATGTAGGAATAGGGAAGTGATGGGGGTGAGGAAAGAAGGAAATGGGGGAGCTTATAGTGTGGAAATGGGGAGGAAATGTAGGAATAGGGAAGTGATGGGGTGGGGAAAGACGGAAATGGGGAGCTTATAATATGGAAATGGGGAGGAAATGTAGGAATAGGGAAGTGATGGGGGGAGGAAAGAAGGAAATGGGGGAGCTTATAGTGTGGAAATGGGGAGGAAATGTAGGAATAGGGAAGTGATGAGGATGAGGAAAGAAGGAAATGGGGAGGATATAGTGTGGAAATGGGGAGGAAGTGTAAGAATAGGGAAGTGATGGGGGTGAGGAAAGAAGGAAATGGGGGAGCTTATAGTGTGGAAATGGGGAAGAAGTGTAAGAATAGGGAATTGATGGGGAGAGGAAAGAAGGAAATGGGGAGCTTATAATATGGAAACGGGGAGGAAGTGTAAGAATAGGGAATTGATGGGGGGAGGAAAGAAGGAAATGGGGAGCTTATAATATGGAAACGGGGAGGAAGTGTAAGAATAGGGAATTGATGGGGAGAGGAAAGAAGGAAATGGGGAGCTTATAATATGGAAATGGGGAGGAAGTGTAAGAATAGGGAATTGATGGGGTGAGGAAAGAAGGAAATGGGGGAGCTTATAGTGTGGGGATGGGGAGGAAATATGAGTGTGGGGAAATAATGGGGGTGGGGAGAGGGGAAGAAGGGAGAGCTTGTGGTGGGAGAATGGGGAGGGGAAGGGGGAGGGAGGAAAGGGGAGGGAGAAAGCTGGTGATGCATGTTTATTGAATATTGGGGAGGGGTTACACACACACACACACACACACACACACACACACACACACACACACACACACACACACACACACCCACACTTCCCTTTGTTACTCCATTACAACCCCTCATCCTATTGTTCCTCCTTATTTTTTTTTCCTTTCTTTCCCTCTTATCCCACCTCCTCCTCCTCCTCCTCCTCCTCCTTTATCCCGTCTCCCTCCTCTCTCAGCTTCTATTGTCATCTTTTTTCCCTCTTCCTCTTCCTCTCTGGTTACTTATGCACTTTAATGCGGTGGGAGAGAAGAGAAGAGGCTTGGAAAGAAAAGAGAAGAGGCAAAGGTAGAGGATGAAAGGGAAAGTGAGTAGGAAGAGGAGAGAGAGAAAAGGTTGAGGAATGAGAGGGAGGGAGAGGAGGAGAAGAAGAGGAGGAGGTGGAGGAGGTGGGTGAAGGAGAAGAGCCAAAACTAGGATGAAAGGAAAGGCTGAAGATGAGAGGCAAAGTGTGTAGGAAAAGGAGAGAGAAAAGGTTAAGTAATGAGAGGGACGAAGAGGAGGAGGAGAAGAGTGGGAGGAGGAGGAGGAGGAGGAGGAAGGTTTGGGTGAGATAGCTCATTAAACAACTTTTGATAAGCTCCATTAAGTTTCCCTCTCGTCAAAGCTGGACATTATAAGCTTGTGCCAAGTTTATCCCATCGGCTAACCGCCTTCAGCATTGCCCCTGTGATGTGTGTGTCCTTCCCTGGGTCATGAGGTGGATTAGAGGGTGCGGGTTTGGTAGCTTTTGATATATTAACAGTGAAGGAGGCAGCTCAAGGGCGAAAAAAAGGGGGGGGTGGAGAATAAAGTCCTCTGGCGTGGCTGCAAATAGTTGAGTAGTTGAAAGAGGGTCAAAATTGCGGACGGTGAGGGGGTCTTGATGTTCCCCTCTTGAAAGTGTTAAGTCGTTGGTCAGAAGGAAATGCAGATAAAGAAAGGCTGTTTTAGAGTTTACCAGCATGGGTGATGAAAGAGTGAAGAAGCTGCTTAACTCTTGCGGAAGGGATTTGGATAAGATTGGGATGAGTGAGAGTAGGAAGTTGTGTGTAGTTGTGACGCTCTCCTTTTACTACTACTACTACTACTACTACTACTACTACTACTACTATTACTATTACTACTACTACTACTACTACTACTACTACTTCTACTACTACTACTACTACTACTACTACTACTACTACTACTACTACTACTACTACTACTACTACTACTACTACTGTGATGTTTGTGTTTTCTTTATCATCTCTATCGCTTTGTCAGTATCTGTCCATTAATTAACTTTTTTTGCTTCTGTGTGTCTTTCCTAGTCTGTCTGTCTGTCTGTCTGAGTGCATCCCTCTGTGTGCCTGTGTCCTGGTTAATGGGCGTCTGTCTGTGCGTTCGTCTTTGTCATTCTCTCTCTCTCTCTCTCTGTCCGGGTCGTTTGAAGATGCAGGCCATTTGTAAGTCAGACTAACAAGCAACAGCTCCCAAGTTAGGTGGTCCTCCTCCTCCTCCTCCTCCTCCCTCCCGATTTTTCCTCCCTCCCTAGTCGCTGTTAAAAGGAATTCCTCGTATTGTATATTTTTATTTATTTGTTTTGTTTGGTTACGTATTGGGAAAAGAATGTAGGGAACGAGAGAGAGAGAGAGAGAGAGAGAGAGAGAGAGAGAGAGAGAGAGAGAGAGAGAGAGAGAGAGAGAGAGAGAGAGAGAGAGAGAGAGAGAGAGAGAGAGAGAGAGGCGAAAGTTAATCTGGGGAATAGTATTGGTTTGTTTGTTGAGGTGTACGTGTGTGTGTGTGTGTGTGTGTGTGTGTGTGTGTGTGTGTGTGTGTGTGTGTGTTGTGGCGGTAGAATGTTTGGTTAGTTAGTTTAGCAGTGTGTGTGAGAGAGAGAGAGAGAGAGAGAGAGAGAGAGAGAGAGAGAGAGAGAGAGAGAGAGAGAGAGAGAGAGAGAGAGAGAGAGAGAGAGAGAGAGAGGGAGCAGAATCGAACGTGGAATAAAAATGAAAAAAAAGCGAAACTCAGAATGGATATAGAATGACAAATAGTTGACAAGAAGTGGGGAAAAACGAGAGAGGAAAGATGAGGAGGGAGGAAAAAGTAAAAGTAAAAAAGGAGGAAAAAAAGAAGAAAGAGGAAGAGGAAGTGAGGAAAAAGATCGTGAGCGGGATGGAAAAGTAGAGGGTAACAGATGAATTTGAAAGAGAAACGACAAAGAGAATAAAAAGAGGAAAGGGAAAGAAAGAGGGAAGTAGATGGGAAGGAAAAAAAGGAAGGGGGGAAAAGAAACGAAATGAGAATGAGGAGAAGAGGAAATAGGGACTGGAAAGAGGAAGAGAGAGAAGAGAATAGTGTGAAAGAGGAAAGGGAAGAAGATAAAATGGAGAATCAAAACACAGAACCAGAAAGAGGAAAAAGAGGAAGAGGGCAGAAAAAATTAAAGGAAAAGAGGAAGCGAGAAAAAGAATAAAGGAAAAGAGGATGGAAGAAGAGAAAAGAATAAGAGGGGAAGAAAGGAAGAGGGGAAAGAAGGGGAGACATGGCAAGGGAAGAAAGAAAAGAAGTAAACGGAACGAGAGGAAAATGAAGAGAAGAGAATAATGGGAGAGAGAGAGAGAGAGAGAGAGAGAGAGAGAGAGAGAGAGAGAGAGAGAGAGAGAGAGAGAGAGAGAGAGAGAGAGAGAGAGAGAGAGAGAGAGAAAATGAAGAACATCCAGAGATATGATTCGCTTCCTGTCGTCTCCTCTTACTTCTCTTTCATCTGTTTCCTCTTCCTCTTCCTCCTCTTTCTCCTCCTCGTGTCTCTCCTCCTCTTCCTCCTCTTTCTCCTCCTCGTGTCTCTCCTCCTCTTCCTCCTCCTCCTCTTCATCTTCTTATGTTTGTTGTTTCGTTCCCTTCTCTTTCATCTTCTCTTCCCCCTCCTCTTCCTCTTATGTTTGTTGTTTCTTTTCATTCTCTTTCATCTTCTCTTCCTCTTCTTCCTCCTCCTTCTCCTCGTTCCTCATCCCCTTGTTATTGTTTCTCTTCCTCTTCCTCTTCCTTGTTGCTTTGTCTCCGATTCTGCCTCTTCTTCTACTGCTATTGTTCCTCCTCCTCCTCCTCCTAAAGTAGTAGTTGTGGTAGAAGGGTTTGTATTCCCTTCTTTGTAAATCAGTTAGTTAGTTAGTTAAATCAGTTAGTTAGTTTTTGTCTCCATTATTATCTCTTATCCCCTTCTATTTTATCTTCCCTTTTTCCCTTCCTTCCTCTTTATTCGCAAGTGTGTTCCCAAGGTCAACATACCTGTGATTAATTTCTGTTTACCTGTTCTGTCTTGCCACGTAATATTTATAGGCATTTTCCGAGAATGTTACGTTTATGAATTAGTGGAATGTGTAAGATTTTTTTAAAGGCGTGCTTGTGAAGGGAAAGTGGGGAGTGATTGTGCGTGTGTGTGTGTGTGTGTGTGTGTGTGTGTGTGTGTGTGTGTGTGCGTGGGTTAAAAATATTGTCTTGTTAATTTTTAGCTGTTCCCGTCTCAGGTTTGCGCGCCTGAGGTAACTCATGAGATAGAGTATGTCACCTGGGGAGGCCGCATATTCTCTCTCTCTCTCTCGTTCACTCATTTTTCATCTACATCCTCTACCTCTCCCGTCGTCATCACCTCCTCCTCCTCCTCCTCCTCCTCCTCCTCCTCCTCCTCCTCCTCCTCCTCCTCCACCTCCTCCTCCATATCCCCCTTCTGTTCACCCTCGATCATCTTGTTTATGGTGAGGCTCCCCATTACCTGCCGTCACCTGGCCCCTTCACAGGTGTGCTAAGGGCCCGTACATCACCTGTGCAGCCTGTGTACACCTATTAGCCGCCGCACCTGTCCATACGCACCAGCCACGTACATGACTTTAATAAACATACATGGCGATAGACACACACTCCCTGACGTTCATGTACACAGCCTTTTGGAAGTTGCTGTGTGTGTGTGTGTGTGTGTGTGTGTAGGATATGAAGCTAGGGTTGGTATTAACACACACACACACACACACTCACACACACACACACACACACACTCACACACACACACACACACACACACACACACACACACACACAGACACAGGCAATAACCCAAAGTGCTCCCAGAATGCAGCGGGGCGGACGGACTCGAGTGAAGGGGAATAACAGTCGCAGAAAAGTATTTTGACAACAACCACAGGAACACGAGTGGCGGGGAGACAATTAAAGGTGACCAGCGCTCTCTCTCTCTCTCTCTCTCGCATCAGTGCCAAAAGGTGCAGGAATGACGGTATTGCAGAAAGATTGCTTGCAGGAAGTTGTTTAGTTTTTATATATTTTTTCTTTAGCGAGTGATGAATGTAGAGAAAGTAGATGGGGAGGGAGGGAGGGAGGGAGGTTAGGGGGGAGAGAGGGAGAGAGAGAGGGTGAAAGTGTAAAAGAAAGCAAGATATTGAGAAACAAAGTGAGAAAGTGAGTGTTAGAGATACAAAGTGAGAAAAAGTGAAAGGGATTAAGTGAGAGATAATGTGAGAAAGTGAAATTGTGAGAAAGTGAAAGTATGAAAGTGAGAAAGTAAAAGTGAAAAGGAGAAAGTGAGAAAATAAGAAAGAAAATGAAAAAGAGAAAGTGAGGAAGAGAAATGGAAAGGAGAGAGAGAGAGAGAGAGAGAGAGAGAGAGAGAGAGAGAGAGAGAGAGAGAGAGAGAGAGAGAGAGAGAGAGAGAGAGAGAGAGAGAGAGAGAGAGAGAGAGAGAGAGAGAGAGAGAGAGAGAGAGAGAGAGAGAGAGAGAGAGAGAGAGAGAGAGAGAGATTCAAAGTCTAACGATGAGGCAAAGAGGAAAGGATGAGCAGCTGGAGGAGGAGGAGGAGGAGGAGGAGGAGGAGGAGGTAAAACACGACGACCTGGCAAATAGAAAAAGCTAAAAAAAGGAGAATGATCTAGCTAGAGGAGGAGTAGGAGGAGGAGGAGACGAGAAATTGGAGAAAGGAGAAATTGGAGGACAGGAAAAAAAAGGAAGCAAGAAGTCTCATCAGCAATCTCAGACTCCATCGAGATCTTGGAATGTGAGGAGGAGGAGGAGGAGGAGGAGGAGGAGGAGGAGGAGGAGGGGGAAGAATCGGAGGAGGAGGGGAAGGTGGATGAGGAGGAGGAAGACGAGGGATTGATATATTAGAATGATTCGGAAGGAAGGAAGGAAAAAAATGAAGAAAATGAAATAGCGAAGAATTAAAGTATTACGATTAAAGGAAATAGAAAGAAGAAAAAAAAGGATGAAAAAACGAATGAAAAGAATTAAAGAAGGAATGACTGAAGGACTAAAGGATGAATGATATGAAAGAGGAAGGAAACAAAGAAGACAGCAATATAAAAAAAAATGTAAAGCTGAAAGAGAAAAGAAAAAGAAAAGAGAAAAGAGGAAAGAGGAAACTTTGAACACTTAGATGGATAGACTAAATGAACGAAGAAAAGATCAAAGCAATAAACAAATGAGTGTAGGAAATCAAGCATGCAAAGAAGGAATGATTTCACTTCCCAGATGACGAGGGAATCAGGGAAGAGAGAGAGAGAGAGAGAGAGAGAGAGAGAGAGAGAGAGAGAGAGAGAGAGAGAGAGAGAGAGAGAGAGAGAGAGAGAGAGAGAGAGAGAGAGAGAGAGAGAGAGAGAGAGAGAGAGAGAGAGAGAGAGGAAGGAAACAGGGAAGAAACACTGATAAAAGAGAAAAATAGATAAAGAAAAGGAGGAAATATGGATAACGCTAATAAAAGAGAAAGAGGAAGGGAACATGGAGACGGATGAAAGATTGAATGGAGGAAGAAAATATGGAAGCAGTGGACGAGGGTACGAAGGAAGGAAAGGAAGCGAGCATGGAAAAAGAAAAATGCTGAAAAGTAAGAGAAAAATATGAAAACGTGGGTGAATAAAGGAGTAAGACGCTAATAGAAGGAAAAGAAGGACATGAGAAAAGGGAGAGAGAGAGAGAGGGAGAGAGGTAGAGAGGGAAAGATAGCGAAAATGAGAGAAAAAGAAAGCAAGACAATGAGAAAGAAAGCCAGAAATTGAGAATGTGAGAGAAAGTAGGAAAGTATGAAAGAATGAGAAGATAAAAGTATAAAAACATGGATGCTATATGAAATGAAGGAGGAGAATGAAAGTAATGAAGGAGGGAAAACAAGTAAAAATGAAGAAAGAAGGAAATAATAAGAAGATAAAAATAGGAAAACATGGATGCTATATGAAATGAAGGAGGAGAATGGAAGTAATGAAGGAAGGAAAACAAGTAAAGATGAAGAAAGAAGGAAAGAATAAGAAGATAAAAATATAAAAAAACATGGATGCTATATGAAATGAAGGAGGAGAATGAAAGTAATGAAGGAAGGAAAACAAGTAAAAATGAAGAAAGAAGGAAATAATAAGAAGATAAAAATAAGAAAACATGGATGCTATATGAAATGAAGGAGGAGGAGAATGGAAGTAATGAAGGAAGGAAAACAAGTAAAGATGAAGAAAGAAGGAAATAATAAGAAGATAAAATTAGGAAAACATGGATGCTATATGAAATGAAGGAGGAGAATGAAAGTAATGAAGGAAGGAAAACAAGTAAAGATGAAGAAAGAAGGAAAGAATAAAAAGAAAAATAGGAGAACATGAACGCTATATGCTATGCTATATATATGTATTCAGGAGCAGTAAGTAGCGGACTTTTTTATAATATTTTTTTTTACGCCCTTGAAATGTCTCCTTAGCTGTAAAAAAAATGAAATGGAGGAGGAGAATGTGAATAATAAAGGGAGGGAAACAGTAAAGATGAAGTAGTAGTATTTTCACTCCCTACCAGATGGCGTGGCAGTGAGGGACAACACAGGGATTGGCGTGTTGTGCTGGTGCTGCCCTCCAGTGATATTTCGTTGCAAGACAAGTGTTTCGCTCTCTTTTACAGCCTCGAACACTACAATACACTGCACGAGATGGAAGTGGCGCCCTCCATCTCCTCCTCCTCCTCCTCCTCCTCCTCCTTTTCCTCCTCCTCCTCACTTACCCTTCTAGTTCCCTTTTCTTCTGTCTCTATTTCCCTTTTCATTTCCCTGTTGTGTTGTTTATTTCTTCCCTCTCTGTTCCTTTTTTCCTCCTTTTCTTTTCTTCTCCTCTTCCTCCTTTTCCTCCTTTCCTATACCGTCTTCTCTCGTTCCTCCTGCTTTCTCTTTTTTTGGGTTGGTTATATATTCGTTTTTCCTGCGTTTCTTGTCTCGTGTTCACTTCCCCTCCTTCTTTTTCGTCTGTTCTACCTCCTCTTTCTAGTCCTCTTCCCCTCTTACTTTTTCTTTTTCCGTCTCTCTTTTCCTCTTAATTTCTCTTCTTTTTTATATTTTTTGACTTCCTCTGTATCTTGATTTCTATTTCCTTCCCCTCCTTCTCCTCTTCTTCCTCTTCCTCCGCCTCTTCGTCTTCCTCTTTCTCTTCTCCTCTTCTACTTCTTTCGTCTCTGTTTTCCTCATCATTTTTAATCTCCCTCCTTCTCTTGTTCCATCTTTCCTTCCCTTCTTCTTCTTCTTCTTCTCCTTCTAGTTCGTCTTCTTCTTCTACTTCTTCTTCTTCTTCTTCTTCTTCTTCTTTTTCTTGTTCTTGTTCTTGTTCAAGTTCTTGTTCTTCTTGTTCTTCTTCTTGTTCTTGTTCTTCTTCTTCTTTTCTTTCTCTTCCTCCTCCTCCTCCTCGCTTACTTTTCCTTATCTTCCTCCTCTAGTCTTTCTGCTTTCTGCTCCTTCTCTTCAGTCTTTCTTATCTCCCTCCTTTTTCTTCCTTGTCTTATCTTCCTACCTTTCTTCTTCTTCTTCTTATCTGACTCGTCGCGTCTTACATTTTCTTTTATCTTCCTTAAGTTTACCTCTTCATTGCTCTTGTTCCGTGTCATCGTGTTCCTCCTCCTCTTCCTCCTTCTTACTCTTCTACTTTTTTCTCTCCTTCCCTTTCTATTTTTCTTTTTATCTCTTCTTTGATTTCTTTTATTTTTGGTCTTCGTGTCTGTCTCCTATTGCATTCCGTTCCTCCTCCTCCTCCTCCTCCTTCCCTTCTTCTCTTCTTCTTTTTCCTCCTCCTCCTCCTCCTCCTCATGTGGATTGGATAGAAAAATAACTCATTTCATTCTCAAAGTTACGATTCTTGAACTTAAAGAATAATATGTAACTTGGATGAAACTTCGAAGCCTAACTTTTGAGACTTAAGTGGATGCTCCTTTGTTCTCCTTTACTTTTTTCCTGTTTTCTTTGGGGAGCGTGGGCGGCGGGGAGGGGAGGGGGGAGGATGGGAAGAAAGGAAAGGGTTGAGAGGGGAATGGGAAGGAAAGGAAGGGGTTGAGGGGAATGGGAGAGAAAGGAAGGGGTTGAGAGGGGAATGAGAAGGAAAGGAAGGGGTTGAGAGGGGGAATGGGAAGGAAAGGAAGGCGTTGAGAGGGGGAATGGGTAGGAAAGGAAGGGGTTGAGAGGGGGAATGAGAAGGAAAGGACGGGGTTGAGAGGGGGAATGGGAAGGAAAGGAAGGGGTTGAGGGGGAAGGTGGGTAGGAAAGGAAGGGGTTGAGAGGGGGAATGGGAAGGAAAGGAAGGGGTTGAGAGAGGGAATGGGAAGGAAAGGAAGGGGTTGAGAGGGGGAATGGGAAGGAAATGAAGGGGTTGAGATGGGGAATGAGAAGGAAAGGACGGGGTTGAGAGGGGGAATGGGAAGGAAAGGAAGGGTTGAGAGGGGAATGGGAAGGAAAGGAAGGGTTGAGAGGGGGGAATGGGAAGGAAAGGAAGGGTTGAGAGGGGGAATGAGAAGGAAAGGACGGGGTTGAGAGGGGGAATGGGAAGGAAAGGAAGGGGTTGAGAGGGGGAATGGGAAAGAAAGGAAGGGGTTGAGAGGGGGAATGGGAAGGAAAGGAAGGGGTTGAGGGGGAAGATGGAAAGAAAGGAAGGGGTTGAGAGGGGAATGGGAAGGAAAGGAAGGGGTTGAGGGGGGGAATGGAAGAAAGGAAGGGGTTGAGAGAGGGAATGGGAAGGAAAGGAAGGGGTTGAGGGGAAGATGGAAAAAAGGAAGGGTTGAGAGGGGAATGGGAAGGAAAGGAAGGGGTTGAGAGGGGAATAAGAAGGAAAGGAAGGGGTTGAGAGGGGAATGGGAAGGAAAGGAAGGGGTTGAGAGGGGAATGGGAAGGAAAGGAAGGGGTTGAGAGGGGGAATGAGAAGGAAAGGAAGGGGTTGAGAGGGGGAATGAGAAGGAAAGGACGGGGTTGAGAGGGGGAATGGGAAGGAAAGGAAGGGGTTGAGAGAGGGAATAAGAAGTAAAGGACGGGGTTGAGAGGGGGAATGGGAAGGAAAGGAAGGGGTTGAGAGGGGGAATGAGAAGGAAAGGACGGGGTTGAGAGGGGGAATGGGAAGGAAAGGAAGGGGTTGAGAGGGGGAATGGGAAGGAAAGGAAGGGGTTGAGGGGGAAGATGGAAAAAAAGGAAGGGGTTGAGAGGGGGAAGGTGGGAAGAAAGGAAGGGGTTGAGAGGGGGAATGGGAAGGAAAGGAAGGGGTTGAGAGGGGGAATGGGAAGGAAAGGAAGGGGTTGAGAGAGGGAATGGGAAGAAAGGAAGGGGTTGAGAGGGGGAATGGGAAGGAAAGGAAGGGGTTGAGAGGGGGAATGGGAAGGAAAGGAAGGGGTTGAGAGGGGGAATGGGAAGGAAAGGAAGGGGTTGAGAGGGGGAATGGGAAGGAAAGGAAGGGTTGAGCGGGGGAATGGGAAGGAAAGGAAGGGGTTGAGGGGGGGAATGGGAAGGAAAGGAAGGGGTTGAGGGGGGGAATGGGAAGGAAAGGAAGGGGTTGAGAGGGGGAATGGGAAGGAAAGGAAGGGGTTGAGGGGGAAGATGGAAAGAAAGGAAGGGGTTGAGAGGGGGAAGGTGGGAAGAAAGGAAGGGGTTGAGAGGGGGAATGGGAAGGAAAGGAAGGGGTTGAGAGGGGGAATGGGAAGGAAAGGAAGGGGTTGAGAGAGGGAATGGGAAGAAAGGAAGGGGTTGAGAGGGGGAATGGGAAGGAAAGGAAGGGGTTGAGAGGGGGAATGGGAAGGAAAGGAAGGGGTTGAGAGAGGGAATGGGAAGAAGGGAAGGGGTTGAGAGGGGGAATGGGAAAAAAGGAAAGGGGTGAGGGGGAGTCTTGCCTTTTTCTACCTCTTCCATTTGTTCTTCCTGTTTAGTGTTCCCTTTCTGTCCCTTGTTCTTCCCTTTATTTACATTATTCTCATTTTTTTTTCATACTTTATTTCCCTGTTTATTTTTTTTATTCCCTGCGCTAGTTTGGATGTTGGGTTGTTTATAATTTTGGTCTCAATCCGTCTCTTGAGTTCTATTTTCTTCCCTTCCTCCAAATTTTTCTTCTCTTTCTTCCCTCATTATCCTCCTCTTCTTCTTCCTTACCTTGCCTTCTGTAATATCTCTACCCTTACCTTCCCCCACTTTCCCTTCCTTTCCTTACCACTCCCTTCCATTGCCATCCCTTTTTGTACTTCTCCTTTCTTCTCTCTCTCTCTCTCTCTCATACTCTTTTATTTCATCCCTATCCTTTCCCTTCCCATCCCTTCCCCTCCCTCTCTCTCTCCCTCTCTTCTTTTCTTTCCTTCCATTCCTTCCCTCCTTCCCTTCCCTTCCTTCCTTCCTTTCCTTCCCTTCCTTTCCCTTCCCTTCCCTTTCCTCCATTTCTCTTCCCTTTCCTTCCCTTCCCATCCCTTCCCATCCCTTCTCTTCCCTCCCCGTCTCTTTTCTTTCCTTCCCTTCCCTTCCCTCCCCTTCCCTTCTCTTCCCTTCCCTTCCCTTTCCTCCATTTCTCTTCCCTTCCCGTCCCTTCCCTTCCATCACAAACTCTTCCCTCTGAAACGCCATTCCTCTCTCCCTCTTGCAAGCAGTCATTCCTCTCACTCTCCCTGACGTAAGAGTTTCCCATCTCTCTCTCTTTCTCCTTTAAGCTTGAGATATAGAGTGGCATGTATGTGTTGCCTGCTTTTTAACGTGTATATTTTTTTTCTTTCATTTTTTTCCTTTCTGGTGTAGAGTTTTTTTTTTTCCTGTGTTGGTCTCAGGGGAAAAAAGTAAAGATATGTGAAGGTTTTATTTTAGGGTGACTTTTTAGGGTGATTTAGGTCCATTAGTGTGGTTTTAGGGTGTGTTAGGGTTGTCCGGGGTAGTATTAGGGTGAATTTCGTTGTGTAGGTTTTAGGGGATTGTTCCTTTTTTTCTGTGTTGTCTCGGGGAAAAAAATGTGAAGTGTGTGAAGAGTATATTTTAGGGTGACAATTTAGGGTGGGTCACGATTCTTAAGTGTGGTTTTAGGGTAGGTTTGTGTTTTGTGGGTTAATTTTAGGGTGAATTTTGGTGTTTTTGGGACGTTCCAGTAAGTTAGGGTGTGTCCTGGCGATAAAATGAGGGATATAGTAGAGAGAGAGAGAGAGAGAGAGAGAGAGAGAGAGAGAGAGAGAGAGAGAGAGAGAGAGAGAGAGAGAGAGAGAGAGAGAGAGAGAGAGAGAGAGAGAGAGAGAGAGAGAGAGAGAGAGAGAGAGAGAGAAGTGTGTGTCTGTGTCCGTGTGTGTGTGTGTGTGTGTGTGTGTGATATAACCGTTTAATTAAAGTCCACATCAACATTGCGGCGACTTTTGTACGCGGAGAAACACTCATCAAACAGCATCCGGGTAAAAAAAGAAAAAGAAAAAGAAGAAGAAAAAATAAAACCCACACAGTATTAATTCAAATCTGCATCTCCCTGGCAGCAGCTTCTGTGCGTATCCTCCCGAAGCTGACCTTCCTTTTTGATCACTCCTTTGACCTCTATTCAGGAGCAGTAAGTAGCGGGCTTTTTTTTTATATTTATATTTTATATCTCCTTAGCTGTAAAAAAAAAAAAAAAAAAGAGACGCGTGGTGAAAACTGTCGAGTGCCTGAAAATGTTACGAACAAGGAAGAGAAAAGTTAATGAGACTTTTTTACGGACTCAACGAAAATCACGGAAGCTTGTTATATGCAGGCATGTGTACAGCGAGCCGGCGCACACGCACACTCACGCACACACATACATAATACATACACACACACATACATACATACATAGCACATACATATATCATGCGTCCATCCAGCCAGACAAACAGATAAACAGTGGCAGAATTTGACAGAGACAGATGTAGAAAAATAGACAGACAGACAGCCAGCTAAACAGACAGACAGACAGACAGACAGACAGGCACCAAGTAACAAACAGACAGATTTAGACAGACTGACATATAAACAAACACAAAGACGGGGAGACAGCCGACCAGATAGATAGACAGACTGACAGCCATACATACCAACAGACAGACAGACAGACAGCAACACAGACAAAAAAGACAGACACAGACAGAACTAGGTCAACAAACAGACGTGGAGGGAGATTTAAACACACACAGACAGACAGACCGGCAGAAACAACCACACCCACCAACCAACAAACACACGAACACACACACACGGCCAGGCAAACACACACACACGCACACACACACAGTATAAACAAAAACCTAAATAAACACAAATACAGGCAGGGAAAAAAAACAAACAATCAAACGACTGAGCAAATACTACACATTCAGACACGTCATTTTTCACGCTGCCACGGACGAGGGGAGGAGGAAGAGAGGTGGGGAGGGGGAGAGGGGGAGGGAAAAGAAGGGGACTGAACGAGGAAGATGGGAAACGCGGATAAGAAATAGGAACACTGGTAGAGGGGAGTGAAGGATAGGAGAGGAAGGAAGAGGATGAAGAGGGGGAAACCGTGATAGATAAGAGGAGAGGGAAAGAGGGAATAGGAGCAGAAGAAAGAGTATATGAAGAGGAATAAGAAAAGAGGGAAAGGGAGAAGGGGTGACTAAAGAGAAAAGGAAGAGGAGGAAAGGGAGAGAGAGATGCTTGGAGAAAGAGAAGAGAATAAAGATCGCAGAGGAAGGATAAAGAGATAAAAGAGGAAAGAACAGAGCGAAGGGAAAGCGGAGGATGGTAGATAAGGGGAAAGGGGAAGAAGAGGGGAAAAGGGAGAAGAGGGGGAGAAGATGAAGGGATAAAAAAAGGATAAAGAAGGATGAAGGATCTGCCACAATGATCTATAGAGGGACTCGACTATGGGCTATATTTTAGTAGTAGTAGTAGTAGTAGTAGTAGTAGTAGTAGTAGTAGTAGTAGTCGTAGTCGTAATAATAGTAATAGTAGTAGTAGTAAGAGTAGTAGTAGTAGGAGGAGGAGGAGTCGGAGGAAGAGGAAAAGGAAGACGAAGAGGAAGAAGAGGAGGAGGAGGATGTGTTTGAATATTACAGTATACCAAAGAAGGATAATTAAATATACAAATAAGTAAATAAATAAATGCTAATAAATATATAAGTCGTAAACACATCCAGCATTTACCGAGCCAACACAGACCCGTCAAAGGCTGTTGTCATGTATACACACACTCCGTTTTCTTCACGCGTGTTATATAAATTAGTCATTGCTCCAAGCATTAGTCTCTCTCTCTCTCTCTCTCTCTCTCTCTCTCTCTCTCTCTCTCTCTCTTGTTTATTATTGTTTCTTTGTTTCTTTCCTTTTTTTTTCTCCGTTTTTCCTTTTTTCTCTTTTTCTTTCTTTCTCCTTTCTTTCTTTCTTACTTTCCTTCTCTTTTTCTTTCCTTTTCTTCTTTTTCTTTCTCTCTCTTTCTTTCTCTCTCCCTCTCTCCTTATATGTTTCTCTTTCTTTCTATTCTTTCTTCTTCCTTTCTCTCTTTCCTTTTCTTTCTTTTTCTCTTGTCTTTTTCTTTCCTTCTTTTCTTCTTTGCTTTCTTTTTTCTCTTTCCCTCTTTCTCTCTTGCTCTCTCTCTCACACACCATTTTATTATCATTATTCTTTTTCAGGTGCTCCAGAGTCCGTCATAATTGGGTCCAAATTTTATATATATACTCTCCCCTCTTCGTCACTTTCCCTTTTAATGTTATATTTTACGGAGCATATTTCGCGGGTCCTCTTTTATGTTAACTATTTCGCCCGGCCATGAGGCGAAAATTTATCTTTTATGCGAGAATTTTAGCGCCCGCGTTCCAGGGTGTCGAGAGCGGCGCTGGTTTGGCTGGCGGAGTCGGAAAATGAAGTTGAGGCAAAGGAAATACAAAGATAAAAAATGTTGCCGTGATTCGAATAATATGGAGGTCAGAGGAGTTAAAAAAATCGAATAGAGGGTAAGAAAATTATAAGGAAGCTCCCATATATATTTTTTTTTTCAGTGAAGGCAGCAGTTCAAGGGTTAACATAAATTTAGGGTAGGCGGTGGCTGAGTGGTTAGCGTGCTGGGCTCACATTCACCACGCCATGGGCAACGTCGGTTCAAATCCTCACGCTACCATCTGGGATTTTTCAGTCACCGCCGAGTGGCCTAAGACTATCCACATGCTGTCCTGAAGACCACCCATCAACCCGGACTCTAGAAGAAACCGTCCAGTGAATCAAGAATGAGTTCCAGGGGGCAGCATGAGCCAAGCATAACAGGCGCCACTATAAAAAAAAATGCCTGTGCCACGATGGGCTTGGGCCGATCACAAGGCCCCTGAAGAAAGACTACCGGCGCTATAGGCGGGGATGTAAAAAAAAGTAAAAAAAAAAAGACCAGTAAGCACTTCATCTCCTACAAGTAAAGTAGAGGTGAGTGGCCAAGAGATACGTCAGTTTCGGATGGAGAGGTGTCTTGATAAGTTGATACATCCCTAAAAAAGATAAACAAAAAAAAACTTGAATCGAACATTACTGAGTCAGGCGGTGGAGTGTTAAAAAGTCAAGCACTAGAGGAGAGAAAATGAAAGAAAGGAAGCCCTCATAGGTGATATCACATACGAGTTTGAAGGTTATTAACTGATGAGAAGTTGAAAGTGAGTTAGAGGTAAAGAAAAAATCAATCAGAAAGGTTTCGTAAATCCAATTATGTGGTGGCCTCAAGAGTTCAGAGCTAGAAAGATAAAATTAATCCGAGGTGAAAAGTAATGTCAAAGCCTTAGTAAGTCAAATATTGTACGAGTTTAAAGAAGGTTAAGTGGTAGAAAGGTGAAAGTAAAATAGTGGGACGGGAAACATATAAAAGTAAATTAGTGGGAGGGGAAACATATAAAGTAAATTAGTGGCAGGGGAAACATATAAAAAGTAAATTAGTGGGACCGGAAACATAAAGTAAATTAGTGGGACGGGAAACATATAAAGTAAATTAGTGGGACGGGAAACATATAAAGTAAATTAGTGGGAGGGGAAACATATAAAGTAAATTAGTGGGAGGGGAAACATATAAAGTAAATTAGTGGCAGGGGAAACATATATAGTAAATTAGTGGGAGGGGAAACATATATAAAGTAAATTAGTGGGAGGGGAAACATATAAAGTAAATTAGTGGGAGGGGAAACATATAAAGTAAATTAGTGGGAGGGGAAACATATAAAGTAAATTAGTGGGAGGGGAAACATATAAAGTAAATTAGTGGGAGGGGAAACATATAAAGTAAATTAGTGGGAGGGGAAACATATAAAGTAAATTAGTGGGACGGGAAACAAATAGAGTAAATTAGTGGGAGGGAAACATATAAAGTAAATTAGTGGGAGGGGAAACATATAAAGTAAATTAGTGGGACGGGAAACAAATAGAGTAAATTAGTGGGAGGGAAACATATAAAGTAAATTAGTGGGAGGGGAAACATATAAAGTAAATTAGTGGGACGGGAAACAAATAGAGTAAATTAGTGGGAGGGAAACATATAAAGTAAATTAGTGGGAGGGGAAACATATAAAGTAAATTAGTGGCAGGGGAAACATATATAGTAAATTAGTGGGAGGGGAAACATATAAAGTAAATTAGTGGGAGGGAAACATATAAAGTAAATTAGTGGGACGGGAAACATATAAAGTAAATTAGTGGGAGGGGAAACATATAAAGTAAATTAGTGGCAGGGGAAACATATAAAGTAAATTAGTGGGAGGGAAACATATAAAGTAAATTAGTGGGAGGGGAAACATATAAAGTAAATTAGTGGGACGGGAAACATATAAAGTAAATTAGTGGGAGGGGAAACATATAAAGTAAATTAGTGGGACGGGAAACATATATAGTAAATTAGTGGGAGGGAAACATATAAAGTAAATTAGTGGGAGGGAAACATATAAAGTAAATTAGTGGGAGGGGAAACATATAAAGTAAATTAGTGGGACGGGAAACATATATAGTAAATTAGTGGGAGGGGAACATATAAAGTAAATTAGTGGGAGGGGAAACATATATAGTAAATTAGTGGGACGGGAAACATATATAGTAAATTAGTGGGAGGGGAAACATATAAAGTAAATTAGTGGGAGGGGAAACATATATAGTAAATTAGTGGGAGGGGAAACATATAAAGTAAATTAGTGGGACGGGAAACATATATAGTAAATTAGTGGGAGGGGAAACATATAAAGTAAATTAGTGGGAGGGGAAACATATAAAGTAAATTAGTGGGAGGGGAAACATATATAGTAAATTAGTGGGACGGGAAACATATAAAGTAAATTAGTGGGACGGGAAACATATATAGTAAATTAGTGGGACGGGAAACATATAAAGTAAATTAGTGGGAGGGGAAACATATAAAGTAAATTAGTGGGACGGGAAACATATATAGTAAATTAGTGGGAGGGGAACATATAAAGTAAATTAGTGGGAGGGGAAACATATATAGTAAATTAGTGGGACGGGAAACATATAAAGTAAATTAGTGGGAGGGGAAACATATAAAGTAAATTAGTGGGACGGGAAACATATATAGTAAATTAGTGGGAGGGGAAACATATAAAGTAAATTAGTGGGAGGGGAAACATATAAAGTAAATTAGTGGGACGGGAAACATATAAAGTAAATTAGTGGGAGGGGAACATATAAAGTAAATTAGTGGGAGGGAAACATATAAAGTAAATTAGTGGGACGGGAAACATATAAAGTAAATTAGTGGGAGGGAAACATATAAAGTAAATTAGTGGGAGGGAAACATATAAAGTAAATTAGTGGGAGGGAAACATATAAAGTAAATTAGTGGGACGGGAAACATATAAAGTAAATTAGTGGGAGGGAAACATATAAAGTAAATTAGTGGGAGGGAAACATATAAAGTAAATTAGTGGGAGGGGAAACATATAAAGTAAATTAGTGGGACGGGAAACATATAAAGTAAATTAGTGGGAGGGAAACATATAAAGTAAATTAGTGGGAGGGGAAACATATAAAGTAAATTAGTGGGACGGGAAACATATAAAGTAAATTAGTGGGAGGGGAAACATATAGTAAATTAGTGAGGGGAAACATATAAAGTAAATTAGTGGGAGGGGAACATATAATGTAAATTAGTGGTAGGGTAAAAATATAAATTAAATTATTGGGAGGGGAAACATATAAAGTAAATTAGTGGGAGGGAAACATATAAAGTAAATTAGTGGGAGGGGAAACATATATAGTAAATTAGTGGGAGGGGAAACATATAAAGTAAATTAGTGGGAGGGAAACATATAAAGTAAATTAGTGGGAGGGAAACATATAAAGTAAATTAGTGGGAGGGAAACATATAAAGTAAATTAGTGGGAGGGAAACATATAAAGTAAATTAGTGGGAGGGAAACATATAAAGTAAATTAGTGGGAGGGGAAACATATAAAGTAAATTATTGGGAGGGAAACATAATAAGTAAATTAGTGGGAGGAAACATATAAAGTAAATTAGTGGGAGGGAAACATATAGTAAATTAGTGGGAGGAAACATATAAAGTAAATTAGTGGGAGGAAACATATAAAGTAAATTAGTGGGAGGGAAACATATAAAGTAAATTAGTGGGAGGGAAACATATAAAGTAAATTAGTGGGAGGGAAACATATAAAGTAAATTAGTGGGAGGGGAAACATATAAAGTAAATTAGTGGGAGGGGAAACATATAAAAAGCTCTATTAGATCACTGAGCTATGAGGTAGGACGTTATTATGGAGTTCACAAAAATAAGTTAGTGTTCGGGGATTAAATGGCGATTAGCAGAATTATGCATCGCCTTCAGAGATAAAAAGATCATTATATTTTATTATTAGATTTCAACAAATATTCCATAATTCTCTCGTGAAAAGGCGTAAATATGATTTTATATCGTCTTCATTAAATAATTATTAAAAAAAAAAGATTGTAGTGGTTAAAAGTGTGTATATTTGTGGTTTAACTTCTAATATAAAAAGGAAAAATACAATATTGTTCTTTTATTAAGGGAACTACACAACATACCAAATTGAATTATAAATAGCTGACTACATTAACGCATCTGAAATCATTTACTAATATGCATTAATGAGGTGTTATTTTTTGCTAATATCTAAAAATTTGCATGCGACGCTACTATTTCAAATATAAAAAAAAGTGATCACGGGAATTTGCCTGAAATGTCAATAACCTGCCGCCCTGAAGAGAGGAAACATGTGGACATAGTTATCATTTGGTGGTAATATCTTCAAATCGACTTCATGGGATTCTACAAGTTCAAATATGAAAATAAGTTGGATGCTAGATGCTTTCTCTTTCTTTTCTTTCTTTCTTTCCTTCTCTTATTCTTTCTTTCTCTCTTACTTTATTTTTCTCTCTCCTATTATCTTTTTCTTTCTCTTCTTTCCTTTCTCTCCTTTCTTTTTTTTTCCATCGGTTTGAGTAATATTTTCAATCTAACAGGAAACGTTTTTTACCCTTCCAACAGGTCGTGGGTCTCATTAAACTAACACCAAACAGGTCCCGTGTCTAGTCTAATCTAACACCAGACGTTTTTTTGCCCCTTCCAACAGGTATGAGGTCTAAAAAATCTAACCTCAAACGCCTTTCCCTCCTCTCAACGAGTCGTAAGTCTAATTGATCTAACAACAAACAGGTTACTGGTCTATTTTCATCTATTACCAAACGCCTTTCTCCTTTTCTAACAGCTAGTGGGTCTAATCTACTCTAACACAAACGTTCGTGGGACTAATCTATTCCAACACCAAACTTGTCCTGGGTCTAAGCAATCTAACACAATGTTTATTTCCCCTTCTAACAGGTCGTAGGTCTAATCTAATTTAACAAACGCTTTTCATCCCTTGCAATAAATCGTCGGTCTGGGTCTCCTAGATCTAGCAGGTGACGTCCATTCTTCCCTTTCTAACAGGTCGCTGGTGTAATCTAATCTAACACCAACGATTTTCTCCCTTCCCAACAGGTCGTGGACTATTTAATCTTTTACCTAACAGTTGTGGGTTTAATCGAACACAAAACAGGTCACGGGTCCAATTAAATTTTACACCAAACGCTAGATCTTACACATAACGTTCATTCTTCCCTCTCTAACAGGTCGTGGGTTTAATCTAATCTAACACTAATCGCTAGATCTAACACATAACGTTCATTTTTCCCTCTCTAACAGGTCATGGGTTTAATCTAATCTAACACTAATCGCTAGATCTAACACATAACGTTCATTTTTCCCTCTCTAACAGGTCGTGGGTTTAATCTAATCTAACACTAATCGCTAGATCTAACACATAACGTTCATTCTTCCCTCTCTAACAGGTCGTGGGTTTAATCTAATCTAACACTAATCGCTAGATCTAACACAACGTTCATTCTTCCCTCTCTAACAGGTCGTGGGTTTAATCTAATCTAACACTAATCGCTAGATCTAACACATAACGTTCATTCTTCCCTCTCTAACAGGTTGTGGGTTTAATCTAATCTAACACTAATCGCTAGATCTAACACATAACGTTCATTCTTCCCTCTCTAACTGGTCGTGGGTTTAATCTAATCTAACACTAATCGCTAGATCTAACACAACGTTCATTCTTCCCTCTCTAACAGGTCGTGGGTTTAATCTAATCTAACACTAATCGCTAGATCTAACACAACGTTCATTCTTCCCTCTCTAACAGGTCGTGGGTTTATTCTAATCTAACACTAATCGCTAGATCTAACACATAACGTTCATCCTTCCCTCTCTAACAGGTCGTGGGTTTAATCTAATCTAACACTAATCGCTAGATCTAACACAACATTCATTTTACCTTTTCTAACAAAGAAGGAGGAGGAGGAAAATAAAATTATAAACGCAAATTCAATGGGAAATAAAAATGAAGACAGGGAATATCAAAGTGAAAATTGAAGAAAACGAAACGCACGTCCAAATTATACAAAAAGCGTAAAATATAAGAAAAAAGGTACCAAGGAAAATTATTAAGTGTGAGAAATATTAAAAAAAATCTCAAAGTCGGATTTCTCATTCTTGTTCCATCTTTTCCCTCCTCCTCCTCCTCCTCCTCCTCATAACGTTAATTTTCCCCTTTCCAACAGGTCGTGAGATTTATCTTATCTAACACCAAACGTATTTTCCCCTCCCAACAGGTCGTGGGTTTAATCTGAGCTAACACTAATCGCTATATCTAATACATAACGTTAATTTTCCCCTTTCAAACAGGTCGTGGGTTTAATCTTCACTAACACCAATCGTTAATTTCCCCTTTCTAACAGGCATTGAGTTTAATCTTATCTAACAGATTAACACCAATCGCTATATCTAAAACACACCGTTCATTTTCCCCTTTCTAACAGGTAGTGGGTTTTATCTTATCTAACACCAAACGCATTTTCCTCTCCCAACAGGTCGTGGGTTTAATCTAATCTAACACTAATCGCTATATCCAACACATAACATTTATTTTCCCCTTTCTAACAGGTCGTGGGTTTTATCTTCTCTAACACCAAACGCATTTCCCCCTCCCAACAGGTCGTGGGTCCGGGTGTTGAGAGGCAGCGAGTCGGGGGTGACACGATGCCTCGCAGGTAAGCCGCCGCGGCCCCGCCTTGACGCAGTGCAGGGCGGGGCGCGACAGGCTGATCCACCGCCAAGCTTGCCATGCCACCCTCAGCCCGCCGCCCGCTCCACCCTCCCGCCGCCGCCATCACCGCCACCATAACCTTCGCAATGGATAAGGTATGTATCGGATAATGGATGTTTTGGTTTATTTTGTTATGTTTCTGCTTTGTTCTTCATTACTTGGTACGGTTGTTTGGTTTTACTCGTTCTCTTTTGTCCCTTTTACCTCCTTTTCCTTTTATTGATGGTTATTTGATGGGATTCTACTACTTTTCCTCTTTTTCCTCTTCCTTCTCCTTGTCTTTCTTTCCTTTCTTTCTTCCTATTTTTACTACAACTACCACTACTACTTCTACTATTACTACTACTACTACTATTACTACGTTCACTCTGGTAGTAGTAGTAGTAGTAAAAGTAGTAGTAGTAGTAGTAATCATGTATACTATTTGCTTATTTCACTGTTTCAGCCGAGATTTCAAATATTAGAGGCCGAAATACAAACAAATCCGTGCAAAACCGTGGCTTAGTTAAGGGAGGGAAGGTGAAATTAACGAGAGAGAGAGAGAGAGAGAGAGAGAGAGAGAGAGAGAGAGAGAGAGAGAGAGATAAGAGAGAGAGAGGAGAGGAGAAGAGAGGAGAGAAGAGAAGATGCCAGGCTCATTTCTCTCCACCTTATCCCATATCTCTCTCTCTCTCTCTCTCTCTCTCGCTCACTCGCTTTCGTCGGTAATTCATAACTGCCTCAGACAAGGGAAGCCACGTCAGAGTTTTCCTTCATATTTTCAAGGTAATTTCTCATTCTCGGGGAAAAATATGGACCTGAAGGCTGTGTTTTGTCCCTGTGGCGGCCGGGGTGTGATGCTGAGAAGGGGGGAGGGGGTAGGGATGACGGGAAGGAGGGAGGGAAGGAGGGAGGGAGGGAGGGAGGGAAGAGGGATGAGTGCGAGGGAAGGAGGAAGGGAAGGAGAAATATTGAGGGTAAGAAGTGTAGTGAGAGAGAGAGAGAGAGAGAGAGAGAGAGAGAGAGAGAGAGAGAGAGAGAGAGAGAGAGAGAGAGAGAGAGAGAGAGAGAGAGAGAGAGAGAGAGAGTGTTGAAGGAAGTGAAGGTGTGAAGGAAAGAGAGAAGGAAGGAAGTAGAGAGGAATGGTGATAAGGATGGAAGGAAGGGAAGGAAGGGTCGAGGGAATTGAAGGTGAGGACAAGAGAGAGAGAGAGAGAGAGAGAGAGAGAGAGAGAGAGAGAGAGAGAGAGAGAGAGAGAGAGAGAGAGAGAGGCGGGAAAATTGTGATAAGCAAGCCATTAGCAAGCGCGCAGAAAAAAGAAAGTTAATATGCAACCTTGAAACTCTGGAGTGAAGTTTGCCATTAAAAACAGAAACAGTCCGAAAGAAAACGGGCTTCGGGACTGCATGAGAGAGGAGGAGGAAGAGGAGGGAAGAGAGGGAAATAGAATGAGAAATCCGACTTTGAGATTTTTAAAAATATTTTTGTCTTTATAATTTACCTTGATATTATTTTTTTCTTATATTTTACGCTTTTTATATATTTTGTACGTGATTTTGGTTTTCTATAATTTTCACTTTGATATTCCCTGTTTTCCTTTTTATTTCCCATTGAATTTGCGTTTTTTATTTCCGTTTTCCTCCTCCTCCTCCTCCTCATCATCATCATCATCATTTCTCCAATTCTCTCGTGTTTGTTACTAATGTTTTCTGAGCAGTGACAAATATTTTTATCTTTTTTTTACCTAGATGTCCTTGACTTGTTTTGGCACCTCCACTCTCCTACTCCAGCAAATACTCTCTCTCTCTCTCGTTTATCTTTCTCCCCATCCCAGCTTAATCCTCCACGCTCTTTCTCTTTTTTTCTCTCTCTATTCGCAACCTCTCTCCTCCATTTTTTCCTCTCCCTTTCCTCCCTCTCATCCATCTCTCTTCCTTTTATTTGTGCCTCCCTCTCCTCCCCTTCCTCCCCTCTCTCTCTCTCACACTCTCCCTTACTTGACATATATACACGCATTTCTCTCTCTCTCTCTCTCTTACGTTCTATAAAAGAGGGAACCTAATTTATGACAACATCCTCCCATTTGTTCCCTTTTTTTTGCCTCCCTTTTCCCCTTTTTTTTCTATCATTCACGGAGATATATTTCCCTCTCCACCTCTACCATTTTTCTCTCCTCCCTCTCTCTCTCCCTCTCTCTTCCCTCCCTCTTTGGATTTATCTGTCTGTCTGTTTCGGTGTTTGTGTGTGTGTGTGTGTGTGTGTGTGTGTGTGTGTGTGTGTGTGTGTGTGTGTGTGTGTCTCTCTCTCTCTCTCTCTCTCTCTCTCTCTCTCTCTCTCTCTCTCGAGGAAGCCTTAATTTTTCCTCTCCTTCTTGACTCCTCCTCCTCCTCCTCCTCCTCCTTCCTCCTCCTCAGCTTCCTTTCGCTCTTGTTTATTTTTAGTCTTTGAATTTTAATGTGACATCACGTCTCTGCAAAGGAGGAGGAGGAGGAGGAGGAGGAGGAGGAGAAGGAGGAGGAGGAGGAGGAGGAGGAGGAGGAGTGAAGTAAATAGAGTCTGGAAAGAATGGACAGAAAGAGAGAATAAAAGAGAGAGAGAGAGAGAGAGAGAGAGAGAGAGAGAGAGAGAGAGAGAGAGAGAGGGCATCTCTCTCTCTCTCTCTCTCTCTCTCTCGTAGCACTCTCTCGTAGCACTCTCTTGTAGCACTCTCTCTCTCTGTATTTCTATCTATCCACGTGGGTGTGTTAAATTTGCATGGTTTAAAGCCCTTGTATTTTTGTCGACTTAGCGGGTATTTGTAGCTTAGTTTACCCTTCAAACAAAGGCTCCTCCGACGCACAAAGGAAAGACATTGTTTTGAGACGGAATTCCGCGTGCGTCGAGCGAGAAAAGGAAAGACGTGTGGGAAAGAAGAAGGAGAGCGAGGAAGTGATGGAGGGAGGAATGAAAGAGTAGGAAGGATTATATGTATGGACAGAGGGAGATAGGAAGGTAGGAAGGAAGAACGAGGAATAGAGGAGGAAAGGAGGAGAAGAAAACAGAAAAGATGAGGAATAAGGAGGGATGACTGAAAGGGAGGATTAAGGAAGGCAGGGAAGAAGTAAAGAAGAAGGAATTGAATGCACAGATAAATAAAGAAATAAAGAAAAGAAGGAAGGAAGAACGAGTGACAGAGGAGGAAAGGAGAAGAAGAAAACAAAGAAAGATGAGGAATAAAGAGGAATGACAGAAAGGGAGGATTAAGGAAGGCAGGGAAGAAGTAAAGGAGGAGGAATTAAGAGCGTAGATAAATAAAGGAAGAAAGAAAAGAAAGGAAGTAGAGAATATACAAGTAAGGGAAAGGACTAACAGAAGGAAGGAAGGATGGAAGGAAGGATGGAAAGAAGGAAGGAAGGAAGGGTGTGGGAGGGAAGAATGAGGAAGATTGAACAAACAGATAAATACATAAAGGAGGGAAGAAAGGAAGGAAGAAAGAGAGATTGAAGAAAGATAAATAAATGCAGTCTTTCTTTCTTGTTTTTTTTTGTTGTTTTTTTCATATTTTATCCTTGTAGTTTCTCCTTTTTAGTATTAACCTGAAGTTCGATCTAATGTTTCTTTTATTAGTTTCATTTTTTAAGCGCTTCTGTTGTTTTGTTTATTTTTTTCATATTTTTATTTAGTTATTTTGAAGTGTATTTTTTCATCTTTTTTAGTTTATCTCTTTGAAAAGCTTTATTTTTGAGTTTATTTTTTCATCTTTTCTCCTTATGGTGTATCTCCTTTTCATTGTTATTTTGAAGTATATTTTTTCATCTTTATTTCCCTTTCAGTTAATCTTTCGGGCAGGTTGGTTTCAAAAAGATCTATGGAAAAAAAAAAGTTCCTTATCTCACCTCGGGGAGTTCGGCTCAAAAGAAAACGAAGATCTATTGACACACATTGACTTCTTCCCTCATAAAGACTCGCGTTCTTGTATACAATTTTTTTTTACCCTGACGTATTGACTCGCTTTCTGGCTGGTGGGTTCTGATGCGTTTTCAATGTATCCGACTTTTTTTTTTTATTCCCTGTCTGTATATGGATGTTGATGGTTTATGGGCCGTGTTCAATGCGTAAATTTATCTCCCATTCGAGGTGGTGGAGGAGGAGGAGGAGGGGAAGGAGGAAGATGAAGGATGAGGAGAAGAAGGAGGAGGAAGAAGAGGAAGAGTAGTAGTAGTAGTAGTAGTAGTAGTAGGAGGAGGAGGAGGAGTAGGAGGAGGAGGAGGAGGAGTAAGCGGACGTCATGGTGGAAGAGAAATAGGGGGAGGAGGAAGAGGAGGAGGAGGAACAGGAAGAAGAGGAGGAGGACTTCGCGCATTGTTCCGGACGAAGGAAAATACAAGAGCAAGATGAATAGACGCCGAGGAGGAGGAGGAGGAGGAGGAGGAGGAGGAGGAAGAGGAAGAAGAGTCGGAGGAAGAGGAGGAGCAGGAGGAGGGGGGAAAGCTTTAGACCGTCTTATGGATCCGAGTCTGTTGTGTTGGTTGCCAGGACTGTTACAATTACCACAAAGACTCTGGGATTTAGTCTGGCGGCGCTACGTTGAATTGTATTACTGAAGTGTTGCCTACGTTGTTATGCCCACCGTGGTCCTCAAAGGCATTCACACCATCTATATTACTAGTGTTTTGCTGGTATTTTTAAAGTAGACGAGAGGATACTGGTGTTTAACGGGTATTTTAAAGGTAGACGAGAGGATACTGTTTTTTTCTGGTATTTTTAATGTAGACAAAAGGATACTGGTGTTTTACGGGTGTTTTTAAAGTAGAAAGGATACTGGTGTTTTACTGGTATTTTTAAAGTAGACGAAAGGATACTGGTGTTTTACTGGTATTTTTAAAGTAGACGAAAGGATACTGGTGTTTTACGGGTGTTTTTAAAGTAGAAAGGATACTGGTGTTTTACTGGTATTTTTAAAGTAGACGAAAGGATACTGGTGTTTTACTGGTATTTTCAAAGTAGACGAAAGGATACTGGTGTTTTACGGGTGTTTTTAAAGTAGAAAGGATACTGGTGTTTTACGAGTATATTTAAAGTAGACGATGGTATTAATAAACAACAAAGCCACTAATACTTGTTACTTCTACATATTGCTAGTAAGGGGAAGGGAGGAACATATGTCTGTACAGTTTCCCCTTGGCCATAATAACGTTAACTGTCTGGCCACAGGTTCTAATGACTCCAAGGCAGACGCTGGAGTGACCCTGAGGCTGTCCAGACCACGGCCAGCCTCTCTCAGGGCGTGTGTGGGTGTGTGTCTCTCTCTCCATCTGTTTCATCTTGCTGTACTAGTGGTCTGGTTTCCTATGTGAGTGTGTATGTATTTCCCTGTGTGTGTTTCTGTATATGTAAGGGTGATTTGTTTCTTTCCAATTTCTTTTTTTTTTCCTGCTTCGTTTCTATCACGTATATTATCTTCCTCCTCCTCCTGTGTTTCTGTTTTCTTCAGGCATTGAGCTGGTGGTCTATTTTTTTCTGTTTCCCGTTGTTGTTATTTCCCGTTGTGCCTTATCTGTTTTAGTCCGTTGTTTGGGAATGTGTAAGTCCTGTTTTCTTTCTGTAGGGTGTTCTTTGTTTGCACGCATAGCATTTTGATGGCCTAGCTTATTTCTGTTTCCACTTCTTTTTTTTTTACAGTAGAGGAAACAGGTCAAGGAAAAAAAAAAGAAGGAAACAATAATGAAAAAAAAAAAGCCCGCTACTCACTGCTCCTACAAAAGATTCAAGAGGAGTGGCCGAAAGATAGGTCAATTTCGGGAGGAATTAATATATATAAATAATATCTATAATTCTGAAACAGTTCAAGGGCAAAAAAAAAAAGGAAACAATAATGAAAAGAAAAAGCCCGCTACTCCCTGCTCCTACAAACGAGTCAAGAAGAGTGGCCGAAAGATAGGTCAATTTCGGGAGGAATTAATATCTATAAATAATATCTATAAATCTATCTATATATCTATAAATCTTAGTATCTATAAATCATTGGTCATCATGTGTCTGCTTCCCATGGTTTGGGTCTAGCGTCTGTTTCCCTTTTTTTCCAGGCATTAAATTTTGCTGGTCTAAAGCAATTGTTTCCTTCTAATTTCTCGTTGGACTTCATCTCTTTTGGTCTGTTTTCCTTTGATTGGGTCTTTGCGAGGGTGTTCTTTTTTGCAAGGTCTGTTTTTTTTTAGGCATTTAATTTTGCTGGTCTAAAACATTTCTGTTTACTTCTAATAACTCGTTGGATTTCATCTCTTTTGGTCTGTTACCCTTCGTTTGGGTCTGTGTATGTGTGTTCTTTTTTTCAAGGTCTGTTTTTTTGAGTCATTTAATTCTGCTGGTCTGCTTTATTTCTGCTTCTTCCCCTTTTATCTCTGTTAACTTTGTGTTTGTCTGTTTCACTTTCTTTCTACCTGTGTATGGGTGAGCCACAGCCTTCGTTACAAGGTCATCTGATCACTTAATATCAATATCAACAACGCCAAAAAAAGCAACACGTTCTTAGATAAGTCAGGTTCAATGAGCATAAACACATTTTAATTCAATATTGGCGGGTTTTGCTTTCACTAATGGCAACGTGAAATAGGGTTTGATTCTAATGAAGTGGCCCGGTGTGTGGTAACGAAACAATCCACTTCAGCATTAACACTAATTTGTTGTCAGTTTATCTAGTTTCCAGTTGTTCCATCAGTTCAATCAGTTTAAACTCACCAAAAAGTCATTACACATTGATTTTGCTCATTATCTCATTATCACAGACTTTTACCATTTTACATCACTGTGTTTGGGGGAATTAGCGCGTCTAAACCATTGAACATTGGTTTGCGGCTTTGCTTTGACTAATGCAAATGCTCGCTACGTACTGACCTAATTAATTAATTAGTGTCTGTTTGTGCGAGCAGAATATTTCAGCCAATCATTCAGTTGCGTGTTCACAAGGGAAACTTCAAACACACACACACACACACACACACACACACACACACACACACGGCTGCATCGAATGTTCCTCTGATTAACTTATGTTTCAAGGTCACTAAAGATAATGCAATACACTTGTTCTGTTAGTGCGTGGGTGCGTGTGCGTGTGCGTTTCTGTGCATGAGTTTGTGTGTGTGTGTGTGTGTGTGTGTGTGTGTGTGTGTGTGTGTGTGTGTGTGTGTGTGTGTGTGTGTTTCAATGGGAGAGAGATAGTTAATTAATCAAGACCATAAACGTAATTGTATGATGTTAATGACAGTAATAATAATAATAATAATAATAATAATAATAATAATAATAATAATAATAATAATAATAATAATAATAATAATGATATCATCAAGGACAATAGTAGTTGATCTTAGCGGGAAAAACAAATATTGGATGATGATGATGATGATGATGATGATGATGATGATGATGAGGAGGAGGAGGAGGAGGAGGAGGAGGAGGAGGGGTAGGAGGAAGGGGAGAAGGAGTTAGCAGAAAGACACTTGGAGAAGAAGGAAGAGGAGGAGGAGGAGGAGGAGGAGGAGGAGGAGGAGGAAGAGAATAGATGTAATAAAAACGGAGCAGGGAAAAAAAAAATTGGAGGAACAAAAAAATCCCTTGAATTATGGTGATGAAGAGAAGGAGGAGGAGGAAGAGGAGGATGAGGATGAGGATGAGGATGAGGAGGAGGAGGAGGACTCAGGTGTCGCTCTTCCGTCAGAATAATCAGCATGGAGAAATGAATAGTGGAGAGTGGCACCATCACCAGGGCCTGTCACTCATGGGGGAGGAGGAAGAGGAGGAGGAGGAGGAGGAGGAGGAGGAGGAGGCTGATTGAAGGAATGACACACGGGGGCAGGAGGAGGAAGAGAAGGTGTAATACAGGATACACTGGAGCATGAAGAGAGGGAGAGCGGACCACGAAGACAGGACGAGTTGAAGGAGAAGAAAAAGAACAAAGAAGAGGAAGAGGAGGAGGAGGAAACGGGGAAACATAAAAACCTGGAAAGACGGAGCACCAGCAAGCCTATTGGCAGGACCTTCACGCGCACTGAGCAGATGGAATTACATGGGTGCGTACGTACGTTCAGTTCACTCCTGACACAACGATGTAGGGGTCGATACGATTTTAAAGGAGTTAATGGTGTCTGCACTTTTTACTTTTGAAGGAAGCAGTTCAAGGGCAAAAAAAAAAGGAAACAATAATGAAAAAAAGCTCGCAAAGCTCGCTACTCACTGCCCCTACAAAAGAATCAAGAGGAGTGGCCGAAAGATAGGTCAATTTCGGGAGTAGAGGTGTCCTGATACTTTGTACTACATCGCACCGCTGAAATATGTAGATTGTTGTTTCAGGTTCTTTTGTTAGTTTGTAGCCTTGAAGCTTTAGAGTGATCGACGTTACTGCACTGCATCAAGTACTTGAGGAACTTGAATCTATTTGTAAGCATCTCTTTTTCCAGCGTAAAAAGGATGAGCTGCTTGGCTCTGAAATTACTCCAGTAATTTGATGTCTTTCTTTTAATCAGGGAACTAGACGTGCACTGCATATCAAAGTTAACATTACTCCCTCTCTCATTATACGCTCGAAGTTTCTCAATATGAATCCGAGCATAGGATTGGCTTAGTTATTTTATTTATTTCTCTATTTTTTTACAAGTTTGTATATATCATCTCACTGCTGATGGTGAGTCCGATTCCTCCTGTATCTTGCTGTCACCATCCGGAGTAGGAGGAGATGGAGGAGGAGGAGGAGGAAAACAAAGAAAACAACAACAAAAAGGAGAAGAAACCCAAAGAAAGAAAAGGAGGAAAAAATAAAAGGATGGGAAAAAATAACACCCATTAATGTTTCAATAAAGTATGATCTAATAATGTTGCCACAAAACAGAACCCGTTGGTGGTGTATAAAAAAAAACTCAATTGCGCTCTTATATAACATGATTCTCTGTGTAATCCACTGTTGAGAGAAGATAAAGTCCCACTGATAGCGTAAGAAGACAGCTCAAGAGTGTTAATACGGAATTCAGTCCCTGGTAGTGCCTTAAGATAAAGCTCAATAGTGTTATCATAGAATCAAGTGTTAGAAGAAGATAAAGTTCAGTGACACCCCTTGAAGATAATCCAATGGAGCTTATACGAGATTCAGTCCCTTGGTAGTGCCTCAAGATGGACCTCAATGGTGTTAACAACAGTTGGAAGAAGATAAAATGCACTGATACCCCTTGAAGATAATCTAGTGGGACTTATACGAGATTCAGTCCCTTGGTAGTGCCTCAAGATGGACCTCAATGGTGTTATCAAGGCATCCACTATTGAGAGCGGGTAGTCCAGTGGTGTTAATACGAGCTTCAATCCCTTGGTAGTGCCTCAAGATAGCCCTCAATAGTGTTATCAAGGCATCTGGTGTTAATACGAGCTTCAATCCCTTGGTAGTGCCTCAAGATAGCCCTCAATAGTGTTATCAAGGCATCCACTATTGAGAGCGGGTAGTCCAGTGGTGTTAATACGAGCTTCAATCCCTTGGTAGTGCCTCAAGATAGCCCTCAATAGTGTTATCAAGGCATCCACTGTTGAGAGCGGGTAGTCCAGTGGTGTTAATACGAGCTTCAATCCCTTGGTAGTGCCTCAAGATGGACCTCAATGGTGTTATCAAGGCATCCACTGTTGAGAGCGGGTAGTCCAGTGGTGTTAATACTGACTTCAATCTCTTGGTAGTGCCTCAAGATAGCCCTCAATAGTGTTATCAAGGCATCCACTGTTGAGAGCGGGTAGTCCAGTGGTGTTAATACGAGCTTCAATCCCTTGGTAGTGCCTCAAGATAGCCCTCAATAGTGTTATCAAGGCATCCACTGTTGAGAGCGGGTAGTCCAGTGGTGTTAATACTGACTTCAATCTCTTGGTAGTGCCTCAAGATAGCCCTCAATAGTGTTATCAAGGCATCCACTGTTGAGAGCGGGTAGTCCAGTGGTGTTAATACTGACTTCAATCTCTTGGTAGTGCCTCAAGATAGCCCTCAATAGTGTTATCAAGGCATCCACTGTTGAGAGCGGGTAGTCCAGTGGTGTTAATACTGACTTCAATCTCTTGGTAGTGCCTCAAGTTAGACCTCAATAGTGTTATCATCGCCCGGAGGTGTAGGTAGCCATCACTCGGGTCACCTCCGCTGCAAGCCTGGTGAGTGTCTCCTTAATAATCCTGGGCTGAGCCGGAGCCACGGGGCCAAGCCAGGCGGGATTACTCAAGGCTGCAGGACGGCGACGCACGGGAGGGAAGGAGGGAGAGAAGGATAGAAGAAGGAGAAGGAATGGAAGGATGGAGGAAGAAGTAATGGAGGGATCGAAGGAGAAGTAATATAGGGATGGAGGAAGGAGGAGGAATGAAGGGATGGAGAAAAGGGAAGAAAGGAAGGGATGGAGGAATGGAGGAAGGAGAAGGATTGGTGAGGGATGGAGGAGTGGGAGAAGGGGAATGAATGATGGGGGATAATGGAGTGTGTGTGTGTGTGTGTGTGTGTGTGTGTGTGTGTGTGTGTGTGTGTGTGTGTGTGTGTGTGTGTGTGTGTGTGTGTACTTTTCCTTGTCCTCAAACTCCTGTTCCATTTCCCCTGCCTCCTCCTCCTCCTCCTCCTCCTCCTCCTCCTCCTCCTCCTCGCCCACATGGTTGCAGGGCCGAGCATGTATTAAGTTTATTTTCAAAGTTTGGCCAAAATGTGTCTCGCGAAGTAAAGTCTGTCAGATTTGCAACTCTCATTTGATTCCGGTGGGGTGTAGGCGATGGGGTGGATCTCTCTCTCTCTCTCTCTCTCTCTCTCTCTCTCTCTCTCTCTCTCTCTCTCTCTCTCTCTCTCCTCTCCTCTCTTCTCTTCTCTTCTTTCCTTCCTTCCGTCTGTTTGTTGTTATTTTTATCATTATTATTACTTATATTTATTACCACTATTATGCTTGTTTCTATATTCGTTGTGGGGAGAGAGAGAGAGAGAGAGAGAGAGAGAGAGAGAGAGAGAGAGAGAGAGAGAGAGAGAGAGAGAGAGAGAGAGAGAGAGAGAGAGAGAGAGAGAGAGAGAGAGAGAGAGTGTTGGGTCCACTTTTCTCCTCCAAATCCTTTCTGATCAGTAAAGTGCGTTGGACGGAGGCAAGTGTTTCCTTCTCTTTCCTCCTCCTCCTCCTCCTCCTCCTCCTCCTTCTCCTCCTCCAGCACTCGGTTCCTGTTCATTCGTCTGTGGCACTTCTTTCCTTCACTCTTCTTTTCCTCCTCCATTCCTTCATTTCCTTCCGATTCCTTCACTTCCTTTTCTTCGCATTCATTCATTCATATCACGTCTTCCTTCCTTCCTTCTTTCCTTTTAAGGCTTTTCTCTCCTCCTACCTCCCTCTTCTTTTTCCCCTGCCTCGTCTTCTCAGCTTTTCCTTTCCTTCTGTTACCTTCTTTTCCCTTCCCTTCCCTTCCCTTCTTTTCATTCATTTCCCTTCCTTCCTTTCCGTTTTGTTTCCTTCCTTTTCCTTGTCCCTTTCCCTTCCCTTCCCTTCTCTTGTCCCTTTCCTTTTCATTCCCTTCCCTTCCCTTCCCTTCCCTTACATTATTTTCATTCTCTTTCCTTCCTTCCTTTCCGTTTTGTTCCCTTCCTTTCCCTTCCCTTCCCTTGTCGCTTTCCCTTCCCTTCCCTTTCCCTTCCCTTGTCGCTTTCCTTTTCATTCTCCTCCTTTCCCTTCCCTTCCCTTCCCTTCCCTTCCCTTCCGTCATCGTTCTCTTCAATATCCTCTATTCATTATCCTCTTTTAATTCTCCTCATTTCCTCCTCCTCTCCTGTGCCCTTCCCTTTCGTTCCCTTTATTCTCTTCCTTCAATACTATTCCTTTCTTTCAATTACTTCTCTTCCTTTCCTTTTCTTCTCATCCCATCTGTTCTCATTCCCTCATTCTCTACTTTTAATACTCTCCATTCCCTTCCCTCTAGTTCTCTTTCTTTCCTCCTCCTCCTCCTCCTCCTCCTCTTCCTTCTTCTCTCCTCTCTTTACCTCCCTCTCCCTCGCAAGCACTCCACACCATTCTGCCTCAATCCCTCCTCTCCTTTCCTTCTCCCCTCCTCCCTTCCTCTCTACCTTCCTCCCTTCCCTTCCCCCCTTCCCTCCTCCCTCCCTCCCTCCATTCTCTTCGTGTCGAGCCGCTGAGGAGAGGTCTTTCAGCTCCCATTAGGTGGTCGCTCCTTAATATTCGCCCTCCCAGACTTCCCTGTTGCTCAGTGTTCAGAATTAGCGACACGTCTCCATTTTCTCCCTCCCCGCTTGGCTGATGGAGGGTGGTGGTGGTGGTGGTAGTAGTAGTAGTAGTAGTAGTAGTAGTAGCAGTGGTGGCAATGGTAGTCCTTCTCCACCTGGTTGATAGTGTGTGGTGGTGGTGGTGATGGTTGTGGTAATGATTGCAGTAGTAGTAGTAGTAGTAGTAGTAGTAATAGGAGGAGGAGGAATGGTGATATTGGTTGTTGTTGTGGTGGTGGGTCGTGTTGGTGATGAGGTTGGTGGTGATGGTGATGCAAGAGTGACGGTGTTGATTGGAGGGGAAAATAGAGATGATAAGAGCGGTTTAGCGAGTGGCGGGAGAGGCTGGAGAGGAGGGGAGGGAAAATTGGAAGGAGGAAAGGAGGTGGAGGAGAAGGATTTTGACAAAGAAGGAAGAGTGGAGGAAAGAAGTAAGGGTTAGGAAGGAATGGAAGGGCGTTAGAAAGAGGAAGGAAGGAAGGAAGGAAGAAAGGATGAAAGGAGGGAAGGAAAGGAAGAACGAAGGAAGGAAGGAAGGAAGAAAAGAAAGAAGGAGGAAAGAAAGAAGAAAGGAAGGAAGAAAGGAGGGAAGGAAGAGAGGAAAGAAGAAAGAGAGGAAGGAAGGGAGGAAGGAAAGAAGGAATGGAAGGGCGTTAGAAGGAGGAAGAAAGGAAGGAAGGAAGGAAGGAAGGAAGAGAGAACGGAAGGAATAAAGAAAGGAAGGAAGGGAGGAAGGAAAGAAGGAATGGGAGGGCGTTAGAAGGAGGAAGGAAGGAAGGAAGGAAGGAAGGAAGGAAGGAGGGAAGGAAGAGAGAACGGAAGGAAGAAAGAAAGGAAGGAAGGGAGGAAAGAAAGAAGGAATGGAAGGGCGTTAGAAGGAAAGAAGGAAGGAAGAAAGGAAGGAAGGAAAAAAGGAAGAAAGGAGGGAAGGAAGGAAATTAGAAAGAAAGGAAGAAAGAAAGGAAGGAATTTGAGGAAGGAAAAAAGGAATGGAAAGGAATTTGTAGGGACATAATGGAAGAAGGAGAAACGAAAGGAAATAAGAACGTTGAAAAGAAAAGGAGAAAGAAGAAAAATTGAAATGGAGAGAAAAGAAAGCAAGTATCGGGTGAAAGAGAGAAAGGAGAAGAAAAAGAAAAACGGGAAGAGGGAATGAAGGAAGGAAGGGAGAGGAGAATATGAACTTAGAGAAAGGAAATAAAACATTGAAAGGGAAGGGAAAGGAGGGAGATGGAGAGAGGATATGGAATTAAGGAAAAGAAGAGAAAGAAAGGGAAGGAAGGGAAAACGGAATAAAGGAAAAGAAGGAAGGAAAGTGAAAGAAATAAAGGAAAGGAAAGGAAGGAAATGAAGGAGGGGAAGGAAAAGAAGAGAAAGAAAGGGAATGAAGGGGAAACGGAATGAAACATGGAAACATGGACTAGCAGGCAGCAGAAAGCCTGTTGGCTCATTACTAGGCTGCCTGCGTTCAGTGATTTAATCAATCCGTTTGCCACAGAAGTGGCTTGCAGGGAAGGATTAAAGCACTTGTGTACCTACTCTTGGGAACGTTCAGTTCACTCCTGTTGCAGCAAAGTGGCGATCAATGCGTTTCTTGAAGGAGTTGATGGTCTCTGCGCTAACCACTTCTGCAGGAAGGCTGTTCCAGTGGCGAACAACTCTATTCGAGAAGTAACTCCTGCCGATGTCGGTATTGCATCGCTTTGCTTGAATTGTTTTTCCGTTGTTTCTTGTTCTCAGGTTAGTTTGTAGCGTGAAGAGTTTGGAGTGATCAACGTTGCTGAGCTTGTTCAGGTACTTAAAGACTTGTATCATGTCTCCCCGCAGTCGTCTCTTTTCCAACGTGAAGAGGTTGAGTCGCTCGAGTCGTTCTTCATAGGGTTTCGTCCTCAGTGATGGTATCATCTTCGTGGCGCGGCGCTGTACTCTCTCAAGTAATTCAATGTCTTTCCTGTAATTAGAGACCAGAATTGCACGGCGTATTCCAGGTGGGGCCTTACCAGCGAATTATACAAGGATAACATAACTCCGGCGTCTTGTATTCGAAGTTCCTCGATATGAACCCAAGCATTGTATTGGCTTTCTTACAGGCGGACTTGCAGTGTTTTGTTTGTTTCAAGTCACTGCTGATGGTGACCCCGAGGTCTCTTTCCTCTTGCACAACATGTAGTGGTTCGCCACCCATGTGGTATATGTGGTTGCTGTTTCTGGATCCGATATGCATTACTTTACATTTGGTAGTGTTGAAGGACATCTGCCATTTTTCTGACCACCGAGTGATCTGGTCCAGGTCTCTCTGGATAATTTCGCAGTCTGCCGTCGTGAGGGCCTTCCCACCCACCTTTGTGTCGTCGGCAAATTTTGAAAGATTGGATTTTAATCCTAGTTCTAGGTCGTTGATATATATGATGAAAAGTATGGGTCCCAGCACTGACCCCTGTGGCACTCCACTTGTGACCGGGAGCCACTCGGAGGCCTGTCCGTTGAGTACAACTCGTTGTTTTCTTTCAGTGAGCCAGTCTTTGATCCACGCTGTCAGATCGTCGCCTAATCCCGCCGACTTGAGTTTCTTGAGGAGTCTTTCATGTGGCACTTTGTCAAAGGCTTTCTGAAAGTCTAGATATATAACATCGCTGGGGATATGATTATCCCAGTTTTCATAGATACCTTGGAAGAAGTCCAATAAATTGGTTAAGCATGAGCGCTTGTTCCTGAAACCGTGCTGAGCATCGGAAATGATGTTGTTGTCTTCAAGGAACCTAACGAGTTTGTCTCTGATGATCTTCTCGAGGATTTTTCCGGCCACTGAGGTCAAGCTGATTGGTCTGTAGTTTAGGGCCACACTTTTGTCTCCCTTTTTGTAGATCGGTGTTACGTTCGCTTGTTTCCAGTCTTTCTGGACTTTTTTTTGTTGTAGTGACAGATTTTAGATGGCGGTGAGTGGATTGAGGATTTGCTGCTTGAGTTCCTTGAGCAGCCTGGGTGACAAGTCGTCGGGTCCGGTAGACTTGTTTGTCTCGAGTTTGTCTAGGTACTTTTTCACATCCCGTTCGTCGATTGTACCAATTTCTAGGGGAGTGATTCCCATCGGTGGGGAAGGGCTCGGTACGGACTGGGTAGTCTCGACCGTGAACACAGACGCGAAGTTCCTGTTTAGGATTTCGACCATTTGTCTACTGTCCTGTGTTAGTACGTCACTTTCATCTTTTATGGGACCGATATTGCTTTTTGTCTTCTTTTTGGTTCTTATATACGTGAAGAACTTTTTCGGGTTGGACTTGGCTTCGCGTGCAATTTGCTTTTCATAGTCACGTTTACTCTGGCGAATGAGTGTTCTGCAAGCTCTGAGGCTTTGATGGTACTGTTCGCGTGCCTCGTCAGTGCTGTTTTCCTTTAGCAAGTTGTATTTTCTCTTCTTCAAATTAATCGCCCGTCGAACTTGGGTAGTCATCCACGGTGTGCTTGTGGCATTATTTGTTCTCCTTGTCTTCATGGGAACAGTCGTTCTCTACCTCCAGGAGTTTGTTCTTAAAGCCGTTCCACGCGCCGTCCACCGGAGTGAGGTTCATGGGTTCCCAAGTTGTCTGGGTTATCAGCTCACGAGCGAAGTTAAAATTGGCTTTTGTAGTCTGGAATCTTGGACATGTTTTCTGTGAGTTCATGGTCTGTTCTGATTTTAGGCGAATTAGGTGATGGTCGCAACCATCCAGTTTTTCGCCGACTTGACATTCACGTGTGAGATCTGAATCACTCACGAGTACTAGGTCTAATAAGTTATTTTCCTCGTCGGTTGGGTAACAATCTGAGTAAGAAAATTGTCCTCTAACATTTCGAGCAATCTGTTACCCTCCCGATCTCCAATCATCGTGGTCCAGTCAATGTTGGAACAGTTAAAGTCCCCGATAATGACTGACTGTTTGTTTTGTGTTATGGTGTGAATTTCCTCGTACAGCGCTTCGTCGTCCGCTGCTTGTTGCTTTGGAGGTCTGTAAACGGTTCCAATCGTTATTTTGTTGTACTTGCTAGTCTCCAGTTCAACATATACAGTGTCATATTTCTCTGAGTCTTCTTTGGTTATTTCCACGGCAGGGTATTTGTTCTTGACGTAACAGATGACACCTCCTCCTTTCTTGTGAAGTCTGTTTTTGTAGAAGCTCTCGTATCCCGGAATTGAGAATTCGGTCATTAGGTGGTCAGAGGTGGCCCACGTTTCGGTGATGGCAATCACGTCCGGACTTTCTACGTCAACATAGGCAAGTAACTCATCCCGTTTGGGTATTAAGCTCCGCGCGTTGGTGTATAGGACAGAAATGTCCTATACACCAATGAAGGAAAGTGAAAGAAATTAAGGAAAGGAGGGAAATGAAAGAGGGGAAGAAAGAGGAAGGAAAAGAAAGGAAGGAAGGAAGGAAGGAAGGAAAGGAAGCACCCTGATAGCCGTAGGAGGTGATCGGGTTCCTGCAACACTTTCCCCAAAACTTAGGGCCCAACAATTCCCCAAGGACAAAAAAGAAAAAAAGAAAAGAAAAAGGAAAATAAGAAAACGTAAAGTCCCCAAAATCTAGGCCTGCAAAATCGAATAAAGAAAAAAAATTTATCTCTAGAAAGCAAAAGAGGGTAAGGAGGAGGTGGAGGAAGAGAAAGAGGAAGAGGAAGATGGGAAAGAAGAAGTGAGAGAAGAAGAGGGAGAAGAGGGGAGGAGCTGGAGGAAGGGAAAGAGGAAGAAGAGAAAGAGGAAGATGGGGAAGAAGTGGGAGAAGAAAAGGGAGAGGAGGGGTAGGAACAAGGAGGTGAGGAAGTTGAAGAAGAGGAAGAGGAGGAAGAGGAAAAAGGAGAAAACGAAGAATACGAGAAAACAAAGAAGACAAAGAAGACGAAGAATAAGGTAAAGAAGAAGAAGGTAAAGAAGAAGAAGAAGAAGAAGAAGAAGAAAAAGAAGAAGTGAGAAGAAGAGGAATAAGAGAAGGAAACAGAAGGACGAAAAAGGAGAAGAACGGGAAAGGAAAGGATGGAGGAGAAGAAGAAGAAGGAGAAGGAGGAGGAGGAAGAAGAGACGGAGGAAGAGGTGGAAGAGGAGGAGGAGGAGAATCACTACAACGAAGGAGGAAAAAACAACCAGAAGGAGGACATAAGGGAGAATAAGGAGGAGGAGGAGGAGGAGGAGGAGGACGACAACCATCTAAAATAATGAGATCTTCTGAGGTTACCATGGCGCGCTTTGTGGCACTCTGAGATGATGTAGAGGAGCAGGAACATTAGCCTGAGAGGGACGGACAATAAAGGATTAAACTCTGTGTGTGTCCCCACGAAGGAAGGAAAGAAGTGAGAGAAAAGTAAGAAAGCATTGGATGGGGAGGAGTATGAAAGGAGAGGAGAGAAAGACGGAGGAGGAAAAGAAAAACGGAAAGGAAGGGATGAAGAATAACCTCGAGGGAAAAAAGCAAAAGAGTGGAAAGGAGAGGAGGGAGTGGTGGCAAAGTGGAGTGACGGGGGTAAGGAATGAGGCATAAGTGGGAGGGTAATCTTTGCGTGTGTCTTTCTCCTTACTGCCGTTCTCGAGGTTAGTAATATAAAGGACAGTGGAAAGGCGTGGCGTAGATAAGGAATAAGGAAAATGGAAGACTAAGTGGAGGGATAATTTTTTAGTGCTGTCCCTCCCCTTATCCGCCCTCTTCAAGTGATGTAGTGGCGGTAGAACGGAATAAAGCTGGATTCACACGAGTCACTTTTTAGTGGTCAGTGGCCGCCACAAAATAATGGTAAAAATAAAACACACACATCTCTATATTAATAGATTCTGGTGTGGATTAACTACTGAAATGTATGTGGTAGTTTTATTTATTAAGAAGTATAAAGTGGAAATGTTATGTAACCGCAAAGACTGCTGAATTGTCAATAAATTACATCTATTGTGACTTTATATTCTTCATGGTCAGCCTTACATTGAGATTACCGCAAGTCTCTTCTACTGGCACACACTTCGTCACGTTGATGTCCTGCCGCGTTGTACGTGGACCAATTTCTGTCATAAGATGATCAAAGCTGTCCTGTGACTTCCTGAAGTAGTAAAAAAAAAAAAAAAAAAAAAAAAAAAAAATACATATATATATATATATATATATATATATATATATATATATCAGGGTGCTCTTTTAGCTCTGTAAATGATGTGTGGAATGCTAGACGCAGTAGTCTGCTGCTAACTATGGGGTGAACCCAGTACTTTCTTCTGCGCTTTTTGCCAAGAGAGCACAGACAGCTGCTGCCTCTTCGGGATCCACAACCCCACGTACTGACCTCATTAGTGGCGGTCACTGAGTGGCTAGTGTGCACACTACTACTACTACTCACTACTACTACTACTACTACTCACTACTACTACTGCTACTCACCATTTTTCGTGGCGACCATTTTTTGTGGTGGCCACTTTTTGTAGAGATGACACGATTGCCTTCTGTATACCTTCCTTTTACAACGTGTAATGAACGTGTCGTTACCTAGGTCATCTGGTTTTTAAGATGGTCAGTACTGTCTTGCTGACCTCCCCCCCCGCCCCTGGACCCTCGGGATCTCCAGCACCGCCGTGAACGCCCCGGGGGAGCCGAGGCGCTCTGCATGCCGGGACTCCTGGGCCCTGAGCTCGCCAGGGAGACCTTGTGCCCCCTGACGCTCCCCAGCCCCTCTGAGGCGAGGGGGGTTGGAGCAAGACGTACCTCTTAATTCACCAGACGGGAATATTAAGTTAATCGAAACTACCGTGAAGGCGCCGATCATGGAGTTTGTCGGATCCGGGATGGCAGAACGAAGAGCTGAAGGAACGTGACAGATCATCCTAAGAATGACCTAGGGATGGTTTTCGGGGCAGCATCCGTTTCCCTCTTATCCTTATTGCTTCTCTTTTTGCTTATTTGGCATAGTCCTTTTTTTCATTCTCTCTCTCTCTCTCTCTCTCTCTCTCTCTCTCTCTCTCTCTCTCTCTCTCTCTCTCTCTCTCTCTCTCTCTCTCTCTCTCTCTCTCTCTCTCTCTCTCTCTCTCTCAATATTGTAGTAGTAGTAGTAGTAGTAGAAGTAGTAGTAGTAGTACTAGTAGTAGTAGTAGTAGTAGTAGTAGCAGTAGTAGTACGTAGTAGTAGTAATAACAGTTGTAGTAGTAGTAGTAGTAGTAGTAGTAGTAGTAGTAGTAGTAGCAGCAGCAGCAGCAGTAGTAGTAGTAGTAGTAGTAGTAGTGGTGGCTAATGACCTCCAAACTATGGAGCCCTCCATGATTATAATTATGTGTCGGGAAAATAAACATGGGTGGAGGTATCATTTATGTTGTAGTAGTGGTAGTAGTAGTAGTAGTAGAGAGGAGAAGAGAGAGAGAGAGAGAGAGAGAGAGAGAGAGAGAGAGAGAGAGAAGAGGAAAGGAGAGGGGGAAGGGCTGAGAAACGCAATTGCACACGACAAAACTTTTCCTGTCGCTGCAGAGGACGCAACAGTAATCTGAGAGAGTGACAGGACCTCTTCACCTCCCCTCACATTCCTCTTGATGGCCCCTTCCACTCTCTGCTGCCCCTCTTCCTCTTGTTCGTCCATCTCCTTCCTCTTCTTTTTTCTTCCTTACTGCCTCTCCCTTCCTGTCTTCACCTTTCTTGCCTCTCTCGTTCAAGTATTTTGCGTCCTTTTCATTCTATTCGTTTCCCTTCTAACCTAACCTGACCTGACCTGACCTGACTTAACCCCTCTTTTTGTTGTCCATTTCCTTCCTCTTCTTTTTTCTTTCCTTACTGCCACACACACTCTCTCTCTCTCTCTCTCTCTCTCTCTCTCCACCTTTCTCGCCTCTCGCTTTAATATTTTGTGTCCATTTCATTCTCTTTTTTTCTGTTAACCTAACCTCCTCCTTACTCTCCCTCTTCCTCTTGTCCCTCCATCTCCTTCCTCTTCTTTCTCTTCCTTACTTTGTCTCTCCACCTTTTCGCCTTTCTCGTTTTACTGTTTTTTTTTGTCATCTCTTCCATTCTCTTCGTTCCCTTTGACCCCGTTTCCTTTTTTTTCTTTCTAAGTCTTCTGCTTCCTTTTCTACCTTGCTCTCTCTTCACCTTTACCTTCACCTTCCTCTCCTTCTTCATTCCATTCTCTTCGTTTCTTTTTACTTAACCTAACCTAACCTAACTTAACCTGATATAAACTAACCTAACCTAACCTAACCTGATCTATCCATAACCTAACCTAACCTAACTTAACCTGATATAAACTAACCTAACCTAACCTAACCTGATCTATCCATAACCTAACCTAACCTAACTTAACCTGATATAAACTAACCTAACCTAACCTAACCTGATCTATCCATAACCTAACCTAACCTAACCTAACCTGATCTATCCATAACCTAACCTAACCTAACTTCATCTGATATAATCTAATCTAACCTAACCTAACCTGATCTATCCATAACCTAACCTAACCTGATCTATCCTTAACCTAACCCAACCTAACCTGATCTATCCATAACCTAACCTAACCTAACCTGATTTATCCATAACCTAACCTAACCTAACCTGATCTATCCATAACCTAACCTAACCTAACCTAACCTAACCTAGCCCAAACCCACTTCTTGTTCCTCCATCTCCTTCCTTTTTTTTCTCTTCTATATTTCTCCTTTCACTCCCCGCTGCCTCTCCTCCTCTTGTTTCTCCGTCTCCTTCCTCTTTTTCTTCTCTTCCCTACTCCGTCTTCACCTCTCTCGCCTCTCTCGTCTTCCTGTTTTTTGTCTCTTCTTCCGCGATTCCATTCTCTTGTTCTTCACTTTCTCCTTTTCCTATACATCCTCTGTCCTTGTATCTTTTATCTCTTCTTGCAACCCATTTTCATTTCTGCTTCCTTTCTCTTGGTTTTCCTTCATTTAGTTTCTCTTTTCCCACGTAACTCATTCTACGTCCTCCATCTCTCCTTTCTCAGTTATTTTCCTTCCTGCTTCTCCTCAATCTGTACTTATGGCTAATTTTCACCTTTCCTCTCCCTCTCTTCCCTTTCCTTCCTTTCCCTTCCCTTCTCTAACTCCCCTTTCTATTCCCCTCCTTTCTCTTTTCTTCGCTTTCTTTCCCATCCAACCCTTTCCTTCCCATCTCTCCCCCTTCCTTTTCCTTTCCTCCCTTTCTTTTCATTGCCTTCCTTTCCCTTCTCCAGCTTCACCTCTTCTTTCCTTTCCATCCTTTCCTTTTCTTTCCCTTCCCTTAACTTCCCTTCCCTTCCCTTTCCTTTCCTTTCCTTTACATTCCTTACCCTTCCCTTCCCTTCCCTTCCCTTCCCTTCCATTCTTCAGCCTCCCCTTCTTCCCCTTCTTCGGCGTCCTGCTCGTGACCCTTTCCATCCTACCCCAAACCTGCCGCAGGAGAGTCATTAGAGAGGCGTGTCGGCAGGAGGAGGAGGAGGAGGAGGAGGAGGAGGAGGATCGATGATGCTTCCACCACATTATCTCGTCCGCCCCTTCTAACATCCACCTCCTCCTCCTCCTCCTCCTCCTCTTTTTTCTCCGAGTTTTTTTTTGCCTTTGTAGTTTTATTTCCTCTTCCCATTTTCTCCTCTTAGTCACTTTTCTCTTTTATCTCTGTCTCTCTAACCCTCCTCCTCCTTCTCCTCCTCCTCCCCCCCCTCCTCCTCCTCCTCCTCCTCCTTCTCCTCCTCCTCCTCGTCATTGACACTCCTAATTGCCTCCCACTCCAGGCCACAATTAGTCACTGATCGGCGACCCAACAATTGTGGAGTTGGTGTAGAGACAGTCCTCCTTCCCTGCCCGTATAGGCCTAGTTTTCCTCTCTTGGTATTCATGGTGTTGCGATGCTGTTGTGTTGTCCTGTAAGAGTGGTTTCCTGTGTTCTAGTTTTTCCCTGCTGTTTTGTTGTAAAGATTTGTGTTGTTCTGTGGTTATGTGATTTTTTTTTACAGCTAAAGAAACAGCTTAGGGGCAACAAAAAAGGTGTAAAAAAAAAAAGCCCGCTAATCGCTGTTGTCTTATTTTTTTTGTTCAGTACGTATGATTCTTGTTTAGAAATTTTCTCTTGTCCTGCTGAAAAATCACTTGCTATTCTTTGTTTTTGTGTATTTCTCGTGTTTTCGTTCATTTTCTTTCATGATGTTGTGAGGCTGTAGCTTTGTTCAGGACGTGTGATTCTTGTGTAGTAATTTTCCCCTTTATCCTGTTGAATAATCGCGTGCCATTTTTAGCTTTTGTGTATTTCTCGTGTTTTTCGTTCATTTTCTTTCATAATATTGTGAGGCTGTAGCTTTGTTCAGTACGTGTGATTCTTGTGTGGCAATTTTTCCCCTTTTGTCCTGTTGAATAATCGCTTGCCATTCTTTGTTTTTGTGTATTTCTCGTCATTTTCGGTCGTTACATAATATTGTGAGGCTGTAGTTTTACTCTGTCCGTGTGGTTCTTTGTGGTGTAGTTTTCCCTTCTGTCTTGTTGAAAGGTTTCCATAGTAGTATTCTGTGATTTTGTGCCTCTCCTGTTTTACTTTGTTTTTCCTTTTTATCCTGTTTATCATGTTTATCCTGATTTTCCTGTTTATCCTGTTTTTCTTGTTTATCCTGTTTACCCTGTATTTCCTGTTTTTCCTATTTATCCTGTTTATCCTGTTTTTTTCTGTTTATCCTGTTCATCCTGTTTTTCCTGTTTTCCTGTTTATCCTGTTTTTCCTGTTTATCCTGTTTATCCTGTTTTTCCTGTTTCCTGTTTTTCCTGTTTATTCTGTTTTGCCTGTTTATCCTGTTTATCCTGATTTTCCTGTTTATCCTGTTTTTCCTGTTTATCCTATTTTTCCTGTTTATCCTGTTCTTTGTTTTTCTTCTCTTCCGTGGTATTGTGAGGCTGTATCTTTATCCTGTTCGTGTGGTCTTTGTGATGCAGTTTTTCCCTTTTGTCTTGTTCAAATACCTCTTACCATTCTTTTTTTCTTTTCTTGTTTTCCTTTCTTTTCTTTATTTTACTTCCTTGTCCTCTTGGTGTTATGATGTTACCAGCCTATATCTTCTGTCCTCATAGAATCCCGTACTAATCTTGTGTTGTTTAGAGAAAGGGAGATGCAGGGTGTGGTAAGGGAAGAAAGAGGAGGAAGAGGAGGAAGAGGAGAGTCAAGGGGGTGAGCTGGCTGGGTGTAGTGGGGTGTGCCATTGGGGGAGAGGAGGGAGAGGGGGAGGGGGAGGAGGGGAGTGAAGGGGTGGCGCTACATAGGCCTAAACGTGGTAGGTTCGTGACGGGAAGGAAACAAGATAAGGACTCGCTGTAGATTTTTTTCCCCTGTGTCACCTTCGTATCTTTCCCCTTTTTTTCCCTTCGTTTTCTTTTTTATTTCTTTTTGTTCGAGTAATTTTCATGTTTTTCCTTCTTTTTTTCGTGTTCCTCTTCTTTCCTTTTCTCTTTTTCCTTGGTTGTGGTTCATATTTTCCATTCGTTTTCCTGTTTTTCCCTTCGTTTTCTTTTTGTTTTCTTTTTTTTGTTCGAGTAATTTTCATCTTTTTCCTTCTTTTTTCGTGTTCCTCTTCTTTCCTTTTCCTTGTTTTGTTTCATATTTTCCTTTCGTTTTCCTGTTTTTCCCTTCGTTTTCTTTTTGTTTTCTTTTTGTTCGAGTAATTTTCATCTTTTTCCTTCTTTTTTCGTGTTCCTCTTCTTTCCTTTTGTCTTTTTCCTTGGTTTTGGTTCATAGTTTCCCTTCGTTTTCCTATTTTCCCCTTCGTTTTCTTTTTTTTACTTTTTGCTCGAGTAATTTTCATCTTTTTCCTTCTTTTTTTTCGTGTTCCTCTTTTCCTTTTTTCTACTTCCTTGGTTTTGGTTCATATTTATCCTTCGTTTTCCTGTTTTTCCCTTTCGTTTTCTTTTTGTTCGAGTAATTTTCATCTTTTTCCTTCTTTTTTCGTGTTCCTCTTCTTTCCTTTTTTTCCTTGGTTTTGGTTTATACTTTCCATTCGTGTTCCTTTTTTCACTTATTCTGAGTTGCTTTATCTCCGCTTTCTTTTCCTTTTCTCTTACACCCATTTTTTTCTCCCTTTCCTTTGGTCTACGGTAATAGTTCCCTTTTTTGTTCTTTTCATTCTTTTCCCACGATTTCTTTTATATCTTTTCCTTGATTTTTAGTGACATTTTCCTTCTCTAAGTGTTTATTTCCATTTCTTACGCATCCCTTTCTTTCTTTCTTTTTCCTTTCTTTCTTTTTTTCTCCTGAGATTATGCTGGTTATAGTCTGATCTCCTTGTCTACAGTTATTTTCACACACACACACACACACACACACACACACACACACACACACACACACACACACACACACACACACACACACACACACACACTGTTCCAGCAACTTTATCAACCAATACTCGGATGACAGCGCAACCCTCTCAGCCGTGGCCTTGTTGTCATGTAGAGAGAGAGAGAGAGAGAGAGAGAGAGAGAGAGAGAGAGAGGTGAGACGTGGGAGGAAAAGAAGCAAAAGTAATCGTGAGAGGCTTGAGGAAGGGAAGATAAATGGGAGAGGAGGAGGAGGAGGAGGAGGAAGGAGAATTTGAAGAAGAAAAAGAAGGAGAAGGAGAAGAGGAAGAAGGAGAAGTAGTAGAGGAAAAATAAAAGTAGGAGAAGAAGAAGAAGAAAAAGAAGAAGAAGAAGAAGAAGAAGAAGAAGAAGAAGAAGAGCAACAACAACAAGAACAAGAACAAGAAAAGAAGAAAAAAATAAGGAGGAGGAGGAGGAGAAGAAAGAGTGAAGAGTGGAGAGAGTTGTGGGTGTGAGGGCGGGTCAGGGAGGAAGGAGAGTCCTCACACGCGTGCTGGTAATGGCTGCTGAATACCAAGAACAACGCATAAGAATAAAGGTCTCAAGAGGAAGCCTTTCAGCCTCTCCCCAAAGACCAAACTCCTATGCCTGGACCCGCCCCGCTCCGCCTTATTTGGCTACCGGGGCCTGGCGGGATGGATCAGCTCCCTCATGCCTCTGCTCACCCCTCGTGTTTGCATCATTGTCTCTGGAAGCGGCTGTCTGTACACGTGACTCCACTTAATATCTCCTAACATTTTTGCCTACCATTCAGTCTGTGTGTGTGGTAGGGAAGCCAGACTCGGATGGTAGTTAGGGCAACCATTCAGCTATCCTGCTACCAAAATCCGTGTTCCTAACTACCACCATTCTACCACAATTTCAAGTTTACTAAGACCCACTCCCATTTTCCATCCCCTTCGCAGTATGTATCACTTTCACTCCTCGTCCTTTGCCTCCCCCTTCCCCACTCCATCTTTTTCACGTTTTTTTTTAAAGTTCGACCTATAGCTTTGGTAGATTTTTTTTTTTTTTACAGCTAAAGAAACAACTCAAGGGCAACAAATAAAGGTGTAAAAAAAAAAGCCCGCTAATCGCTGTTCCCACAAAGACAAAAGTAATTGAGATATATGTTTCTTGAGGTTTGTTGTTCGGCCCCAGTCTGTTAGTGGTGCAGGTATATTTTTTTATAGTGGCGCCGTCTTCCCTGCCTCATTCTGCCTTCCGGAACCACTTAATCCTCTTAGGAGTTTCGCTGGTGCCTAGGTTGATAAGTGGTATGTTGACAGCATGTTGGCAGTCTACGGCCACTCGGCGTTGACTAAAAATTGTCATCTTGTAGCGGCGGAGGGGAATCGAACCCGGGTACTCCCAGACACCACGCCCGCACGTTATCCACTCAGCCACCACCGCTCCTATCTATTGCTCTCTTTTTTATAGTTTTTCACATTGCTACCTTTTCTTCTCTCTCTCTCTCTCTCTCTCTCTCTCTCTCTCTCTCTCTCTCTCTCTCTCTCTCTCTCTCTCCATTTGTATGTCTTAATCCCTTCCCTTGCCTTCTCCCTCATCAAGACTTCTTTCTTAATTCTGTTGTGTTGTCTATTGCTGTTTTTTTTTTTATTTTTTAAGGTAAGGGTAAGTTTGGGTCTGGTAGAATAGTGAAGCGAAGAGAAGAGAAGGGAAGGGAAAGGAACGGACGAGATAAGATGGGATGAAATGGAAAGGTAAAGGAAAGGAAGGAAAGGAAAGTGTAGAGTGGCTGGCTTGCCGGCTTGTGTTGGTATTGGCTCCTTTTTGCCTCTCTCTCCTCCTCCTCCTCCTCCTCCTCCTCTTCCTCTTCTTCCACCTCCTCTCGTTTCTTCGTCCCCGTCAACTCTCCTTCCTTGCCTTAGCCTCGTCTCCCTCACCCTTTCCTCCTCCTTCTCCTTCTCCCGTTTCTTCCTTCTCGCCAACTCTCCTTCCTCCTCCTCCTCCTCTTCTTCCACCTCTTCTCATTTCTTCGTCCCCGCCAACTCTCCTTCCTTGCCTTTGCCTCGTCTCCCTCACCCTCTCCTCTCCTCCTTCTCCCGTTTCTTCCTTCTCGCCAACTCTCTCCCTCCTCCTCCTCCTCCTCCTCCTCCTCGTCACAGATCCTCCGCAGTTCATTTTCACGCCGCTCCTCCATCACGGCGCTGACAATGAAAATCCACACCCGAGTCGGCGTCCCAAAATTGTGTGTCGGTGAGGCGGTTTTGGGGACCCTGATGGACAGCGGGACATTGTGAGAGACTGAGGGAGGGAGGGGAGGGGGTGGAAGGGAGAGGGGGAGGGAGGCGGCTTGAGAGAGTGAGGGAGAGGGGAGGGAAGTAAAAGTCTAGTAGGGGGAGGAAAGGAAAGGGAGGGGGTGGAAAAGAGAGGGTGGAGTAAGGGATGGGGAGGGGAGCATGGGAGTAGTAGGGAGTAGGGAGGAGAGGGGAGTAAGAGGGGGAATGGGTGGAAGGGAGAAAGGGAGAGTAAGTGCTTCGAAGGCGGTGGAAGGGAGGGATAAGGAGGAGTGAGTGCATGGGAGGGGAAGAAAAGGAAAGAGGGGGAGAGTTAGAGCTGGGAGAGGGGGGTGGGGGGGCAGGTTGGGAGAGAGAAGTAGATAGGGGGGGAGGAGCGCATAGGAGTAGGTGGCGAGGGAGAACGAAAGCAGGAGTAAGGGAAGAAAAAGAGGTGGATAGGAGATAGCGAAGACGAGGAGAGGGAGTTGAAAAGGGAGGGGAAAAAGGCGATTATGACGTAGTGGAAATAGGGAAGGGCTTGGAAGAAGGGTGGGGGCGGGGGGCTGAGGGGGTAGGAAGAGGATGGGATGGGTGCAGAGGGAAATCCATTGGTCCTACTTTGTCGTTCGTTATGAGGATGCATCAAGGGAAGGGAGGAATGTGAGAAGCAGAAAAAAGGAAAGAAAGAGAGAGAAAGAAAGAAAAAGAAGGAAAGAAAAAAAGAAAGAGAAAGAAAAAGAAAGAAAAAGAAAGAAAGAAAGTAAGTAAGTAAGTAAGTAAGAAAGAAAGAAAGAAAGAAAGGAAAGTATGTGAAAAGCAGAAAGAAAGAAAGAAAGAAAGAAAGAAAGAAAGAAAAGTAATATGTTTGTAAGTAAGGAGTGCAGGAGGGATTGAAAGATTGAATGGAAGAATGAATGACCATATGAATGAATGAATGAAGGAAGGAAGGAAGACGAGACACACAGACGAAGGAAGGACTGAATATGAAGGAAGCAGAAAAAAGAAGAGACAGTAAGAAGAAAATAACAACAAAAATGAAGTAAAAGTAATTAAGGAAGGAAGGAAAGAAGGAGGTATTGAAGGACTGAAGGTGAGAAACTATGAAGGACAGAAGGCGAGACTGACGCACAGACGAAGAGGAATGAGTGTGAGGGAGAAGAAAAGAATGAAGAAACGAGAAAGAAAAACAACAACAAAGAGGAGTATGAGAGTAGGGAAGGACAGAAAGATTGAAAGATTATGAGGAAGAACGAAGGAATAAAGGAAAGAAGAGGAAACTTGGACACAGACGAAGAAATAAATAAATGTGGGGGACAAAAAGTGATAAAAAAGATAAAGAAAAGAGAAACAGGAAAACAAAAACGGAGTACCAAAATAAGGAATAAGGGAAAGATGAGGAAACTTGGACACAGACGAAGGAAGGAAAAAGTGAGAGAGGAACAAAAAAAAAAAAGAAAGGAAAGAGAAACAGGAAAACAAAACGGAGTACGAAAAAAAGGAATGAAGGAAAGAATAAAAGACCAAGAAATAATAATAAATAATAAATAAATGAAGGAAGGAATGAAGGAAGGAAGGAGACACTTGAACACACTGAAAAAGAATGATAGAAAGGAAGGAAGGAGGGACTGAAAAAGACTATAAGAAAAAATGAATAAATGAAGGAAGAATTGAAGGAAAGATATTAAGGAAGGAATGAGGGAGTGAAAGACGGAAGTGAAGAGGAAATAAATAAAGGAAGGAGTGAAGGAAAGAAAGAGGAACTTGGACACACACAGACGAAGGAAGGAAGGAAGGACGCGAGGCACAAAGAGTTACCGTGAAAGGAAGGAATGCGGGCGGAGGAATCGTAAAGTTGAAATCGCGGACGAAGAAAGGGAGGAAGAGGGAAGGAGAAAGGGAGAGGCAGAGGGAGAAAGCCAGATGAAAACATATGAAAGAGGAAGAGGGCAAGGAATGAAGATAGGAAGAGGGGGAAAGAGAAATGGTGGGAAGAACGTGGGAATGAAGGAAGAAGGGAAGGAACGAAGATAGGAAGAGGGGGAAAGAGAAAAGGTGGGAAGAGCGTGGGAATTAAGGAAGAAGGGAGGAAATGAAGATAGGGAGAGGGGAATACAGAAAAGGGGAAGGAGGAAAGAAAGAACATGTGAATTAAAGGAAGAAGGAAAGAAATGAAGATAGGAAGAGAGGAAAATAGGAAAAAAGAGAGAAGGAGGAAAGAAAGAACATGTGAATTAAAGGAAGAAGGAAAGAAATGAAGATATGAAGAGGGGAATACAGAAAAGGGAGAAGAAAAGGGAAGAAAGAAAGCACGAACAGAGGAAGAAGGGAAGGAATGAAAATAGTAGCCAGAAAAAAAATAAAAAAGGTGAAAAGGATGATAAAAGATGTAGAAAATGAGAATAATAGAAGAGGGGGAGGAGAAAAGTGTAGATGGAGGAACAAGCGATAAAGGAAGAAGGGAAGGAGATAGAGAAATGAAAATATAAAGGAAGAAACGAATAATGATAGAGAAAAAAAAGAAAAACAAGTAATGAACGTAGAGAGGAAGAACACGCGGATAAAGAAAAGAAAGGAAAAAAAGAGAAAAAGCAAAGAGGAGCAACGCTGTAGAGGGGAATACGAGAATAAAAGAAGGGAGGAAGGAATGAAAGAAAACAATAAAAACCGAGAACAACAATGAAATAAAAGAGAACAGGGAAAGGGGAGAAGATGGAGATGAACAGTTACCAAGAAAAAAAACAAAGAAAAAATACATCAAGCAGGAATAAAGTTATCTTCACAACAATAGTTTTCGTTTAGGCGTTGGTCATAGGAACATTAGGAGGAGATAGAGATGAACAGTTACCAAGAAGAAGAAAAAAAAACAAAGAAGAAAATATATCAAGCTGGAATGTATATGTATAGACGTGGAGTATGAAACGAAAAGATAAGAATAAAGTTATCTTCACAACTCATCCCAATAGCTTTCGTTCAGGTGTTGGTCACAGGAACATTGAGACAAGTTAGCGTTGCTCTGTAAGGGAAACTCTCACATTGGTAAAAAGATTGAAGAGCAAAACATAACTTGAAAACGCAAAAGGAAGAAGAAGAAGAAGAAGACGAAGCCGAAGACGTAGACGAAGACGAAGAAGAAGAAGAAGAAGCAGAAGAAGAAAAAAAAGAAGCTGAAGAAGAAGAAGAAGAAATAAAAAACTAAAAACAAAACAGAAAAAAAGCTTGATAATAAATTGGATAACAAAAAACTTCAAGACGTTGTAAGCCCGGGCGTAGTTTGTCATAGAAAGGTTGAAAATATATAAAAAAAGAGGAGGGAGGAGAAGGGGGAAGCGTGCAGTCTGGATGGGGGGAGGAAAGGAAAGGGTAGAAGAGAAAGGAGGGGAAGGGGGCAGGATGGGAGGGGGTGGGAAGTGAAATGGGGGGAGCAGGAAACTGGGAGAGGATGGGAGGAAGGGAGATGGAAGAGAGAGTGGCTTGAAATATGACTAAAAACAACGAAACACAAAACAAACGAGACAGAACGCAAAAAACATACATCGAAATAAAACTGGAAAACAAAAGCAGACAAGAACTTCCCCGTAAAGTAAAGTAAAGCGCTCAAATAATAAATATAACAAAATAGTAAACTTTAAGGACTTTGAAAGTTCCGGCGTAGTTTGTCTTTACGAATATATTTTATCCCCGTCGCTGAAGTCTTAAGGGGACATCTTTTTGGAGGGTTACGGAAAGGGAAGAGACGGGCAGGGAAGGGAAGGGAAGGGGGCTTACACTATCCCTCTTTACCCTCCTTCAACTCGCTCCACCCAAGGGAAGGGGATAAGGGAGGAAGATAAGAAAGGAAATGGAAGAAGGGAGAAGCAGGATAATAAGGGGGAGGGAGATTAGAAGGAAAGAAAGGAAAGGGAAAACTGTGAATATTAGTGAAGAGTGTTTCATTAGCACTTGAGAGAGAGAGAGAGAGAGAGAGAGAGAGAGAGAGAGAGAGAGAGAGAGAGAGAGAGAGAGAGAGAGAGAGAGAGAGAGAGAGAGAAAGAAAAATCAAAAGAGAGAGAGAGAGAGAGTGAGAGAGAGGAGGAGGAGGAGTGGGGGAGGTGAGGGGGGAAAATAAAGGGATAGGAAAATGGAAAAGGATAAAAAATGTGAAGGGGTTAGAGAAGGAGGAGGAGGAGGAGTGGGGGAGGTGAGGGGGGGAAATAAAGGGATAGGAAAATGGAAAAGGATAAAAAATGTGAAGGGGTTAGAGAAGGAGGAGGAGGAGGAGGAGTGGGGGGAGGATGAAATGAATGAGAGGAAGAGGAAGAGGAGGAATATAGCAAGGAGTCGTTGGCATGGGAACGTAATGAAGGGAGAGGAGAGAAAGGGGAATAAGTAAAGCTGAGGGGAAGAGCAATGCAAGGGAAGGGATGCAGTGGGAGGAGGAAAGAGAAGGGAAGGGAAGGGGAAAAAAAATATTGGAGGAGGCAAAAAACAAGGAGTAAAGTCTGAGGGAGGGGGAAAAGAGGGAGGGTAAATGAAGGGAAAGAAAAATAAAGGTAATAGGAGATAATTATATAGAGGGAAGAGGAGAAGGAAAAGTCTCAGGAAGGAGGGAAACAAGGAGGAAAAGAAGGGAAGGGAAAAAATATTAGAAGAAACAAAGAACGAGGAGGAGGAAAGTCTGAGGGAGGGGAAAACAGGGAGGGTAAATGAAGAGAAAGAAAAAAAAGGTAATAGGAGATAATTACAAAGAGGGAAGAGGAGAAGGAAAAGTCTCAGGGAGGAGGGAAACAAGGGAGAGAAAAATACGGAGCAGATGGGAAAAAGGAGAAAAGAGGAATGGATAGAGGAGTTGAGGAGGTGTTTTGAGAGGAAAGTGTGAGGAGGGAGGGGAGGAGAGGAGAGATAGGAGAGAAGTGGAAGAGGGATAAATGGGATAAAGAAAAGGGAATGTGAAAGAAAGGAAGGTTACTGGTGAAGAAAGGAGACTTGTGGGAGGAAGAAGGGGAAAGTAAAAGTGAAGGGAAGGGAGAAGAGGAGAGATAGAAGAGAAGTGAAAGGGGGATAAAAGGGCTAAAGAAGAAGGTGAAAGAAGAGGAAAGGTACTGGTGAAGGAAGGAGACTTGTGGGAGGAAGGAAGGGAAAGTAAAAGTGAAGGGAAGGGAGAAGAGGAGAGATATGAGAGATGTGGAAGAAGGATCAAGGAGAGGAAAGGTGAAAGAAAAGGATAGTTATTGGAAAGGGGAGGAGGGATGAGGGGGAACTAAACCTTATCTAAATTCTGTGAGGGATGACGTAAAGGGAAAAGAGGGGAAAAAGGAGACGGAAGGTAAAGGGAAACACAGGTAAAGGAGGCCAAGACAAAAATAATGAAAGACAGAAAGAAAATACAATGTGACAGGTTGGAAAAAGAGGGAGGAGGAGGGCTGAGAGTGAGGGATGGGAAGGGAAAGGTGGGGGGGGGGGGTAGGTGGTTAATGAGGCTTCGTTACGCATTGGTGGCTCAGAAAAAGAGGACATATGACTGTGACACCTGTGCAAAAATACTAATTAAAAGGTGTACTTAGTTTTTACCTCAAACCCGAAAAAGCTGCGAAGAGAGAGAGAGAGAGAGAGAGAGAGAGAGAGAGAGAGAGAGAGAGAGAGAGAGAGTAAAAAGTTATCGATTTCGGGTAAAAAATTCCTTGTTTTCCTGTCACTGTGGACCTTGTCTCCCCTCCTTCTTCCTTCCCCTCCCTTCCCCACTTCTCTTTCCTTCCCTCCCCTTATTCCTCTCCTCCTTCTCTTCCGTCCACTCCCCTCCCTTTCTCCTCTTTCACTCCCTTCCCCATCCACTTCTCGCTTCTACTATGTTTCAAGGGGAACTAGACCTTATCTCCCTATAGTGTAAGGGACAATGTAAAGGGGAAAAGAGGAAAGGTAAGGTAAGGGGAAAGAAAGGAAAAGGAGACTGAGAGAAAAATAATGAAGGGAGAAAGAAAAGATAGAAGGGAATGAAGGGAAAATAAGAGGAAAGAGAGAGAGAGAGAGGATATGGTGAGGGAAAAAGAGGGAAGATTCTGAGAGGGGAAAATATGAGACTGATATGAGAGGGAGATGGAGAAAAGATGTGTGTGTGTGTGTGTGTGTGTGTGTGTGTGTGTGTGTGTGTGTGTGTGTGTGTGTGTGTGTGTGTGTGTGTTGGACTTTGATGTGCACGGCTATTTTTCCTCCATATTTCCTCCCAGTCGCATATCTGTCCCCTCCTCCTCCTCCTCCTCCTCCTTCTCCTCCTCTTCCACTTTTCTTCGGCTTAGATGGCTTTTCCTTACCCGTCTTATCTCCTCAGTGTGTCTCCCTCCATCTTTCCTCCACTCTTCCTCCCTCCTTCTCTCCTCTCACTTCCTCCCTCCCTCTCTCTTCTCTCTTCCTCTTCTTTCACCTCTTCCTCACAGTTTTCTTTTTCTTTCATCCCTCTTCATCTTCTCTCACACTTTCTCTTCCTCCAATCTTTCTTCCCTTCCTCCCTCCTCTTCTTCCTCCCTTCCTTCTTCAGCCTGTCCTTTTCTTTCCTTCCTTCTCCTCCATCTGAATCCTTCCTCCTTCCTTTCTTTACTTCAGTGTTCCTTATTCCGTTTCTTCCTTCCTTTTTCTTTCTTCTTTCCTTATTTTATTTTGTGCTTCCTTCATTCTGCCTCTCATTCCTCCTTCTTTCCTTCCTTCACTTCACTAACTACCTTTTTTTTCATAGTTTAATTCTTTTCTTAACCATTTTTCATATTCACTACATATTATTGTTTTCATTATCTTCTTATTCTTCCTCCCTTCTCCCTTTTTCCCCTCACTGTAACTTCCCTTCTCTCTCCCCGTCCCTCTATTCCTTTACAAACCTTTCCTTCTCACTCCTATCCCTCCTCCTTCTCTCCCCTCTTGTTCTCCCCTTCTACTTCCCTCATCCCTTTTCCCCTCACCAGTAACTTCCCTTCTCTCTCCTTTTCCCTCTATTCCTTTACAAACCTTTCCTTCTCACTCCTGTCCCTCCCCCCTTCTCTCCCCTCACTCCCTCACTCCTTTTCTCCATTTTATTCATTTTTATTCTTGCATGCTCCTTGTTTTTTTTGTTTTTTTTAGCGTTCTTTTTATCATTCATGCGTCTACATATTTTTGCAGGTCACCGCCATGCATATTTTTGGGGTTCGTTTTTTTTTCTTTTTACTACATGTTTTTCGCTTCCCTTGGTGTTGAATATTTGATGCCCTGACCCTTATCCTTGACTCTCTCTCTCTCTCTCTCTCTCTCTCTCTCTCTCTCTCTCTCTCTCTCTCTCTCTCTCTCTCTCTCTCTCTCTCTCTCTCTCTCTCTCTCTCTCTCTCTCTCTGTCTAGATGTCTCTTTCTTTTTTCTTTTTTTCTTTCTTTCTTTCTTTCTTTCTTTCTTTCTTTCTTTCTTTCCTTTTTTTATTTTTTTATTTACACAGACACTTAGTTACATCAGGGCCTAGTACGTATAACATTACATTACACTGCGGCACTAGTTTTTAGGCTAAAGGGGACATAGTTGATATCCCCTATCTGAAAGCCTAACCTGTTCACAAATTGTTCAGCCACTGGTTCACAAACAGTTTATATTGTTGCCGGTGTGTGAACTGCTGAGGCAGCTGACCGGACGCAAGGAGACGGTTCCATATCTGCATGTAAGTGTTTATGAACTGCCCCTGGTAATGAGTCGTCCGGCATCGCTGTACCACCAGAGCCGTGGGAGCCGCCTCCGCTGACCGCGTGTTGGCTGTCACTTCCCGCTCCGGCTGGCGCAGCGTCCTCAGGTGCTCCACTCTCTCCTGCTGTATTTTGTACAGAGTTTTGAGGCCGGCCACTTCTCGCCGGTGTTGGAGGGTCTGCAGGCTTGGTAGGTGCTCCAGTTGTCGATCCATGATGATCCTCCACGCCCTCTCCTGGACCTTGTCGAGGAGCGCGAGATGGGTACTGGCAGCTCCCCCCCGCGTAAGGCACGAATACTCAAGGGAGGATCGGATCTGTGCCTTGTATAAGACCTCGCGCCCTCGACTGTCCATCAGCCAGGAGATTCTACGTAGGGACGTCAGCTTCCGTGAGGCTGCCCTTGCCAGCTGCTGGATGTGCGTGCGGAATGTCAGCCTGGAGTCGTATGTGAGGCCCAGCACCTCCACTTCCTCACGTGGCGTCAGCTTGAGTCCCTCGAATTCAAGCTGGAGATCCACAGGTGTCCTGGCCACTTCCAGCAGCTGAGTTTTTAGCTGGGGCAAACTTCACTTGCCACTTACTCCCCCAATCTGCAATTCGCCGGAGTGTGGCCCTTAGTTGGCGTGCTGCCTGGTCTTCTCCTCCGGGCTCTATTTTGTGAGTCAAAGTGATGTCATCGGCGAACGCACTGGCACTAAGAACAAGATGGAGGAGGTCATTTATGTACATGTTCCATAGTAGTGGCCCGATGACACTGCCTTGTGGCACGCCGGCGTGGATCCGTTGTGGGGAGGACTTGTGCCCATTCGGGACCACTTGGAGGTGGCGTTCCTGTAAGTAATTTTTCGTCAGGCACAGAAGCTTTCCCTCCAATCCGGCTGCTCTCATTTTTTCTAATAGGGCGGTGTGCCACACTCGGTCAAATGCGCCCTCAATGTCAAGTGCCAGAGCAGTAGTGGCTCTTCCTTGGTCCAGCTGTGAACTCCATTCGTTGGATAGTAGTAGGTGGAGATCGGCTGCTGACCGGTTTTTCCTGAAGCCGAACTGCCTGGCACTCAACAGATAGTGCCTATCCAGGTGTCTGGTGATCCGCTCAGCCGCTATTCCCTCCAACACTTTTGCCACTGCTGATAGGAGGGACACCGGCCTGTAGTTCCTCACGTCCGTTCGGTCGCTCTTCTTGTGCACAGGAACAACATGGCTAGTCTTCTTTCTTTCTTTCTTTCTTCCTTTCTTTCTTTCTTCCTTCCTTCCTTCCCCACTTCCTGTTCTATTTCCCTTATTAATAATATTTCGGCCAGTCTCCTTTCTTCCACCCTTTTTATTGTACCCCGTGTTTCTATATATAGCTGTGTTTTTTATCCTTTCTGCAGTTAATTTTCTCTTTTTTGTTATTTGCTTAGTTTATATATTTTTTCTGCGACCTTTTTCACCTTTTTTTTTCTGTCTTCCCTTTTTTGGCTTCCCTTCCTCCCCCACTTCCTGTTCTATTTCCCCTGTCTCTTTTTTTCCACCCTTTTTATTGTTTGTTTCTCCCCTTGGATTTTCGCTCTATATTTAGCTATGGTTTTTTTTGTGCTTTCTGCAGTTTCTTTTCTCTTGTATATTATTTGTTTGTGTACATATATCTTTTTCTTATTTTTGATTTGCATCGTTTTTACCAACATTTTTTTTTTTTTATGTTCTATATTATGTGTTGTGAATTGTCTTCTTTTCAGTGTCTGTCTGCCTGTTTGTCTGTTTGTGTGTCTGTTTGTCTGTTTGTGTGTCTGTTTGTCTGTTTGTGTGTCTGTTTGTCTGTTTGTGTGTCTGTTTGTCTGTTTTCCCCCCTGTCATTTTATTTCGTTCCACCGTCATTCCTTTTCTTCATTTCTTTTTTTTCCTTTTCTCCCTTCATTCCTTCCTTCTTTCCTTCCTTCCTTCCTTCCTTCCTTCCTTCCTTCCTTCATCCCTTTTCCTTCCTTCCTTACTTCCCTCAAAGCTTCACCATAGTTCTTCTCTTCTATTCCTAATTTTCTCTTCGTCACGAGTTCATTTTTCCTCCTCCTCCTCCTCCTCCTCCTCCTAATCCTACTACTACTACTACTACTACTACTACTGCTAGCTCACTTTTTCTACTTCATTTTTCTATCATTTTCCTTGTTTTTCGTCTTAGTCTTCCTCCTGCAACGACCTATTTTTAAAGTTAATTGTAGCATGTTTTTTTTCGTTCTCGTTCTCTTTCCTTTGTATGCGTTCTTTATTGGTTACATTTTGCATTCATAATTCTTTTTGGAGCATCTTTCCCTCCTCTCCTCCTTGTCCTCCTTACTTCTCGCCCCTCCTCATTTATCAAGCCTCGCCCTAATTCACGATATTATCCAGCTATCTGTTCTCCTTATCGCCATTAACATTCTCTCTCTCTCTCTCTCTCTCTCTCTCTCTCTCTCTCTCTCTCTCTCTCTCTCTCTCTCTCTCTCTCTCTCTCTCTCTCTCTCTCTCTCTCTCTCTCTCTCTCGTTCGCCTTTTCGTTGAATCGCTCCTTTTCTTGTTATCTTTTTCCGTTTCCTTAACTTCTAATCTTTTTCTTTCTCTCATTTCGTAATTGGTTTGGTTCTCCGTTTTCTCTTGATAAAACACACACACGCACACACACACACACACACACACACACACACACACACACACACACACACACACACACACACACACACACACACACACACACATAAATTTCCTCTCTCAGTTTCCTCTTCCCGTCAATTTCTTCCCTCCTCTTTCATTCTTTTCCTCCATGTTCTCTCTCTCTTCTCTTCTTTTCTCTCTCTCTCTTCTCTCTCTCTCATTCTCCCTCTCTCTCATTCTCCCTCTCCTCTCTTCCATTCTTCCTTTCCTCTCTTCCATTCTCCCTCTCCTCTCTTCAATTCTTCCCCTCTCTCTTCCATTCTCCCTCTCTTCTCTTCCATTCTTCCTCTTCTTTCTTCCATTGTTCCTCTTCTCTCCTCTATTCTCCTTTTCTCTCATTTTTCCTCTTCTTTCTCCACTACACTCCTTCCCCCACTCCCCTCTGGTTCTCATTCTCTTCTCTCCGCTCAATCCTCCTTCTCCTCCTTCCCCTCGCTGCCCCTCTTATCCCTTCTCCCCTCTCCTCCTCTCTTCCCCCTCTCCCTTCCCCTCTCCCTCTCTCCATCTTGTCCTCCCCACATCGGAAAAAAGGTTAGCTTGTTTGATTTCATTTTCCTCCTCCGGTAAACTTTTATTTCCCCCAATGACTGCTAACCTTCACGTCAGTCAGGAAAAGAAAGCATTGTTGAAATTTTCCTTTTTCGGCGTTTTTTTGTGATTTTTATTGTAAGGAAGGAAGAGGAGAATAAAAATTGAGGATAATGTAAAAAGAGGGAGAGAATAAGTATAGGAGGATTTGAGAGAAGGAAGGATGTCGATGTGTGTAAGTTTATGAGTGAGTGAGTACTTCGTATTTTTTGTATTTTGTGTGATGTACTTCGGTCAGTATTAGCGGTGCAACGTTCAAAGCTCTGTAAGTCTGCCTTCGAAACGTTAATACAATGCTCGTTTTGTAGCTAGGAACTTTGAGTTTTTTTTTTTTTTTTTTTTTTACAGCTAAAGAAACAGCTCAAGGGCAACAAAAAAAAAAGGTGTAAAAAAAGCCCGCTAATCACTGTTCCCATAAAGATAAAAGTAATGAGCGGCCAAAAGAGAGGTCAATTTCAGGAGGAGTAATGTTATCTTTGTGTATCATGTTGGCAGGATCTCACTGGAAAACGCGGTGCAATTCTCTTTTCTTAATTTCGAAAAACCCTTCCCAGCTCTACACTCTCGTTGTCTATCTCTAATTTTATTCACCTTATTCCTTACTCTATCTTTGGTGTATCGGGGGTAACAGACATTAAAACCTTTATTGTAAGTTTCCTGATCTCCCTGCATAATATTTTCTACTCTTCTCCCTATGCTGTCCAACTTTCTGATGCAAGAGTTAACCGCTGAAATTCTAGAAATGTCGGTGCAACAAGTCATGCGAGGCGATGCAGTGCGCACATCGGCAGGAAGTTGTTTTTTCCTCTCAGTCTAAGTAATCCGTCAGGGGAAATCCTCCTGCAGAATAGATGAATGCCAAAAGAATCAACCTCAGAAATTATATTAAAAGTTACATACGTCACATCACATGGAAACACATTTATATCACGGTACATTGTTGCTCCAGGAGTGAACTATACGGCCTCATATATCCGTACACCCCTACCTTCCCCTTCTTTATCGTGGCTCTTCCTCTGTCTCCCTCCTCCTCCTCCTCCTGTCTCCCTCTTCTGCCGCTTCCTCCTCCTCCTCCTCCTCCTCCTCCTCCTCCTCTTTCTCCCTCCTCTGTCTCTTCCTTCTCCTCCTCCTCTGCCTCCCTCCTCTGCCTCTTCCTCCTCATCTTCCTCTGCCTCCCTCCTCTGCCTCTTCCTTCTCCTCCTCCTCCTCTGTCTCCTTCCTCTGCCTCTTCCTTCTCCTCCTCCTCTTCTGTCTCCCTTCTCTGCCTCTTCCTTCTCCTCCTCCTCTTCTGTCTCCTTCCTCTGCCTCTTCCTTCTCCTCCTCCTCTTCTGTCTCCTTCCTCTGCCTCTTCCTTCTCCTCCTCCTCTTCTGTCTCCTTCCTCTGCCTCTTCCTCCTCATCTTCCTCTGTCTCCCTCCTGTCTCTTCCTTCTCCTCCTCCTCCTCTGTCTCCTTCCTCTGCCTCTTCCTTCTCCTCCTCCTCCTCTGTCTCCTTCCTCTGCCTCTTCCTTCTCCTCCTCCTCTTCTGTCTCCTTCCTCTGCCTCTTCCTTCTCTTCCTCCTCTTCTGTCACCTTCCTCTGCCTCTTCCTTCTCCTCCTCCTCTTCTGTCTCCTTCCTCTGCCTCTTCCTTCTCCTCCTCCTCTTCTGTCTCCTTCCTCTGCCTCTTCCTTCTCCTCCTCCCCTTCTGTCTCCCTTCTCTGCCTCTTCCTTCTCCTCCTTCTCCTCCTCTGTCTCCTTCCTCTGCCTCTTCCTTCTCTTCCTCCTCTTCTGTCACCTTCCTCTGCCTCTTCCTTCTCCTCCTCCTCTTCTGTCTCCTTCCTCTGCCTCTTCCTTCTCCTCCTCCTTTGTCTCCCTTCCTTCCTTCCGTCTCCCGTAAATAGAGACTTTCCTTCCTCTTCTTCCTCCTAATTCTCCTTCCTCCATGACTCTCGTCGATCCTTCTTCCCAGTTGCTCTTATTACCATTTTCTTTCTTGCACCTTTTTTTTCTCAAACTTTTTATCACGGCTTCGTTCTCTCTCTCTCTCTCTCTCTCTCTCTCTCTCTCTCTCTCTCTCTCTCTCTCTCTCTCTCTCTCTCTCTCTCTCTCTCTCTCTCTCTCTCTCTCTCTCTCTCTCTCTCTCTCTCTCTCTCTCTCTCGTACATTTCGTTCAATTTATTTCCTTTTTCTTCCTTTTTTTTCTTTTCTTCCTTCCAGTTTTCCTTCCGTTCTTTGCGTCTAGAACATTTATCTTGCGTAACGTGTCTCGTTCTCTTTTTCTTTCTTTTTCTTTCTCTTTTCTTTCGTTTTCTCTCTGCTTTATTAATTTTCTAGTTACGTCAACTTTCTTCTTTCTCCTCTTTTCCCTTCTCCTCCTCCTCTTCCTCCTCCTCCACAACTATCTCCTCCCACGCTTCCATTTTTTCATATATTTTATTCCTGGTATTTTTTTTTTTGTTCTCATCTTCGTCCCCATTTCGTACCCTTGCTTTCCTCTTTCCTTGTTTTTGTCCTTGTTTTCGCCTACGCTGTTCTTGTTTGTTTTCTTTCTGTTTTTCCTCGTTTTGTCTTCTCCCCCTTGTGTCGATATTCATTTTCCTCCTTTTCTTCCTCCTCTGATCTTCACCTTTCTCATCCATTATATTTTTCTTCCTCTTCCACGTCTCATTTTCCTGTTTCTCATTCTCTGTATTCTTACTTTCTTCCTTCTCTGATCTTATATTTTTCTTCCTCTTCCACGTCTCTCATTTTCCTGTTTCTCATTCTCTGTATTCTTATTTTCTTCCTCTCCTTGTCCTCCTTTTCCTCGTCTCTGTCTTCCGTTTCGTATTTTCTTTATTTCTTGGCATCTTTATTTTTTCTGCACTTCTGTGTCTTTAAATTTTACCTGTCATGCTTCATCTCACTCCTCTTTTTACGCTTCCTTATCATACTTTTCTCTTTTCTTCTTTTATGTTCATCTTTCTTTCCCTTCCTCCTTTTCCTGGTCTTTTTCCGTTTCATATTTTCTTTATATCTTAGCGTCATTATTTTTTCTGCACTTCTACGTCTTTAAATTTTACCTTTCATGTTTTATTTCACTCCTCTTCTTACGCTTCCTTATCATACTTTTCTCTTTTCTTCTTTAATGTTCATCCTAATTTCCCTTTTTCCTCCCCTTCTCTCCTTTCTCCCCATTTTCTTTCTACTTTCGCATCTTTCTCATTCTTCCTATCCACCTTTTCGTACCTCTCCCAGCATCCAACAGCATTATACATATATACATGATCGCCTCTTCTCTTCATTTTCTCTCTTCCTCTCTGCTCTTAATATGTTTTCTCTCCCTCTGCCGCCTCTTTATCCTCTTTGTCGAACATTTCCTAGCACCCAACAGCATTATACATACATGATCGCTTTTCCTCTTCATATTTCTCCTCTCCATTATTTATATCCTTTGCAACTACGCCTCTTTCCTCTGCCTCCTCTTGTTCCTCTGCCACCTCTCACCCAGCACGCAAAAGCACTATTCACACCTGGTTATCTTCTCTCTTTATGTCCTGTAATTCCACCCCTTGAAGCATGATCCTCTTAACTTCATTACCTTCTTTTATTATCATCTGTGCCGGGGCTTCAACATTCTTTCTCCAACATTTTTTTTTACAGCAAAGGAGACAGCACAAGGGCACAGAAAAAGGAAACAATAATAAAAAAAAAGCCCGCTACTTGCTGCTCCCGTTAAGAATCCGAAGAGGTGGCCGAAAGAGGGGTCAGTTACTATCGCCTTTTGTTTTACGGATGTGTTAGTTTTTCATTCATGGTGGATTTGATGTTTATGTCCTGGAAATCTTGTCTCTTTATGTCCTCACGTAATTGACTGCTCTTTCGGCCACCTCTTCGGATTCTTTACGGGAGCAGCGAGTAGCGGGCTTTTTTTTTTATTATTTCCTTTTTTTATGCCCTTGTGCTGTCTCCTTTGCTGTAAAAAAAAAAAAAAAAACTTCCACCCCTCGAAGCATGATCCTCTTAACTTCATTATCTTCTATTATTATCATCTCTGCCGGGGCCTGAACATCCTTTTCCCAACATGCGCACTCACTATCGTCTTTTGTTTTACTTTTTTTTATCTATTATCATCATCTCTGCCTGGGCTTCAACATCCTTTTTCCAACACGCGCACTCACGATCGCTTTTGGTTTTATGTTTGTGTTATTTTATTATTATCATATCTGCCTGGGCTTCAACATCCTTTTTCCAACACGCCCACTCACGATCGCTTTTTGTTTTACGGTTGTGTTATTTTATTATTATCATATCTGCCTGGGCTTCAACATCCTTTTTCCAACACGCCCACTCACGATCGCTTTTTGTTTTACGGTTGTGTTGTTATTTTCATTCACACTGGCTTTGATGTTTATGTCCTCGGAAATAATAAAAAAAAAGGATAGCGATAAACAGGCTAATGTGTGA